>NC_138776.1:197237180-197422180 GCF_965119305.1 Pelophylax lessonae
TTTCCTATAAGGGCTCTTTCACACAGGCGGACCGTTCAGATCCGCCTGTGTTTTTTTGGCGGATCTGAACAACCCTCCATGCATCCCTATGGGGCATCGGATGTCAGTGAAGACATGTCCGCTGATATCCGATCCGTCAAATCTGGACGGATGGAAACCCGATTTTCTATCCATCCAGCGGATCGGATGAGAGCGGACCGACGGTCCGTTCCCATCCGATTTCCCCCATAGAGATGCATGGGGAACTGACAGCTGTGTCTCTACACACAGAGCGGAGACACAGCTGTCATCCTCCTGCTCAGTGGGGGATTGGTGGATCAATCCCCCGCTGAGAAAAACGGACTCCGTCCGACGGACGGAGTGTGTGAAAGGGGCCTTACTGAAGAATGCAAAATCTGGTGCAGCTGTGCATGGTAGCCAATTAGCTTCTAATTGCAGCTTGTTCAATTAAGTTTTGATTAAAAAAAAAAAGAGCTACACCAAATTTTGCACTCTCCAGTTTTAGAAAAACAACCCCAAAGAGTCAGTCCAATGTTATGTGCATAGAATGATAATAAATGTAATCTCGTAGCTGTGCTCTGGGATTTTGTCCAATAACAATGGTGCAACTTCAGATTATATATCAGTGTGCCATGTTCCAACTCAGTGGCTCCACACCATCCCAGTAGGTGATCCTCCAATATGAATAAATAAATTACCATGGTGGAACCAACTATTTCAATAATTAGAAAGAAAAAATAGAAATGTAGCAATTTGCAGAATATATGTATTTATTTATTTATTTACATGTTTTTGGAACCCTCCTTTTGACATTTTTTTTTAAATACTATTTTTAACAATGTATTTTTGTATGGTTTTATCAATATTTGCATATTTTATATTTGTTGTATTTAATGTGATTTACATATTATTATACCTGTATTCCTTTGCAATATTTTTTTTTTATACTTTAAAGTGTAACTCCACTTTTGTTGAGAAAAAAAAAACATTCCCCTCTGGGTGATCTACAGTATGTACATTGCAAGGATTTTAACAAACTTGGTTGCAGATTCTTACCTTTTGTTATTCTGAAGAAATCATGGTTTGCTCCTCTGTGCCCCTGGGCTGGGTGGGTCTCATGGGAGTGGTTTCATAGTATCTGTCAGCTGTGGCAGTTGCAGGGCTCTAATGAGGAAATCTGCTTGGCCTGTATTACTTTAGATGTGTTCCTATTAGGAGTATCTCACCAGAAATGACATTTTTGTGGCAGGGGATACCAGAAATCTGACTTGTATCTTAGTACAGACTTCTGGGAAAAATGGTGAGCCAATCACACAAGCAGGAAATTATGTTTCTGGGATGTAGTCAGTACACATTCTGTGTACAGAAGAGCTCCAGGTAGATAATATTGCATTGCATTTTCAGAAAATAACAGCAGCTGAAGATTGAAAAGGAAAGGTCATTTTTAATAACATTCAATTACAACATGATTTGTGTCGCAATTGTACACGCTTTATTGTTTTTTCTTTATTTGCTGATATTTTTTCCCCACGAAAGTGGAGTTACCCTTTAAATGGGGAAGTCAAAATAGGTTTTTGCTGTGTTTGCCCTACATCCACACAAGATGGCGCTGTATATGGGGCATAAGGCATAGGTATATTGGTATTGTTAAATAGATGTAAGAATGTATAATAACATACTGAGACATTAAGATCATATGCTGTTGTGCTATCTTGTGAGAAGATAAGGGAATTATATGTGCAATAGCTATGTTTGGTAAGAAGGCAGCAACTCTTAGTATGGTTATATAGGTGGGGGTTTATATATATATATATAGTGAAGAACAGAGTGAAGCCAGTTTTTGTCTGCTCCTGAGGAGGTTGCATAGTTATAATGAAACGCGTAGGCAAAGACTTCTGTGACAGCACTTTTTATTTTTGTTTTTTATTGTTTGAGCCAGATGGACTTGTGTCTTTTTTCAACCTGACTAACTATGTAACATCCACTCGGTGGAGCGCACGCTGATTGCACACAGCAGTTCTTCCTATTTTGTGTACACACTCCTATTAATACATGCATTGGATTATTTTTTTTCCTAATAAAAAAAGGTGTTTTCACCATAAATGGCTTTTTCTCCCTTAACTTCATTTGTTTATTAACCAAACTTGGCAAGTGACCGCTAGTGATGCATAAGGGTCCGGATATCCTGGAAGATTGGGTGCATACCTTCCAGTGGATACCTTGTGCACTTTTTTGACTCCCTTGCTAACACATGGGGTCAGATTTCTCTGGTGAGTGTGGTGTGTATTGGGGAACCACCTACAGGTATGGTGTGGAGGGACTGGAAAATGACATGCTGATATATCATTTGAAGTTGCACTATTGTAATCCACAGAGCACGACTATAAGTTTGAATTTATAATCATTATATGCACATAATATTGAACTGACATTTTATGTTTCTGGACTTTATTTCACAGAGTTTGCTTATTTGTTTGGATGTATAGTGATGTGTGCCATTTTAGTTTTTTTGGGGCTTTATAATACTGAATTTCAGGGCACTATATTGGTATCCTGTGGCAGCAGCTGGCATAGGTTATATATTCATTTTCCAGCACGACTGGTTTTTGTTTGGTTTTCAACAATTGAAGAATGGCTGGAAAAATAGCAAACTAGGTGCTGCCTCAAAGATATTCATGTTGGCCCTAACATGGACTTGGTTCTAGGTCGAAAAGTGAACTCACAACACACATGTGTTGGCGTAACACACAATAAAACATGCATTTTTCAATGTATTTCCAAAAAGCAAGGTAAAACAGGGTATATGTGCTCTGCTGTGCCAATCTTATAGTATATGTTGGTCTTGTAAAGATCGGAGTGATTAGACTGAATAGGTGCATGCCTTTTCAAGAAGTTGTGCCAGTCCAGAACTGCATTTTTAAGGGCATGGCAGCCCATTTTTTTTTTAATGGAACGGTAAAATTCACAAAAGACTGCAATTTGCGACACAGGAGTCCCACGCTTACTGTAACTTGTTACATCACTTCAGCCTCCTGGTTTGCTAACCTGCCACACGGCTGCTTCGGGCCTCATGCCTAGGCCTTAGGTCTGCTCCTCAGACCAACACAAAGGTTTCCCTCCAGTCAAGCGCTCTCATAGCTTACTCACAATCAGCTTGTTACTGCTCTGTGGCAGACTACATCTGCCTCCTGCAGACATGCATGCTTTGACTGCTCCCTGCAATCCCTCTGACTCCTAGAGAGGATGGGAGTCCTCCTGACTCCCATGCACTGACCTCCTATCTGTTGGGTTGAGCCCCCAGCTTTAACCCTGGGTCTAATATGAACTCAGCCCACACCTATGCAATCAGTACATCTGCCTCTCCAAAACTCTGACCTAAACTGCTAAAATGAACAGTGATACGGGCTGGCATCTCCACAGTCTACCGTTCATCAATGGAAAAAATGTGAGGGCTTTTTCTACTATGGATTGCTTCAAATGACGCTGTACCATTTTAAACTAAGACCCGCCTTAGAACAGACGCCATACAATATCTTCTTTTAATGCCCCATACACACGTGCCGATTATCTGCAGACTTACCTTTTCTATGTAGTGCAAGGGCCTGCCGGATTGCATACAAATTGAAAGTGTTTAGGTTTGACCTCATATTATATGGTTTTGGTAAGTCTGCAGACAAAAGTCTGCAGATAATCTGCACGTGTGTATGGGGCATAACTCTACTCATGTATTTTTCCTTTTTCACTGGGGCCTGATGTTTGCTAGTTTCTATGCTAAGCTCCACCAGCATCCCTCCCTTTGTCAAAGGAAACGGTTTCAGTGGCCAATAAGAGCACTAATAGGGCGTGTGTCAAATGGCTTTTGTTTGCTTTAGGTAAACGTTGCATTCTCATACAAATCTATAGGAATGCAACAGTTGCTTGAAGCAGGTCAAATGCATGTTAGAAGGAGGTCTAATGCAGATCAATTGCACCTGTTAATGAACCCTGAATTACCTTGGGAGCCCCTCAAACTAACGGCATCAACACAAGCCCAAAGCCCATCGACAAAGGCCCTTAAAGTGGTAGTAAAGGTGTTTTTGTTGATTTATACTGTACCTACAAGTAAGCCTACAGTATACAAGGCTCACCTGTAGATACAGTAAATACCTCCTCAACATGTATTGTTTAGGAGATATTTACTTAACCACTTTAGCCCCGCTTACATTGAGGCTACTGCGGCAAAGTGCCGCGATCCCGTCCAGCGACGTAGACCTACGTCGCTGGACTCCGCCCCTTGTGGGCGGCGCTCGCGCGCCGCCGGAGGCTCGCTCCCGCTGTGTTCATTCACAGCGGGAGTCGGGCCATCGGAGGAGCAGCGGCGATTGCCGCTGCTCTGCCCCGATCGTCGGGGATCGAGTCTGGAGATCCGCCCGCTGTGTGTAAACACAGCGGGCGGATCTCCATAGTGACAGGGACTGACAGATGACTTTATCATAAAGCAAAGTGTCAAGCCCCAGTACCAAAATTAAAAATATAATAATTAATACTATGAATTTTTGTTATATTGTAGGGCCACACAATGGGACTATGCGCTGTTTACCTTAGTCCATAAGTTTGCCTAATGTCGTATTACCATTGCATTGTGTATTAGTTGAAGTGTGTGTATAGCCAAATAATTTTTTCCTGTTGTGGATAGAGTGGAGAGCTAGTAAAAACATGTGTCAGGTTGTGATTGCTATCTGTGACAGATTTGCTCTCTCTTTTTATCCTGGTGACCACAATAATCAGAACAGAAAATGATGGAAATCAAAAATTTTACAGTTGTCACTAAAACAGGAGTTAAGCCCCATACACACACGCAGATCGTCGTCATACAAATGTTCGTCTTTTCTCCCCGGGATGTCGGTGTCTGTTGAAAAGTGCAAAGACAGCACAAGGACAGCACAAGAATTTTGTCCGCAGACTTCAGCTGACTGCAGAAGTGATGTCATGTAATGGTTAACTTTCCCTGTGTTTTTTATTTTCTGAGCATGCCCAGTCTTGCAAATCTGCGGTCTGTCGGCTGATTTCTGTACTGACAGGCAAACAATTGTCCGTTCTGGTGTCTGCAGACAAAAATTTTCATGTTTGCAAGAAAGACTCTTGTCTGCAGATTGTGTGCAGACATCTGTCGGAGGCACCATACTAACACGCATACAATCGGCAGATCTTTCGTCCGCCGACGTTTGTATGACGACGATCTGCGTGTGTGTACGGGCCTTAAGGGGGAAATCTTCCAATGGGAGTAACTTTATTGGTGGCAACTGTGTAAAATGGGAATTTCTGCACTTTGAATAGATCACCTCTCACTTCTTGTTGCATTTCCAAAAACAATTTAAACAGCAAAAATGAACTGAGCAGTTTTACCCTTTCCATACTTCCAAAGAGGGCTTTTTATCAGAGCCGCTATTATACTGTTCTCATGTGTCAGCCTACGGTTAAGTGTATGTAACCCAAAATAATAATGTTGTGTAAATAGCTCTATTTTTGACTTGTAAATGTAGTTGTGCAAGGTTTTTTTTTTTTTATATTATTGTAAGTACAGTAAATGCTTAATAAATACTTGTTGTTCCTGCTCTTCATTTAGTCCTTTCCATAATAGGGTGACAACGCTATCCCACCAGCTCCCAATGTTGCAGAAGTATTTGTCACCCTCCTGTGTAAGCTACAAACAGCCGTGCTTTCATCTAGTGCTGTGGGAAACACTCCCTGCTAGTTTACTGACAGCTGCTCTGACCATTTAGCAACCAAGACTTGGAATTTATGCCTTAGTGATGCTACTAACAACCTTAAAAGGGACCCCCTCCCCTTTAAAACTGCCAATGCTATTTAAAGGCAACCAGGTAAACAAGTGACTTACATCTATCAATCAATGCCCCTTTTTAAAATTTTCCCACATTGCCACTGGATGTCATTTGTATGCATCCTGCTCCCACACTACCAGCTTTAAAAACACCATAATTAGTGGCCAGATTCTTCCTATGTGTTATCTGTGTTGGCCCACTGATAAAGGCAGGCCCAAAGCAAAAAAAATAAAAAATAGGCGCAGGGCCTCATGATGGGGTTTACAGAATACAGGACATCAAGGGTCAATTGGCTGGGGTGTAGCAAGAGGTAAATTATTGGGATTGGTCCAGGAGTGATAGGTGGAGTTTTGGATAGGGGGCATGCTAGGGACAGAGAGTTTGTTTTACAGACCCTGCTGGTGAAGTCGGAAGAACAGGAGTCAAGAACAGGAATCCTCGCCCTCCTGCCCTGTTTTGGGTTGTTTGGTTGTTTTATTTGTAAAAAAAAAAAACAAAGGAAAGGGTTTGGTGGTTAGGGTCTTGGAAGGCATTAATATTCTTGGAAAAGTTCATAGGGTGACCCATCTAAGGTAAGGAGCCCTCTAGGGGATCCTAGGTAATGCGCAGCTGGGGACCATTAAGTATTAACCCTGATACACAATGCTAATTTGATTTTTGGTGCCTCCCAAGATCGGCAACCTTTATGTTACGGGTACTGGATTTGGTATTGTTTCTGTTTTAAGAAATGTTTATTTTGTTAATTTGTTAAATGAAATGTAAATTTTTCTCAATATTGGTGTTATGCATTATTTGTTCAGAGCTAGTGGCATGGGTTTCAGTTGGGAAGAAATACAATGGGTTGAATTTATCTGTAATACACGAATCCTATCTTTGACAGATCTTGCGCATGTGCAATGTGAGATCTGGCACAGAAATGAAAATGCCTTTGCCAGAAGTTCTCGCAGGATTTTGTGAAATCTGGAGAGATCTTGTAGTGTATAGACAAGGTGATGTAGCCTTCCCAGGGTGCATCGCTGATGGCCTGGCTACATCACCAGTGATTTGAAAAAGGTCCCACAGTTAACAGTGCATGTCAGAGCACAAACCAAGCCATGAACTCCTAGGAATTGTCTGAAGACCTCCGGGACAGGATTGTATCGAGGCACAGATCTAGGGAAGGGTACAGAAAAATCTCTGCAGCATTGAGGGTCCCAATGAGCACAGTGGCCTCCTTCTTTCATAAATGGAAGATGTTTGAAACCACCAAGACTCTTCCTAGAGTGGGCTACCTGGACATACTAAACGATCGGGGGAGAAGGGCCTTAGTCAGGGAGGTGACCAAGAATCTGATGGTCACTCTGATAGAGCTCCAGCAGTTGTGGACAGAGAGGAACCTTCCAGAAGAACAACCATCTCTGCAGCACTCCACTAATCAGGCCTGTATGGTATAGTGGCCAGACAAAATCCACTCAGTAAAAGGCACATGACATCCCACCTGGAGTTTGCCAAAAGACACCTGAAAGACGCCCAGACCATGGAAAACAAAATTCTCTGGTCTGATGAAAGAAAGATTGAAGTCATGTTTGGAGGAAACCAGGCACCGCTTATCACCTGGCCAATACCATCCCTACAGTGGATCATGGAGGTGGCAGCATAATGCTGTCGGGATGTTTTTCAGTGGCAGGAACTGGGAGACTAGTCAGGATTGAGGGAAAGATGAATGCAGTAATGTACAGAGAGATCCTTGATGAAAACCTGCTCCACTGTGCTCTGGACATCAGACTGGGGCAAAGGTTCATCTTCCAACAGAACAACAACCCTAAGCATACAGCCAAGATAACAAAGGATTGTCTATGGGACAGCTCTGTGAATGTCCTTGAGTGGGCCAGCCAAAGCCCAGACTTGAACATCTCTGGAGAGATCTGAAAATGACTGTGCATTGATGCTCCCCATCCAAACTGATGGAGTTTGAGAGGTCCTGCAAAAAAGAATGGGGAAAACTGCCCAAAAATACGTGTGCCAAGCTTGTAGCATCATACTCAAAAAGACTTGAAGCTGTAATTGGTGCACAAAGCTGCTTCAAAGTATTGAGCAAAGGCTGTGTTTACTTATGTACATGGGATTTGTTTCCTTTTTTATTAAATTTGTAAAGATTTAGGGTCCATTCACACTCGCGCGACTTGTCAGGCGACTTGGTTGCCTGACAAGTCGCGGTCGGTCGCTCGCCATTGAATAGTACAGGACCCGTTCTAATAGGAGCGACACAAGTCGCTCCGACTTAGAAAAAGGGTCCTGTACTACTTTGGGACGACCTGGAGGTGACTTGCATTGACTTCAATTATATGAAGTCCCTGCAAGTCACGCCGATGTGCACCGCGACTTCACAGTTCGCCCCTGCAAGTCACGCCGATGTGCACCGCGACTTCACAGTTCGCCCCAGCAAGTCATGCTGCGCCAGTGTGAATGGACCCCTAAAAACAAACTTCTTTCACATTGTCATTATGGGGTATTGTTTAGAGAATTTTGAGGAAAATAATGAAGGCTGTAACATAACAAAATGTGTAAAAAGTGAAGCGATGTGAATACTTTCCGGATGCACTGTATACATGTACACTTGATTAGACTGTTTTATGGTTGACCTCTATGCTTGCACTGTTAATGCCTGAATTTTACTTTTTTTTTATGACTGTCTTCCATTAATTCTATGCCTATGTATGTGGAATTGGACTCTTTGTTTGATATTTGTTTTCTCGTTTTGTAAGTTTCTTTACATTACAATAAAAATTCAATTAAACAAGAAAATATCTAAAGCAGCCCCCCCCCAAAAAAAAAATAAATAAAAGAAAACAAAGATAAAAATTTAACTTTTCTTATAATCTAAGCTGGTTTCAGTAAGAGTGGATGAGTCGTGGGTAATAAATCACAGCACTATACAAAGAAATAAAAACCTGAATCTGACTGAACAACCACCCTCTATATATAAAGAAAAGCAAAAACACAAACTGACAATAAACACCACTAAAGTTGCAAAATTCCTTACAAAATTTATTTACATATACATATCTTAAATTCAACACATATTTAAAAAGCTTGGCCAAGTAAATGTGCAAATTAAAAATTGTATTTAAAAAATTGAACAACACCCCCTTCTTCATATACATTCATTGAAAAAAAAAAAATGAGACCTGTGGGTGTGTTACAGTGGCAGGGAGGGAAAAACTCCCCATTGGGTTCACCTGACAGTAACGTAATCTCTTTCCACGCTATAATAAATAGTTAGCCTTAGGATTTAATATATACTATTATATATTTGATTTACTGTAAGTGATGTTTGCAGAGTTAATGACATTCAAAATGAATAACAACAAATGTCAGTAAGTACGGCATTGTTAGCAATCAGACATTAATTTGAAATTCAAGCAGGGGGCTGCCAAAAATCAGAAAATTAAAAAGGCATTCCAAAATCACATTTTATTTAATCTGTTGAGCATTTTCCACAAGCGACAAAATCCAGATTTCTGTTGTGATTTTTTTTCTGTCTCTTTCTTTCAGTGCGCTTATGAACTCATCTATATGTTCCTGTTTTCTTTTCTTGTCCGAAACAACTTCTAGACACGTTGTCTTGTTGAAATAGGCCGATGGTTGTCCACTCACCAGGATATCTGAAGCTGGAACAAAATAAATGTGTTTTACCAATGTGCGCCATTGTCTCTAATGGAATATGTTTCCGCTATGAACGCTGAGCAGAGAAGCTGCAATCCCTTCCCTTTGACTAGGAGACTGACCTGTCAGATATTGTCATAAAAGGAAGCACAGCAATACGAGCTTCAAATCTGTTCATTCACAATTAAAAGAAAAACACTGCCTGCTGTCCTTCTGCATTGTTATTCCATTCTGGGCACAGAGCTAAGAATACTGCCTGCTTCCGAGTCATGTACAGTGGCAAAGCAAAAATGCCATAAAGTGACCAAGCTACAGGGAATCCGGAAAGTATTCACAGCGCTTCACTTTTTCCACATTTTTTTTAGGTTACAGCTCTATTCCAAAATTGATTAAATTCATTATTTTCCTCAAAATTCTACAAACAATTGACAACATGAAAGTTTGTTTGAAATCTTTACAAATTTATTAAAAATAAAAAACTAAAAAAAAAAAAAAAAAAAAATACCACATGTACATAAGTATTCACATCCTTTGGCCAATACTTTGTTGAAGCACCTTTGGCACCAATTACAGCGTCAAGTCTTTTTGAGTATGATTCTACAAGCATGGCACACCTATTTTTGGGCAGTTTCTCCCATTCTTCTTTGCAGGACCTCTCAAGCTCCATCAGGTTGGATGGGGAGCGTCGGTGCAGAGCCATTTTCAGATCCCTCTAGAGATTGCTAAATGGGTTCAAGTCTGGGCTCTGGCTGGACCCCTCAATGACATTCAAAGAGTTGTCCTATAGCTACTCCTTTGTTATCTTGGCTGTGTGCTTAGGGTCGTTGTCCTGTTAGAACAGTGGTTCTCAATTCCGGTCCTCGGGACCCACTAACAGGCCAGATTTTAAGTATTACCTTGGGGGATGCAGACTAGAATACTGCAATCACTGAGCAGCAAATGAGATCACCTGTGATGTAATTTAGTTATCTTGCAAACCTGGCCTGTTGGTGGGTCCCGAGGACCGGAATTGAGAACCACTGTGTTAGAAGATGAACCTCAGCCCTAGTCTGAGGTCCAGAGGGCTCTGGAGCCGGTTCTCGTCAAGGATGTCTCTGTACATTGCTGCATTCTTCTTTCCCAAAATCCTGACTAGTATCCCAGTTCCTGCCACTGAAAAATCCCAACAGCATGATGCTGCCACCACCATGCTTCACTGTAGGGATGGTATTTGCCAGGTGATGAGCGGTGCCTGGTTTCCTCCGAACATGATACTTGCCATTTAGGCCAAAAAGTTCAATCTTTGTTTCATCAGACCAGATAATTTTTTTTCGCATGGTCTAAGAGTCCTTCAGGTGCCTTTTGGCAAACTCCAGGCGGGCTGCCATGTGCCTTTTACTGAGGAGTAGCTTCCGTCTGGCAACTCTACTATACAGGCCTGATTGATGGAGTGCTGCAGTGGTGGTTGTTCTTCTGGAAGGTTATCCTCTCCCCACAGAGAAACTTTGGAGCTCTGTCAGAATGACCATTGGGTTCTTGGTCATCTCCCTGACTAAGGCCATTCTCCCCCGATAGCTCGGTTTGACCAGGCGGCCCACATTAGCAAGAGTCCTGGTGGTTCCAAACTTCTCCCATTTACGGGTAATGGAGGCCACTGTGCTCATTAGGACTTTCAATGCTGCAGAACATTTTCTGTACCCTTTCCCAGATCTGTGCCTCCATACAATCCTGTCTCAAGGGTCTACAGGACTTCATGGCTTGATTTTAGCTCTGAAAAAGCCCTGTTAACTGTGGGACCTTATATAGACAGGTGTGTGCCTTTACAAATCATCTCCAATCAACTGAGTTTACCACAGGGGGACTCCAAGCAAGTTGTAGAAACATCTCAAAGATCAGTGGAATCAGGATGCACCTGAGCACAATTTTGAGTATCTTGGCAAACGCTGTGAATACTTATGTACATGTGACTTATTTTGTTTTTTATTTTTAATAAATTTGCAAAGATTTTGAACAAACTTCTTTCACATTGTCATTATGGGGTTTTGTTTGTAGAATGTTGAGAAAATAACTAATGTAATCAATTTTGGAAAAAGGCTGTAACATAACAAAATATGGAAAAGTGAAGCACTGTGAATACTTTCTGGATTCACTGTATGTTCATTCAAATATTTACATATTCTTAGGAAGCACAACATGGTTTGATGCAGGCACGTGGAGCAATTCGTCCTTAAATTTCACTACAGAAGTGGTCTAGGAATATTTTGCTGTGATCTTTGATGTTGAATGAGTCCACAGTTCCTGTAGCTACTGGGGTCAATGAGGGCTTCTATTAAAACTCTTTTACGGCAAGTTAAGGATTGTTGCACCAATCACCCATAATATTATGACCACCCATAGTGTAGAAGTTTGAATCAATATGTTTATTTAAAAAAACGGAATTTTTGTAAAATCTTACCTGTAAAATTCCTTTCTCTGAGTCCTCCGACAGTCGCCGCCCCCTCTAAGTCATCACTGTTGGGTATTGTCATCTTCTCCGCAGGAGTAGCTAGGCATATAGACTTAGTTAAAAACAAAAGGCATTTGCATGTATACACCCCTGGGGGCTGTCCCATCTGGTCAATACCCCCCTGCAGTGTCCACTCCCAACTCAGTTTGGTAACATAGCAGTAAGAAAACAAGAACCCCGTATAGAGGGGCGGGGGCGGCGACTGTCGGAGGACTCAGAGAAAGGAATTTTACAGGTAAGATTTTACAAAAATTCCGTTTTCTCTTACGTCCTCCGACAGTCGCCACCCCCTCTAAGTCATCACTGTTGGGATGTCCCAAAGCAGTATAGACATGAGGGGTGGGAGACGCAACCGTATAAGAGGCAACGCAGTACCCATAGCAGAGAAAGGAACCTTACATGCACTGTAAGAGAACCCACTGGGCAACAGAAAAAACAATGCTCAACAGGAGCAACCGCCCAGGAAAGCAAATACCAACAGACAGGGACCCATAAAAAAACAAGGGTCCTTCATGGCACTGCCGCACTGAGAACTTTGCGGCCAAAGGAAGCATCAGCCGATGCCAGAACGTCGACTTTGTAGAATTTCGAGAAAGTGTGCACCGACGACCAAGTCGCAGCTTTGCACACCTGGGCCACCGAGGCCCTATGCCAACAAGCCCAGGACGTACTCACAGATCTAGTAGAGTGCGCCTTAACAGGGAAGGGTGGAACCCGTTCCTTCAAAGCATAAGCCTGCTCAATGGTCTGTCTGATCCATTTGGCAATAGTTGCTGCGGACGCAGCCATGCCCTTCCGAGACCCCTCAGGAAGAACAAACAGGGAATCCGTTTTACGAAAGGATTCTGTAGACAGGTAAACCCTGATCGCCCGGACAACATCCAAAGAATAAGAAGAGGTGTATAATGAGAATCAGAGGAGGCTCACATACACTAGCAGCGCTAATATGTGAGCCTCCTCTGATTCTCATTATACACCTCTTCTTATTATTTGATTTTTTATAGCGGCTGCTTTACATTTAGATTTTCTATTTTATTAGCGCTGGGTTGAGTGGGTTTTATTCTTACTCCTATTATCAACATCCAAAGAATGCAAAGCAATCTCCTTCGGATGCTTAGGCTTCGTGCAAAGTGAAGGCAGAACAATTTCCTCATTAAGGTGAAATTCAGTGACCACCTTGGGAAGAAAGGACGGAAGTGTTCTCAACACCACCTTATCCTTATGAATTACCAAGTAAGGGGAGCGGCAAGACAACGCCGCCAGCTCCGATACTCTGCGAGCCGAAGTGATCGCCACCAAAAAGGCGACCGTCTTTGACAACAGAGGCAAAGAGATCTCCCTGATATTTTCAAAGGGAGCACGCTGTAACACGGACAGAACCAAGTTCAAGTCCCATGGAGGTAAAGGCTCCTTTCTGGGAGGAACCAAGTGTGGCACACCTTGAATGAAGGTACGGACCAAGGAATTAGACGCCACAGGGCGTTGGAAAAGGATGGCCTGACCCTTTATCGTGACCAGCGCCAAACGCTGATCCACGCCAGACTGGAGGAAAGCCAACACTCTTGACACCGAGTACGAGCGAGGGGAAAACCCCCTGGACTCACACCAGGCGAAATAAGCTTTCCAGGTACGGTAATAGATTTTACCAGAAGAGGATTTCCTAGCCTTGATCAGCGTAGGGATAACCTCAGGGGAGAGACCCTTGTCCCTCAGGACCTGGGTCTCAGCAGCCAGGCCGTTAAAGCCAGTGACTGTAAAGCAGGATGGAAGATTGGATCTTGAGACAGAAGACCTTCCCGCAGGGGCAGTCGCCCCGGAGGCGCCACTGCCAGGTGAACAACGTCGGCGTACCAGGACCGGCGAGGCTAGTCCGGCGCGACCAGAATCACCAGGTGCGGCTCCGAGGCTAGCCTGCGGAGGAACCTGGACAGCAACTGAATTGGAGGAAAGGCATACATCAGACGATACTGATGCCAAGGGGCCATCAACGCATCCGAGGCGTCCGCCAACGGATCGCGCGTTCTTGCCACGAACCTTCCCACCTATTGATTTAGCCGAGATGCAAACAGATCCACGTCCGGGATCCCCACTTCGCACACAGCATTTGGAAGACCTCCGGGTGTAAGGACCATTCCCCCTGGTCCAGGGTCTGGCGACTCAGTCTGCTTGCCAATTCTCTACACCCGGAATGTGAACCGCTGAGATTGCCGGGACGTGAAGCTCGGCCCAAGACAGAATGTCTGTCACCTCCCGGGCCGCCCGAGCACTCCTGGTGCCCCCTTGGTGGTTGATGTAAGCCACCGCGGTAGCATTGTCCGCCCGGACAGGACGACCCTGTAGACGATCCGACCACTGGAGGAGGCAGAGCTTGATCGCTCGCAATTCCAGGACGTTGATCGGAAGGGAGGACTCCTCCTCCGACCAAGTGCCCTGGGCAGACAGGGTGCCCAGGACCCCACCCCAGCCTAACAGGCTGGCATCCATGGTGATCACCATCCAAACCAACGGACGGAAAGACTTGCCCTGCGTCACCGGAGACTGGAGCCACCACCGAAGAGCCAATTTTGTCTGACGACTCAAGGAGACATGCAGATCCAGGGACCGAGCCAGTCCGTCCCATTTCGCCAGGATCTCCGCTTGGAGACCTCGCGTGTGGAACTGAGCAAAAGGTATCGCCTCGAAGGTCGACACCATCAACCCCAGGACCCGCATACAGGTCCTGAGTGATGATGCTGGCACATCCCTGAGGGACCCGATCTCGTCCCGCAATGTTCGGAGCTTGTCCTCCGGCAGGAACACCTTCTGAGTCCAGAATCATCCCCAGGTAGGGAAGACGAACCGAAGGGGACAACGATGATTTCTGAATGTTGATGGTCCATCCGAACTCCCTGAAGCGTTCGGACCGTGATGGACAGATCGCGCACCAGGTCCTGACTGACACTTGATCTTATGAGGAGATCGTCTAGATACCCCAAGACCGCAATGCCCTGAGCCCTCAGTAGGCCCAGAACCGGCGCCAGTACCTTGGTAAAGACCCTGGGAGCCGAAGCAAGACCGAAAGGTAACACCACAAACTGGTAATGGTCTTCCGCGACAGCAAACCGAAGGTACCGCTGATGACCCTCGAAGATGGGGGACATGCAGGTACGCATCCTTGAGGTCTATTGAAGCCAGGAACTCCCCTGGGCTCAGAGAAGCCACCACCGATCGGAGAGACTCCATACGTAATTTCCAAACTCGCACAAAGCGGTTCAGAGCTTTCAGGTCCAGGATAGGACGCACTTTGCCCTCCTTTCTGGGCACAGTGAACAGATTGGAATAAAAGCCCCGAAACCTGTCCTGGTGAGGCACCGGGACGACCACTCCCTGAGCAAGGAGGTCCTGAACCGCACGGTGCAAGTCCTGCAGACGCCCCAGAGGCAAATGAATATTTGAGGGGAAGAATCTGTCCGCTGGCCGGGAAAGAAACTCGATCTTGTATCCCGACCGAACGATTTCCTGAACCCACCTGTCCGAAATCCGGAGCAGCCAAAGTTGGAGGAAACCGCGCAAACGTCCACCCACCCCAGAAACGGGTGAGGGCGTGCCTTCAGGCAGAAGTGGATTGGCCCGTCGAAGCGGTATTGCCTGACTTCTGCTTACCCGCCCAGGGCTTCTTCTGTCCGCCCTGGGACTTGAAGGGCTTGCCCTTGGATTGGTTCCGAAAGGCACGAAAGGAACCCTGACTGGATCTAGGCGCAGAACTCCGCTTGCCCCGGAAGGACTTGTGCTTCGGGTTCTGGGGCAGCATAGTGCTCTTGCCCCCCGTGATGCCTTTTACCAGGGTATCCAACGCCTCGCCAAAAAGGCGAGAGCCAGCATAGGGAAAATCAGCAACCGTTTTCCACGAGGACTGGTCGGCCGACCAGCTCTTCAGCCATATCAGGCGTCGGTTAAGCACGGCGACACTGGAGAGGCGAGCCACCAAGGGGGCCTCATTTAAGGCTGCATCACACAGATACATAATTCCTTGGTGGATTTGATCCACCATTTCCAGCCGGGCAGGCGGAACATCATCAGACACAAGGTTGTTCTTAAGCACCATAGTCCAATCAGCAACCGCCTGCGCCACTAACATGGACGCGAAAATGGGTTTGAGTAGAGAGCCCGCCACCGTATAGGAATGGCGGGCCAAAGACTCCAAACACCGGTCCGTTGGATCCCGGAAAACCGGGGAATCCTCCATAGGAACCAAGGTAGCCTTGTTCAACACTGCAACCGTGTGATCCACCTGTGGAGGTACACACCAGCGCGATTCCGTAGCCGGCGTGAAGCAATTTGAACCGACTGGGCACCACGAACGGACGTTTTAACGTGCGCCACACTTCATTAACAGTGTAATGAAACTCAGCGGGACAGGGAAAAACCTGCGCCGACTTGCGGGTCCTGTGCGTCCCAAAAGAGGACGCAACGCCCAGGGGACTGGGCTCATCCTCCAAGTGCAAAGTTTCCTTCACAGAAATAATTAATTCATCCATGGTCGCCCGTTCTTCGGACGACCCCGGAGAGGAGGTATCAACCCCCTCCACCTCCGCCTCAGACCCCTGCAGGTCCAAGGATGAGCGGGACCCTGAAAAGGGCACACTCGCAGCAGCCATATCACCCTCTGAATCAGGGAAGAGGGACAATCTGGGCCTCTTACGAGCAGCACGTTCAGCCATCAGCATTTCCATATTAGACACTAAAGTCGCCACTACAGCGGCCAAATCAGGTCTCAGAGGGGCCACAGGAGAACTGGGCTGGTGGAAATTTGCTATCCGGAGAATCCATGCGCAGGTGAGAAAAAAAGGACAGTGCAAGATTTAGGTGCTGTCCCTTTAAAAGTGCTGCGAGTGCGCAGCCCACCGCTCCAGCTATAAAGATAGAAAAAGACCCCCAAACAGGAAGGAGACAAAACTGAGCCAGAAGCGACAGTACAGAAAAAATATTCCTGCTTCAGAGGAAAGAGGAAGTGCTGTAAAAGTAGGCTGAACCATCTGCTGCATGACCCAGGGAAAATGACTGCCCCATAGGAACGTATGGGAGACTCCACCAAAATGGCCACCGACATGCGGCCGAACCGAGCGATCGGTCACCTCAAAAATGGCGGCGATTGGCGCCAAATCAGCATGTAGTTGTGCCCATAGAGAAGCTCACATGCCTGCCCAGTGTATAAAACAATGGCGGACTGCTCGGTTTACCCCCGCCGCGGCCCATACACAGTCTGCACCCCCAAACACACACAGCGCCGCAGCGCATGTACAAGCGATCCCCGCAGGGATCGCAGCAGGGAGTCACACAAGGCACAGACATGGAGAACACACAGCAACCAGGACTGCTACCCCATACAGAGGCCCCACACAGAAGTACTTACCTGTACCCGATGGCGTGGGGAGCCTCACAGAACGGAAAGCCGCTGTCCTCATCTGACAGGGAATGCCGTTTGCCAGGGACATTGCACTGCTGAGTCGCAGATGCGTCCAGTGAGGTAGCCACCTCACAGCTGCATCCCTGCTGCGAACAGAGATGGGTCGTTCATAATGTCAGGGCGAACCATAGCTGAACGCTCAATGGCGGGCTGGGGGTCCATCTGACCCTCTGTGCCCTGGGGAACCAGGGCGGCCAGTCCGAATCCCAGCACCGCATGTCCATCTTCGTCTGAAGAGTCGACTAAAAACTAAAGCTGACAAAATAAACAGCTAGTAAAGAAAGAAAAACTGACATTTTTCAAGAAAATCAAATAAAAAGAAGATAGGCTGAGACCGAAGCCCCAGCACAGGGAAAGCCTAACTACTCCTGATGCTAGGCAAATTAAAACTGAGTTGGGAGTGGACACTACAGGAGGGTATTGACCAGATGGGACAGCCCCCAGGGGTGTATACATGCAAATGCCTTTTGTTTTTAACTAAGTCTATATGCCTAGCTACTCCTGCGGAGCAGATGACAATACCCAACAGTGATGACTTAGAGGGGGCGGCGACTGTCGGAGGACGTAAGAGAAATAATAGTAACTCTTACATTCAGATTGAAAAAAATGCTTGGGTATGTAAAAACACAAAGCAGCATACATATCTCCAACATCTCTTCTGGTCCAGGATGCCCTACACGTTGTGTCACAACACAGGACTTCATCGGGAGAACTGGATTGGTTATGTTAGATGCCATTTATCTGGTGGAGCCCGAAAATTGTGTGGTGACCCATTCTGTTGTGGTTTCCATTAAAAATCATATGGTGGCCATTTTCCTAGACCGGAAGTGATGTCGGAGATCTGTATGCTGCTTTGTGTTTTTGCATAACCAATCGTTTTTTATTGATCTGAATGTAAGTGTTACTATTTTTTTTTATCGATTTTGACTACTACACTATAGGAGGCCATCTTGCATTACCCTAACATATGGATTATGCATGGTGAACGGAGCCTTAAAGGGACCACTACCAAGGAAAATCCAAATACATCTGATAGATCTGCAACCAAGCCAGGATCGGGGAAACATCGCCCTGAGCACTGTAATCAAAAAGCAAATTTGGTTACTCACTAAGGTGAGAGTTCTGGGAGCACAAGAAGGTGAAAGTACACAACTTTGTTTATACTATATATATTCACACGAGAGGCACTTTATTTGGAAGCAAGTGGTTATAATTGTTACATCACAGCTGGAGAATGAACTGTTATACACTTTCATATATACCATGGGTGTCCAACCTTTTGGCTTCTCTGGGCCACATTGAGCGTAGAGAAATTTTCTCGGGCCGCATATAAAATATATACTATAGTTAAAGTATATAAGTAATAAAATGCCGCTGCGCCCTTCCTGTGCCACCGCCCCCCCCCCCCCGCACTAATTTAACACAACTAGAAGATGATCAAATGAAATTGAATCAGTATATAGAGGTTTACTCCTTCTGAGAAATATTAAAGGAACACTCTAACCAACATGACCACTTCAGTGATTTGAAGTGGTCATGGTGGTAGAAGTCAGAAACACTGCACATGCGCGCCTCCCCCCTCCCCTCCGAGGCAGCCTCTGCCTACAATTAGTTGGAGGCCCCTGTGGCCATGCCCCCGACCCGACGTCCTTCCTCACCCGGAAAAAAAAATTGTCACGGGGCAGTGGGCCGCATTGCCTGGGGTTCCGGGCCGCATGTGGCCCCCGGGCCGCAGGTTGGACATGCCTGATATATACAGTAGATGCACTTTTGAAATGGACTGCACTAATGTTATGCACTTTATATGCCATGATATATACAGTATGTTACAAAAGTGAGTACACCCCTCACATTTTTGTAAATATTTTATTATATCTTTTCATGTGACAACACTGAAGAAATGACACTTTGCTACAATGTAAAGTAGTGAGTGTACAGCTTGTATAACGGTGTAAATTTGCTGTCCCCTCAAAATAACTCAACATATAGCCATTAATGTCCAAACCTCTGGCAACAAAAGTGAGTACACCCCTAAGTGAAAATGTCCAAATTGGGCCCAGTTAGCCATTTTCCCTCCCCGGTTTCATGTGATGCGTTAGTGTTAAAAGGTCTTCGGTGTGAATGGGGAGCAGGTTTGTCAAATCTGGTGTTATCGCTCTCCCTCTCTCACACTGGTCACTGGAAGTTCAACATGGCACGTCATGGCAAAGAACCCTCTGAGGATATGAAAAAAAATTGTTGCTCTACATAAAGATGGCCTAGGCAATAAGAAGATTGCCAAGACCCTAAAACTGAGCTGCAGCATGGATGCCAAGACCATACAGCAGTTCAAAAGGACAGGTTCCACTTAGAGCAGGCCTTACCATGGTCGACTAAAGAAGTTGAGTGCACGTGCTGAGCGTAATATCCAGAGGTTTTCTTTGGGAAATAGACGTATGAGGGCTGCCAGCATTGCTGCAGAGGTTGAAGGGGTAGGGGGGTAAGCCTGTCAGTGCTTAGACCATATACGCTGCACACTGCATCAAATTGTTCTGCATGGCTGTCATCCCAGAAGGAAGCCCCTTCTAAAGATGATGCACAAATAAGCACAAAAACAGTTTGCTGAAGACAAGCAGACTAAGGACATGGATTACAGGAACCATGTCCTGTGGTCTGATGAGACCAAGATAAACTTGGTTCAGATTGTGTCAAGCGTGTGTGGCAACAAGGTGAGGAGTACAAAGACAAGTGTGTCTTGCTTACAGTCAAGCATGGTGGTAGGAGTGTCATGGTCTGGGGCTGCATGAGTGCTGCTGGCAATGGGGAGCTACAGTTCATTGAGGGAACCATGAAAGCCAACATGTACGGTGACATACTGAAGCAGAGCATGATCTCCTCCCTTCAAGGACTGGGATGCAGGGCAGTATTCAAACACGATAACTACTCCAAACACACCTCCAAGACGACCACTGCCTTGCTAAAGAAGCTGAGGGTAAAGGTAATGGATTGGCCAAACATGTATCCAGCCCTAAACCCTATTGAGCATCTGTGGGGGCATCCTCAAACAGAAGGCGGAGGAGCGCAAGGTCTCTTACATCCACCAGCTTCTTGATGTCATCATGGAGGAGTGGGTGGAAGAGGCATCCAGTGGCAACCTATGAAGCTCTCGTGAACTCCATGCTCAAGGGGGTTAAGGCAGTGCTGGAAAATAATTGTGGCCACACAAAATTGTGAAACTTTGGGCCCACTTTGGACATTTTCACTTAGGGGTGTACTCACTTTTGTTGCCAGCGGTTTAGACCAGCGTTCCCCAATGGGTGTTCTGCTGAACCCTAGGGTTCCTCGAGAACAAAATTGAGGTTTTGCGGCATTTTGCCACATCAAAGATAGCCGCCGCTGCCTGCCATTTCCGGAAGGTCGGAAACAGCAGAGCAGGGCCAGTACAAGGGGGGGCGGAACCTTCACTTCCCTGTTAGCGGAGATACAAACGTGATAGGGATTTGTAGCGACGTCAGCCACCGGCTGGAGCCGAAATTTCAAAGGACCAAGATGAGAGGAGCAGAGGGTTTGCTTGCCGAAGCTGTGACCTGGAGGAGCCGCCGTGCCAAGGAAGAACCAAGCACTGTTAATCCCAGTAAGCTGAATGCCATCATTACCTCTTTGGATTGGGGGGGGGGGGGGGGGGGAGACTGAGGCTGAGGGGAGGTTAATTACCAATGGTATTTGTATTATGCAGAATGAGGGGGTTAATGTATTGCTACTGGTCACTGATGCATTAGTGACCGACCAGTGACAGTTAATTAACCTGTTTGAGCTGCATTAGTGCAACCAGCGTCAGTGTTAATTAAACCCTTTTTGCTGCATTAGTGCAACCAGTGCCACTGTTTATTAGTGCACTGATTTTGTGAGTGCATTTTAATTTGTTTTAATAAAATACTATTGCTAATTTAAGCGGTAAAACAATATGTATAATTTCTATTCCTTTTGTGAGTTATTGGTGGTGAAAATATCTTGCTGTGTTTCCCTCACATCATTTGATATACTGGAGGAGTCAAGAGTTGGTGTCTGGATACCTGAAGCAGCCAATTAAGACCCTTTAAAGGGGAAAGCACACTGTGAGCTATATTGCCAAATAGGTTCATGTGTTAAGGTGAGCGTCGATAGTGAATGGTGCTGGTATTTACAGAAGAGTGCTCACAGCAAGAAATGTAGGCTTCTTTTTAGTAGATAGCAATTGAGTTGGTTTGGAACAATTTGGTGATGGAAATCTCACACTCATACACTTATGGACTTTAAATTTTTATATTTAATTATTTTCCTTTTCACATCTCTGAATATTGTACACATTGGATTTATTGTATATATGCATATATAGTGTATTGGTAGAGTAATATTTATTGGTCAAAACATTGGAGTATTTGCACTATTTTTTACACATTTCTTGTAACAGATATTGGTTTCTTGATGATGGAATAATGTTGCACAGTACAATTTAAGATATATTTATGGTTTTATGTGAGGAGTTCAGTGATTTTCAGGAACATTTAATAGATTTGGAGAATGGACACATTTTTATTTGTAGCGGTTTAACACATTTGGTGTTGCACAGAGAATTGTATTTACTAACACTCCTTAATGTGCTGCTTCCTGGGGTGTGTAACGTGTAGCATGTAACATGGCTACCCCAAGAGGCAGTGTGTCTATGTATGGGGGGGTATATCATTTTAACCTAAGCTGGAAAGAAGGAAGTGCTGTATCATACAGAAAAAGATAAGATTTTCCTAAGTTCTATAAGAGCGAGAGGGTAGAACCAGATGAGCATATATTGTTTTAATGGGTTAAGTTCTACTAAATCATTCTACAACCTCTTTAACCACTTTGCCACTGAGTACCGGAGTACTACTGCGGCAAAGTGGCACGATCCCGTCTGACGACGTAGACCTACGTCGCCAGACTCCTCCCCTGTAGGCGGCGCTCGCGAGCCGCCGGAGGCGCGGTCCCGCTGTTTTCATTCACAGCGGGAGTCGGGCCAGGGGAGTCGGGCCAGGGGAGGAGCAGCGGCGATCGCCGCTGCTCTGCCCCGATCGTCGGGGATCTAGTGTGGAGATCCGCCCGCCTGTGTAAACACGAGGGGTCGGATCTCCTCAGTGACAGGGAGTGACAGATCGGAGTGTTCAGCATAGCTGGACATCCGATCTGTCCCTGTCTCACACAGTCACCTCCCCCCCGCCACACGTCAGTAAGCACCAGGCATACATTAACCCCTCCCTCTCTAATAAAAATAACCCCTTCCCTGCCAGTGTCATTTTTACAGTAACAGTGCATATTTATAGCACTGATTACTGCAGTAATGTCACTGGTACCCCCAAAAGTGTCAAAAATGTCAAAGGGTCCGATCTGTCTGCCGCAATGTCGCAGTCCCGCAAAAAAAAAAAAAAATCGCAGATCGCCGCCATTACTCGTTAAATAAAAACACCAAAAATGACAAAAATCTTTCCCTTTGTTAGTCAACGCAATAACTTTTGCACAAACCAATCAAAATACGCTTATTGCGATTTTTTTTACCAAACATGGGTAGCAGAAAAAAAAATGGCCAAAAATTAAAAAAAAAATTGGTTTTTACATCTTTTTTGGGGGGAATTTCATTTAAAAAATGTTAAAAATATTGTTATTTTTTCAAAATAAACGCTCTTTGTTTATAGCGCAAAAAGTAAAAATCGCACAGGTGATCAAATACCACCAAAAGAAAGCTCTGTTTGTGGAAAAAAAAAGGACGTAAAGTTCGTTTGGGTACGGCATCGCACGACCGCGCAATTGTCAGTTAAAGTCGCACAGCGCCGAATCGCAAAAAGTGGCCCAGACGTAAGACAGCAAAATGCTCTAGTGGTAAAGTGGTTAATGTGTTTGCATATGGCTGCACATGCACAATGGGTTGATTTAGAGGCTGTTCATTTAGCAAATTAAATGGAAGCTTTTTTTTTTCTTGCACATGATTGGGTATTGAAACATCACCTAATTCAGTATGTTCAGTGGACGTTCACTTTGGAAAACCGCACATTTTTGAACTGCAAAAGTGATAAAACCCAACATAGTTTCATAGTTAGTAAGGTTGGAAAAAGACACCAGTCCATCCAGATCAATGTGTGCCTGTGTGTGTGTGTGTGTGTGCGCGCATGCGCATTTGTGTCTCTACCACTTCCTATATCCTTGTATAATGTGTTCGATAAAATACCAATCTAAGAGTATTTTTAAATTAGTGACACTTCCCTCTGAAACCACCGATTGTGGAAGCGTCTTCCACATCCTTACCACTCTAACAGTAAAGAACCCCTTACACTGTTTAATGTTAAGCCACTTCTCATCCGACTTTATTGAGTGGTCTTGTGTCTTTTTGAGTGACCTGAGACTGAAAAGATTCCTCCTGATGTTGGAATCATCATTAAGATATTTGTATAATAATATCATATCCCCTCTTAAGCATCTTTTCTTCAGGGAGAATAAAGTTAATGTTTCTCCTAGCTGGGATCCTCCAGCCCCCTTATTCGTTTCATTGCCCTTCCCTTGACTCTGTCCAGTTCCAGAGCATCCTTTCTGTGGACTGTGGACAAGAGCTGGATGGCATACTCAAGATGTGGCCAAACTAGAGTTTTATAAAGTGGTATAATTAACATTTTATCTCTTGAGTAAATACCCTTTTTTTTGCATACTAATATTCTGCTGGCCTTGCTTGCTTCAGCTTGTAATTGCATGCTATTGCTCAGTCTGTCATCAATTAGGACCCCCAGGGTCTTTTTCCATCCTTGATTCTAGCATGTAGCTTGAATTCATATTTTTAGCCCCCAAGTGCA
The DNA here is from genome assembly GCF_965119305.1 of Pelophylax lessonae. NCBI lineage: Eukaryota > Metazoa > Chordata > Amphibia > Anura > Ranidae > Pelophylax > Pelophylax lessonae. The sequence goes on from NC_138776.1 coordinate 197,261,406, forward strand.
TTACTTTACATTTCCCAACATTGAACCTCATTTGCCATGTGTTTGCCCACCCTTCAATTTTATAGAGGTCTTCCTGTAAACGTGTTTTCTTCTGTTGTGAAAGGATTGCCCTGCTTAGCTTTGTATCATCAGCAAATGCTGAGATTGAACAATTTATCCCAACCTCTATATAATCTATGAACAAGTTTAACAGGATTGGTCCCAGACCATTAAGAAGATACACTATTTATCATTACCCTCTGGACACACCCCTGTATCCATTTACATATACACCAACAGACCTCACTTTGTGGGCTAAGCATTTATAGGGTACCGTGTCAAATGCTTTTTACTTTGTTTTTTTTTCTTTTCATATTTCACATGCGGAACAACAATTAATTCCACCAACTTACCAATGCATTCTGCTAACCGAGAACCTCCGATATACCGAGTTGTCCAAGTGTAGGCAGTTTTTTTCCACATTCCTCATATAGCCTGCTCCTTCTCAAAAAAGCGAAGTCATAACCCTTGAGTAAAGTTTTAAAAACTCATACATTAGTACAGTGTAAACGGCAATGTTATGTAATTACTCATAGTACCTACAATTTCTTTTTCAGGAGTCATTTATCTAGGACTAATGAATGGTTATTTCGGATTGCCTGCAATGGTTTGCCACATTGGGTCTGTAAAATCTCTTAACCTGGCCATAGATGATTTTTTTTTTAATTACCCAGCTAGCTGATCAAAAAAAAAAAAAAAAAAAAAGGATTTCCCCATCCACACATTTGAAGGAACCCTCCCTGCTGCACCACTGTATTCTGACAGCAGGGACTCTGCCACTGTCAGAATACATTGATCAGTGCCGCAGCCGATTAGCTGTATGTGCTGACTGATTAAAATAGTTCCAACATTTCCGTTTGAGAGAAGATCCATAATTTGACTTCTCTCTAGCGGGAATGGCCACATTTCTGCTGAACTAATAGAATACCGACCCCTCTATGGCCAGCTTAAGTGTTGCTCTAGATTTTATCTTTGTAAATTACACAAAGACAAAACTTCTCCACTATTTTGGGGTTTATACACTAAATATTAAAAGAAAAAAGATGTTTTTAATGTGTCAAAAATGTATTAGCGAATATTATTGGAGCTCTAGGGAAAAAAAAAAGCCTAACAAACAGTTGAAACACATATATGGAAGCTGGTTTACCTGTCAAATTATTTTTATTTCTCTCTATCTGATCCTGAGATTTATATAGCCCCACCCCACATCACAGCTACAGAAAGTTTGTTAGCTAAATTAAAAATGTAAAGATGGCTCTGACATGCATAAATAAAATGAGAAAAACAGCACCTTACAATAAACAAAATAATAGTGGATGATGCTTACATACAGTATCTCACAAAAGAGTACACCCCTAACATTTTTGTAAATATTTTATCATATCTTTTCATGTGACAACACTGAAGAAATGACGCTTTGCTACAATGTAAAGTAGTGAGTGCACAGCTTGTATAACAGTGTAAATTTGCTGTCCCCTCAAAATAACACACAGCCATTGATGTCGAAACCGTTGGCAACAAAAGTAAGTAAATTCCTAAGTGAACATGTCCAAATTGGGACCAAAGTGTCAATATTTTGTTTGGCCACCATTATTTTCCAGCACTGCCTTCACCCTCTTGGGCATAGAGTTCAACAAAGCATCACAGGTCACTACTGGAGTCCTCTTCCACTCCTCCATGACGATTTCACTGAAGCTGGTGGATGTTAGAGACCTTGCGCTCCTCCGCCTTCTGTTTGAGGATGCCACACAGATGCTCAATAGGGTTTAGGTCTGGAGACATGCTTGGCCATTCTATCACCTTTACCCTCAGCTTCTTTAGCAAAGCAGGGATGGTCTTGGAGGTGTTTTTGGGGTTGTTATGTTGGAATACTGCCCTGCGGCCCAGTCTCTGAAGGGAGGGGATCATGCTCTGCTTTAGTATGTCACTGTACATGTTGGCATTCATGGTTCCTGCAATGAACTGTAGCTCCCCAGTTCTGGCAGCACTCATGCAGCCCCAGATAATGACACTTACACCACCATGCTTGACTGTAGGCAAGACACACTTGTCTTTGTACTCCTCACCTGGTTGCCACCACACACACTTGACACCATCTGAACCAAATACATTTATTATGGTCTCATCAGACCACAGGACATGGTTCCAGTTATCCATATCCTTACTCTGCTTGCCTTCAGCAAACTCTTTGCGGGCTTTTTTGTGCATTATCTTTAGAAGAGGCTTCCTTCTGAGACGACAGCAATGCTGACCAATTTGATGCAGTGTGCGGCGTATGGTCTGAGCACTGACAGGCTGACACCCCCACCTCCTTAACCTCTTCAGCAATGTTGGCAGCACTCATAAGTCTAATTCCCAAAGACACTCTCTGGATATGACCCTGAGCACATGCATTAAACTTCGTTGATCGACCATGGTGAGGCCTGTTCTGCGTGGAACCTGTCCTGTAAAACCGTTGTATGGTCTTGGCCGCCGTGCTGCAGCTCAGTTTCAGGGTCATTACAATCTTCTTATAGCCTAGGCTATCTTTATGTAGAGAAACAATTCATTTTTTTTGGATCCTCAGAGAGTTCTTTGCCATGAGGTGCCATGTTGAACTTCCTATGCCCAGTATGAGAGAGTTAGAACGATAACATCAAATATAACACACCTGCTCCCCATTCACACCTGAGGCCTTGTAACTCTAACAAGTCACATGACACCGGGGAGGAAAAATGGCTAATTGGGCCCAATTTAGACATTTTCACTTAGTACTCACTTTTGTTGCAAGGGGTTTAGACATTCATGGTTGTGTGTTGAGTTATTTTGAGGGGACAGCAAATTTACACTGTTATAGATGGCTTATCCTGTTATTTTAATCTCAAAACTATCAGCAACACACCATCTAAAATACAGATAGCCACTAGAAGACGAACCTGCATAGGAAATACTGTATCTGTGTTGTAAATACAATCCTGAAAATTGTAACAGAATGACAACAAAATATGTGAACTAAAAGACAGAAAATGATGTCTTGTATAAGAAATATTCAAAAACAGAATTTTTACCTGTAAAATTCCTTTCTCTGAGTCCTCCGACAGTCGCCGCCACTTCATATTCATCACTAATGGGGGTTATTGACCTTTTCTCCGCAGGAGTAGCTAGGCAACAAAACAGTGAATATCAAAGCTTTTAGCATATCCCACCCCTAGGGGGTGGTCCCCTCAGTCAATACCTCCCTGCTTCCTGCATTCCCAACTCAGTTTCAGTAGCATAGCAGTAGAGTACATAAACAAACCCCAAAAGAGGGGCGGGGGCGGCGACTGTCGGAGAACTCAGAGGAAGGAATTTTACAGGTAAGATCTTACAAAATTTCCGTTTTCTCTTACGTCCTCCGACAGTCGCCGCCACTTCATATTCATCACTAATGGGGACGTCCCATAGCAGTGTAGACATTAGGGGTGGGAAAAAAAGCAGCCGCGCCTAAAGCAACGCAGTACCCACATCAGAGAAAGGAACCTTATCAAGGTAAGAGAACCAACTGGGCAACAGGAAAAAAAAACGTGCTCAACAGGAGCAACGACCCAGGAAAACAAGTAACCTAGGGATAAAGACATCCCAACAGCCAAGGACCCAAAAACAAGGGGCCCTAAGGCACTGCCGCACTAAGAACTTTGCGGCCAAAGGAAGCATCCGCCGATGCCTGAACATCCACCTTGTAGAATTTTGAGAAGGTGTGAACGGACGACCAAGTCGCCGCCTTACACACCTGGGCCACAGAGGCCTGATGACGATAGGCCCAAGACGTACTCAGAGACCTGGTAGAGTGCGCCTTCACAGGGAAAGGAGGAACCTTCCCCTTCAAAGCATAGGCTTGCACAATGGTCTGTCTGATCCATTTGGCGATGGTCGCAGCTGACGCTGCCATGCCCTTCCAAGGACCCTCTGGAAGGACAAATAGAGAATCCGACTTGCGAAAGGATTTCGTCGATGACTGGTAAACCCTGATCGCCCGAACAACATCCAAGGAATGCAACGCCACCTCCTTTGGATGCTTAGGCTTCGCGCAAAGCGAAGGCAAGACAATGTCCTCATTGAGGTGAAATTTCGAGATCCTCTTCGGAAGAAAAGAAGGGTTAGGTCGTAAGACCACCTTATCCAGGTGAATCACCAAGTAGGGAGAGCTGCAGGACAAGGCCGCCAGCTCCGATACCCTGCGAGCCGAAGTGATTGCCACCAAAAAGGCAACCTTCTTAGACAAGAGAGACAACGAGATCTCCCTGATCTTCTCAAAGGGAGCATGTTGCAATACGGACAGAACAAGTCCCATGGAGGTAAAGGATTCCTCCGAGGAGGAGCCAAGTGACGCACCCCTTGAACAAAGGTGCTAACCAAAGAATTAGACGCCACAGGGCGTTGAAAAAGAACGGCCAGCGCAGAAATCTGACCCTTAATCGTGGCCAACGCCAAACGCTGGTCCACTCCAGTTTGGAGGAAAGCCAACACTCTCGATACCGAGTACGAGCGAGGGGAATACCCCCTGGACTCACACCAGGCAAAATACGCCTTCCAAGTACGGTAGTAAATCTTCCCCGAAGAGGCTTTTCTAGCCTTGATCAAAGTGGGAATGACCGCAGGGGAGAGACCCCTATCCTTCAGGACCTGGCTTTCAACAGCCAGGCCGTTAAAGCCAGCGACTAAAGCAGGATGGAAGATCGGTCCTTGAGACAGGAGATCTTCTCGAAGAGGCAGACGCCACAGAGCGTCGACCGCCAGATTCACGAGGTCTGCGTACCAAGACAGGCGAGGCCAGTCCGGTGCCACCAGAATCACCGTGCGCGGTTCCAAGGCCAACCTGCGAAGGAACCTGGACAGCAGCTGAATCGGTGGGAAGGCATACATCAGACGATACTGACTCCAGGACGTCACTAACGCGTCTGAGGCGTCTGCCCGAGGATCGCGCGTCCTTGCTACGAACCTTTCCACCTTGTTGTTTAGACGAGACATGAACAGGTCCACATCTGGGGACCCCCACTTCGCGCACAGCATCTGAAAGACATCCGGGTGAAGGGACCATTCTCCCTGGTCCAGGGTCTGGCGACTCAGATAATCCGCCTGCCAGTTCTCCACTCCCGGAATGTGAACTGCCGTTATTGCCGGGACGTGCGTCTCGGCCCAAGACAGAATGTCGGCTACTTTCCGAGCCGCTCGGGCACTCCTGGTGCCCCCTTGGTGGTTGATGTAGGCCACCGCTGTGGCATTGTCCGTCTGCACCCGAACCGGACAGCCTTGAAGCCTGTCCGTCCAACGCAGAAGGCAGAGATGTATTGCTCGCAATTCCAGAATGTTGATCGGAAGAGAGGATTCCTCCCCCGACCAAGTTCCCTGGGCGGACAGAACGCCCAGGACACCACCCCAGCCCGACAGGCTGGCATCCGTGGTGATCACCGTCCACGACAAAGGACGAAAAGACCTGCCCCCCGACACCGCCGGGGACTGGAGCCACCACAAAAGACCCCTTCGGGTGAGGCGGCTCAACGAAATCCGCAGATCCAGAGATTGCGGACGCCCGTCCCACTTGGCCAGGACCTCCGCCTGAAGATCCCGTGTGTGAAACTGGGCGAAGGGAATCGCCTCGAAAGCCGAGACCATCAATCCCAGACACCTCATACACGTCCGGAGTGACGAGCACTGATTGTCCCTGAGGGACCTGACCTCGTCCTGAAGTGTCCGGAGCTTGTCTTCCGGCAGGAAGACCTTCGCTTGAACAGAGTCCAGTATCATCCCCAGGTAGGGAAGACGAACGGACGGACACAACGTTGACTTTGGGAAATTTATCGTCCAACCGAACTCCTGCAGAGTCTGCATCGTGATGAACAGGTCGTTCACCAGGCCCTGACTGGTCGCAGACCGAATCAAGATATCGTCCAGATACCTCAAGACAGAGATGCCCTGGGCTCTCAGTAAAGCCAGGACCGGCGCAAGCACCTTGGTGAAAACCCGCGGAGCCGAAGCAAGACCGAAGGGTAACGCCACAAATTAGTAGTGATCCTCCGCAATGGCGAATCGAAGGTACCTCTGGTGACCCTCGAAAATTGGAATGTGAAGATACGCATCCATCAAATCGATGGAGGCCATGAATTCCCCCGGAACCAGGGCAGCCACCACCGAGCGCAGGGATTCCATGCAAAATTTTCGAACCCGCACAAAGTGGTTCAGAGCTTTCAAGTCCAGAATCGGACGTACCTTGCCCTCCTTTCTGGGCACAGTGAACAGATTGGAATAGAACCCCCGAAATCTGTCCCGAAGAGGCACCGGAACCACCACTCCCTGGGCCCGCACCGCCAGGTGCAGATCCCGCAAGCGCTCCGGAGTCAGCTGAAGGTTTGAGGGGAAAAATCTGCCCGCCGGCCGAGAGAGAAACTCGATCTTGTAACCAGATCGAACGATTTCCTGAACCCACCTGTCCCGAATGCGGTCCAGCCAGGGTTGAAGAAAACCGAGCAAACGTCCCCCCGCCCCAGAACTGGGTGAGGGCGTCCCTTCAGGCCGTATTGTTATGGGCAGCGGACCCGGACTGGCCGGACATCTGCTTACCCGTCCACGGCTTCTTCTGGGAACCTTGGCCCTTGAAGGGCTTGCCCTTATAGTGCGACCGAAAGGCACGAAAGGACCCCTAAGAGGGTCTAAACGAGGTATTCTTCTTACCACAAACAAACTTATTCTTGTGAGTTTGGGGCAAGAGAGTGCTCTTACCCCCAGAAATACCCTTTATCAGAGTATCCAAAGATTCGCCAAAAAGGCGAGATCCCGCGTAGGGCAAGTTAGCTAAAGTCTTGCGAGAAGATTGGTCAACAGACCAACATTTCAGCCATATCAGGCGACGGTTCAATACCGCCACACTTGAAAGACGCGCAGCCAAAGGGACCAAATCCAAGTCCGCATCACACAAATACATGACACCCTGATGAATCTGATCCACCATAGCCAAAGTTGTCGGCGGGGCAGAGTCAGCCACCAGGGTGCGCCTGAGCACCTGCGTCCAATCCGCAATAGCCTGGGCTGCCATAATGGAAGCAAAAATAGGCTTCAGCATAGAGCCAGCAACCGTATAAGAATGACGGGCCAGAGACTCCAATCTCCTGTCCGTCGGGTCCCTTTCACACAGACTGACCGTTCAGATCCGCCTGTCCGTTTTTGTGGCAGATTTGAACGGTCCCCCCCATGTATTCCTATGGGGCATCGGATGTCAGCGGAGACATGTCCGCTGACATCCGATCCGTCAAATCTGGATGGATGGAAACCCTATTTTGCATCCGTCCAGAGGATCGGATGAGAACGGACAGACGGTCCGTTCCCATCCGATTCCCCTATAGGGATGTATGGGAAACTGACAGCTGTGTCTCCACGCACAGCACGGAGACACAGCTGTCACCCGCCTGCTCAGCAGGGGATCGGCGGCTCGATCCCCCGCTGAGATAAACGCACGGACGGACTGTTTGAAAGGGGCCTAAAGAAGAATGTATATTAACACATAGTATACATAATAAACACATATTGCTGATTATCCTGAAGCAGAAATTAGTTGCATAATACACACATATTGTAGAGAATACAATATGAGTGTTAGCAAACGTCTGATTTTCACAAGAATCTTTACAGATTTGATCAGTGTTTGCATTATATAGGTAGCAATAGATGGGTGAACTTGTTGCTCATTTTAAAAGGACCAGTCTGCCACATTTTGTGTGATACTTATCTAACACTGTCAGTAAAACATCCTGGGTTTTCATTATTCTTCATAGGGGTGTAAAGAGCTAGATACACAAACAATTTTCTCTGTACAATAATAAGAACCTGTGACTGCTTGGGAGAGCTGGTTTCTGACCACTAAAGTCATGAAATTGTCTCATAGGAAGTGAAGCTCTAAAATTGGAGCAGTATTTGTCTTTTTGTCAACAGACCAACATTTCAGCCATATCAGGCGACGGTTCAATACCGCCACACTTGAAAGACGCGCAGCCAAAAGGGACCAAATCCAAGTCCGCATCACACAAATACATGACACCCTGATGAATCTGATCCACCATAGCCAAAGTTGTCGGCGGGGCAGAGTCAGCCACCAGGGTGCGCCTGAGCACCTGCGTCCAATCCGCAATAGCCTGGGCTGCCATAATGGAAGCAAAAATAGGCTTCAGCATAGAGCCAGCAACCGTATAAGAATGACGGGCCAGAGACTCCAATCTCCTGTCCGTCGGGTCCCGGAACACCGGAGTATCCTCAGCAGGGATCGCAGTGGATTTATTTAAATTCGCCACTGCATGATCCATCTGAGGCGGCACACACCAGCGCTCATCAGTGGCGGGTGTAAATGGATAACGAAGCTTGAACCTACTCGGCACAGCAAAAGGCTTCTTTAAATTGCGCCATTGCTCATCAACCGCGCGCTGAAATTCCGTAGAGCAAGGAAAAACCTGCGATGTTTTGCGTTTCCTTTGCGTCCCATAAGAGGACATCAAAACAGGAGGACATGGTTCATCCTGCAAATGCAGCGTTTGCTTGATAAAAGCAACCAACTCATCCATGAGTGCAAGCTCTTCAGACGAGCCAGGGGGAGAATTATCAACCCCTTCCACCTCAGCCTCCCCCTCAGACCCCACAAGGTCTAGAGATGAGTGAGACCCTGAGAAGGGCACTCCAGCCATAGCAGCCCCATCGCCCTCTGAATCAGAGGAAATAGACACTCTGGGCCGTTTTGTGGATCGATCACCCACCAGCATCTGCACCTGAGCAGCCAAATTTGCCACAATAGCAGCCAGATCCGCCCCCTCGGGGGAAGCAGCAGCCCCTTGGCCCCCCACCAAGGCGGGAGGAAACTTGAAATCCTGAGAATCCATGCCCCAGTAGTATTAGGAAAAAAGGAGTACTGCCCCTTTAAGATCGCGGCGAGCGTAGCCCACCGCACCCACTGAATACACCGACCCCCACAGGGATAAGAACACTGGGCAAGGAATACAGGAAAATGGAAAGGTAAAAACCTGGAGAGATCACACAGGCTGCTGCCACCGATCGCTGTCCCAGAGCAAAAGGAAGTGATGCAATGACTGACCGCCCCTGTAAAGCCTATGTAAGGCTACACAAACATGGCCGCTCGGCTGAGGACTTCATAGGCAAATAGAAAATGGCGCCGACATGTGGCCTGATCGATCGCCGCCAAAATGGCGGCGGTTGGCGCCAAAACGCTGCGCCTTACCACACAGGACCGGCCACCACATTTCTGCCGCAAAAAAATGGCGGGTCGCCGCAGCGATCGCCGCACAGCATGTCCAAACTCAGACTGCTTCATGTATGCACTCAGCAGAGCAGGAGAGCCCCCCCCCCCTCGCAGCCCACACACAGGCAGTAATTCCACACAGGAACTGACAGGGAGCTCAGCAGCCACACAGACATGCAGGGTCCCACAGTCCCAGACTGACACCCAATAGACAGGTCCCCACATAGAGATACACTTACCAGTCCGGATGGCGTGGGGAGCCTGCTCCAGCGACCAAACCGCTGTACTGAGGACAGGGAGTGTCGCAGCCGTGACGCAGTGGAACTGCGGTGCGAAACCGCAATGGCGTCCAGTGAGGTAGCCACCTCACAGATAGCATCCCTGCAGCGAACAGGGATGGGTCGTTCAATGTGCCAGGGAAACCTGTGCTGAACGCTCAATGGCAGGCTGGGAAGCCCCTGGCCCTGAGCCCTGGGATCCAGGGTGGCCAGTCCAAGACCCAGCTCCGCACGATCATCGTCATCAGAAGAAGCTAACTAATGCTGAAAATAAACAGCTAAGTAAAAGAAAGAGAAAAAAACTCCAAATAAAATCAAAAAGAGAAAAGAAGCTGAGACTGAGAGCCCCAGCACAGGAACAGCCAGCCTACTCCTAAGCTAGGCATTAGAAACTGAGTTGGGAATGCAGGAAGCAGGGAGGTATTGACTGAGGGGACCACCCCCTAGGGGTGGGATATGCTAAAAGCTTTGATATTAACTATTTTGTTGCCTAGCTACTCCTGTGGAGCAAAGGTCAATAACCCCCATTAGTGATGAATATGAAGTGGCGGCAACTGTCGGAGGACGTAAGAGAAATAACCATTTTTGACAGCACTAAAGATAATATTAATAAAGTAAAATACCTGATTACACATTGGTTTGCAGTAATAGTTGTCAAAATAAACACACACCAATCCTCCATTGTTTGGTACCCGAGGTACTGAGCAGTTGGTTAATTTCACAATCTGTTTAAAATCTATAAACATCAAGAAAATCAAATTATAGGTAATGTCAAGAAATTTAGATAGATCAAAAAATGAAGTTAAAAACACAGGCAGGATTTTGATGACCCTAATGTCTTCCTGACAAGGAGCACCAACTCACCTAAAACAAAAATAGAGGTGCCCCCCACTATTAAACAAATCAATGTGCCAAACACACACTCACTGTACCCTGAAGAAGCCCATGTGGCTTGTGGGCGAAACATGTCGGTGCTACTGCCTGCACACGCATGTGATCCTAAGCATGCCATGGCACTGTTAACATCCAGCTATGCAGCATTACCCCGCTGACCGGAAGGAAGTGACCAGATGGGAATCCAGAGAGCCCCACATGACAGCCCACACACAAACTCCACTTTTCGGTGGGAGCCTGGTGTGATGGAGAGCCCAGCACAGTATTTTGGAGGAACAGGCATAGCACATCCAGCGGTACCCCACAGCAACAGTTGTTATCAGCGCTCAGTTCAGAAGCCTACATCTCTGATGGTATGGGGTTGCATGAGTGTGTGTGGCATGGCCAGCTTACACATCTGGAAAGGCACCATCAATGCTGAAAAGTATATCCAAGTTCTAGAACAACATATGCTCCCATCCGGATGTCCTCTCTTTCAGGGAAGACCTTGCATTTTCCAACATGGCAATGCCAGACCACATACTGCATCAATTACAACATCATGGCTGCGTAGAAGAAGGATCCGGGTACGGAAATGGCCAGCTTGCAGTCCAGATCTTTCACCTATAGAAAACATTTGGCGCATCATAAAGAGGAAGATGCGACAAAGAAGACCTAAGACAGTTGAGCAACTAGAAGCCTGTATTAAACAAGAATGGGAGAATATTCTTATTCATAAACTTGAGCAACTTGTCTCCTCGGTCCCCAGACGTTTGCAGACTGTTATAAAAAGAAGAGGGGATGCCACACAGTGGTAAACATGGCCTTGTCCCAACATTTTTGAGATGTGTTGATGCCATAAAATTTAAAATCAACTTATTTTTCCCTTAAAATAAAACATTTTCTCAGTTTAAACATTTGATATGTCATCTATGTTGTATTCTGAATAAAATATTGAAATTTGAAACTTCCACATCATTGCATTCTGTTTTTATTCACATTCATTCACATTTTATAGTGCCCCAACTTTTTTGGAATCGGGTTTGTATATTGGTTTACCTGTAACATGATTGTTAGACAGTTCTCTAACATTTTCTAAAATAAAAAAAAAAACTACTATCTTGAAAAAACACTTTAAGGTCCCTTTCACACAGACAGACCGTTCAGATCCGCCTGTCCGTTTTTGTGGCAGATTTGAACGGTCCCCCCCATGTATCCCTATGGGGCATCGGATGTCAGCGGAGACATGTCCGCTGACATCCGATCCGTCAAATCTGGATGGATGGAAACCCTATTTTGCATCCGTCCAGAGGATCGGATCGGATGAGAACGGACAGACGGTCCGTTCCCATCCGATTCCCCTATAGGGATGTATGGGAAACTGACAGCTGTGTCTCCACGCACAGCACGGAGACACAGCTGTCACCCGCCTGCTCAGCAGGGGATCGGCGGCTCGATCCCCCTCTGAGATAAACGCACGGACGGACTGCGTGAAAGGGGCCTAAAGAAGAATGTATATTAACACATAGTATACATAATAAACACATATTGCTGATTATCCTGAAGCAGAAATTAGTTGCATAATACACACATATTGTAGAGAATACAATATGAGTGTTAGCAAACGTCTGATTTTCACAAGAATCTTTACAGATTTGATCAGTGTTTGCATTATATAGGTAGCAATAGACGGGTGAACTTGTTGCTCATTTTAAAAGGACCAGTCTGCCACATTTTGTGTGATACTTATCTAACACTGTCAGTAAAACATCCTGGGTTTTCATTATTCTTCATAGGGGTGTAAAGAGCTAGATACACAAACAATTTTCTCTGTACAATAATAAGAACCTGTGACTGCTTGGGAGAGCTGGTTTCTGACCACTAAAGTCATGAAATTGTCTCATAGGAAGTGAAGCTCTAAAATTGGAGCAGTATTTGTCTTTTTCATGTTGTTCTTAGGGTCTGGAACAAACTTAAGGGGGACCCTGGGCAACAAAAAAAATTGTGAGCACCCACCCCCCCCCCCCCACCCTATACATTTATGCCAGACCCTGAATCCGAGAATGCAGCCTGGTTTGCCGGGAGAGGGAGGATGCACAATAGGGAGTGTGAAGGGTGGAGTGGGGCAAGTCTGGTAGGAACCATGTACCATTGGGCGAGTAGCTTCATAGCAGATTCAGTAGATATCATACTGATAGAACAAGAGGTAAATGTGGACCAAAGTTGTGGCCAATCCTCCTTGGATTTGGAACTTCTAAGACCGTTCTTCCCCTTGAAGACATAAGAATGGGCTATATGGGCGGACAGGTAATTAAGTTAGTTATTTTACATTTGTTATAGCACTGTCTGCCTTGATTGTGGGCTATCCGAGTTGACACTTTTGAGACATGTTATGTCTTATGACAGCAGCTAAGTTTGAGTGGATTTTGAGTGTTTTAGTAGAGTAACAACTAAGCGCGGCTGGGTGGTTTTTGAGTATTGTATGCTTGGCGACAAGAGAAAGCCAGAGGGAATAAATAGAAGCGCAATTGATTCCCCCATAAGGAAGGGACCCTCAGAAGATAAGCATAACAACAGAGGTGCTTAATGCTCTTCTGCCTCTAGGAAAACTGGCACTCCACCATCACAGCATTTCTAAATTATACTGGATTACCTGCAGTTTCATTGATGGACAGTCTTGTAACATTTTCTAAAAAAAAAATTAGAAAAAAAAAAAAACCATTAACTTGAAAAAACACTTTAAAGAAGAATGTATATTAACATAAAGACAACTTTCCTTTCATTTTTTTTGTGTGGGTGCTCATTTGTAATGTAGCCACCATGATAGATTACTTCTGCTGTCTATCCTGAAGCAGAGACTAGTTGCATAATACACTCAAACTGTACAGAATACAATATGGGTGTCAGCAAAATGTCTGATTTTCACAAGAATCCCTACAGATGTGATCAGTGTTTGCATATATGGGTAGCTAGGTGATAGATAGGATAGATAGGTGAACTTCTTCTTGCTAATTGGAACAGTCTGCCACGACTTGTGTGATACTTAATTGGCACTGTCAGTAAAACATCCTGGGTTTTAATTATTCTTCAAAGGGATTTAAAGAACTAGACCCACAAACAATATTCTCTGTACAATAATGAGAAACTGTGACTGCTTGGAAGAGCTGGTTACTGACCACTAGAGTCCTGAAATTGTTTCATAGAAAGTGAAGCTCTTAAATAGGAGCAATATTTGTCTTTTTCAAGTTATCGTTAGGGTCTTAAGGGAACTCATAGTTACCTAGTTACATAGTAGGTGAGGTTGAATAAAGACAATAGTCCATCCAGTTCAACCTGTGTAGGTGTGTGTGGCCGTAATCATCTCACATACCCCTGAATGTTCTGATCCTTGAGATGTACGTCTAAGAGTCTCTGGGCAAAATAAAAATACTGTAAACCCCCCCCCCCCCCCCCTATAAATCAATGTCAGACCCTGAATCTGAGCATTCAGCCTGGCTGGCCAGGAAAGGGAGGAAGCATAATGGGGAGTGTGAAGGGTGGAGGTGGGCAAGTATAGTAGGAACCATTTACCATCGGGTGAGTACCTTCATGGCAGATTTATTAGATATCATACTGATAGAACAAGAGGTAAATGTGGACCAAATTAAAAGTTATTGCTAAATAAAAGATTGCACTCAACTAAAACCCTATTGTGCACAAAAATTGTGTCAATATAAACAAATATAACATGTAAAAGCAATATTATGTATAATGAATTCATATAAATAAAACTAGGATTAATTCCAAATATTGTGCAAAATCACTGCAAATTGTCCATATATGTGCATGGAATCAATTAGTCCATAAAGTGATAAGTGCCAATGGATATCCAAGTATAGATGGTAAGTAACACTTGGTAGCAATATACACCTCCACCAGAACACCCAGAGTGTATATATGCTTACCAGATAACGTGGACCCCTTCAGTTATAGGGGGTCAGTAAGGCAAGTAGATATATCAGACGCCATGCATCAAAACAGGCACCGATTCCAAATACTCCAAACCGATTCCTCCGATAGCATTAAACAGGGTTCATACACATTTTTACCAAGAAAATTCCATGACTTTACGTAAATATTCATGACCTAAAGTTTCATGAAATGTCTATGTATACATGTTAAATAAGAAGAAAATCCATGTCACACCCAGCATATTTTCACTAAAATAAATGACAATCTTTGTAGTGTACAGTACCTCTGCAGTTAGGGCTTCGTTTCTGGCTACAGCGCGACTCAAAATGGTCCCTTGTTTTACAGTGGATGAGATGGAAGCACCACTGCCGCAGCTGGGAGCAGGTGTCACTTCAGGCGCACGGGTGAAAAAGCTGAGAACTCTGATGTAGGGGGGACTCTGGTGACCAGAGACCACTTTCCACAGAGAGAATGCACTAAGGAAGGGAGGGGGGGTCCTGATATAATGAGGAACCTTTATAACAGTGCCCCCTTACATCAGTGACCCCCCTCAGACTGGCCGGGCAGCACTGTCACTGACCTCCTCTTAGGTGCACCATGCTCTGGTTTTATCCTGTAGTCTCCTCTCCCCAGTCCACACATGTCTGACTTCTCCTGTGATCCCCATCCCGACAGCACTCCCACTTTTGACTCCTCTCCAGACATGATAAAAGACAAGAGATGGTCAGAGATTATGGACATGATAGAAAAGATGGTTAGAGGCTGTGGACATGGTACAGGAGGTGGTCAGAGGCTGTGGACATGGTACAGGAGGTGGTCAAAGGCTGTGGACATGGTACAGGAGGTGGTCAAAGGCTGTGGACATGGTACAGGAGGTGGTCAAAGGCTGTGGACATGTTACAGGAGGTGGTTAGAGGCTGCAGACATGATACAGGAGGTGGTCAGAGGATGCGGACATGGTACAGGAGATTTTCAAAGGCTGTGGACATGGTGCAGGAGATTTTGAAAGGCTGTGGACATGTTACAGGAGGTGGTCAGGGGATGCGGATATGGTACAGGAGATTTTCAAAGGCTGTGGACATGGTACAGGAGGTGGTTAGAGGCTGCGGACATGATACAGGAGGTGGTCAAAGGCTGCGGACATGGTACAGGAGGTGGTCAAAGGCTGTGAACATGGTACAGGAGGTGGTCAAAGGCTGTGGACATGGTACGGGAGGTGGTCAAAGGCTGTGAACATGGTACAGGAGGTGGTCAAAGGCTGTGGACATGGTACAGGAGGTGGTCAAAGGCTGTGGACATGGTACAGGAGGTGGTCAAAGGCTGTGGACATGGTACAGGAGGTGGTCAAAGGCTGCGGACATGGTACAGGAGATTTTCAAAGGCTGCGGACATGGTACAGGAGATGGTCAAAGGCTGCAGACATGGTAGAAGAGATGGTCAGAGACTGCGGACATGGTAGAAGAGATGGTCAGAGACTGCGGACATGGTAGAAGAGATGGTCAGAGACTGCGGACATGATACAGGAGATGGTCAGAGACTGTGGACATGATACAGGAGATGGTCAGAGACTGCGGACATGATAGAAGATAGAAGAGCACTAGGGGGGCCGGAGAGCACAGGGGAAGCAGAGAGCACTGGAGGAGCTGAAGGGCATGGGAGGGGGAATAGAGAGAATTAAGGGGGGGGGGGGTTTGGAAAGCATTGCAGGGGGGTTGGAAGGTGCAGGGGAGTGGAGAGCACTGTCTGGGGGGGGGACAGGAAATCACTGAGGGGGGAGCCAGGGAGCACAGGGGGGTGGGGAGCACTGGGGGAGCCAGAATAAGAGCACGGAGGGGGCTAAGAGCAGGGAAGGCTAAAAGAGCACTGGGGGGGCTGAAAGAGCACCGAAACCGAAAATGACTTTTTTCCCCCCAATTATTTTTAAAATAGTAGGCAAGGTTAATTACCCATGGTATTTGTATTATGCAGCATGAGGGGGTTAATGTATTGCCACTGGTCACTGATGCATTAATGACCAACCAGTGGCAGTTAATTAACCCCTTTCTGCTGCATTAGTGGCATGAGTGTCAGTGTTAATTAACACTGGTTGCACTGACACTGATACTGGTTGCACTAATGCAGCTCACTGATACTGAATAGATCTTCAATTAATAATTAATAATAATGAAAAGAAACTGAATTAATAAATGTTTGTAATTAACAGCATAAACAACCCGTCATCCCTGCACATTAACCATTGGAGCCAATAGCTCACCAATCCAATAATTACAGCACTGGATGGGTTAATTAATCTGGGATATGTGTGTGTCTGTGGGGGAGGCTTAATTATTTCTGCAATCTTATTTTTCTTTTTAAGGGGAAAAAGATGGAGGGGTAATATTGATTTGGAGGTAACTTTTAATATGTCTATTAGGCTGCTGCTTGATAATTAAGGAGAGAGAAGAGAGAGAAGAGAGAGAAAGAAAGAGAGAGAAAGAAAGAGAGAGAGAGAAAGAGAGAGAGAGAAAGAGAGAGAGAGAAAGAGAGAGAGAGAAAGAGAGAGAGAGAAAGAGAGAGAGAGAGAGAGAGAGAGAGAGAGAGAGAGAGAGAGAGAGAGAGAGAGAGAGAGAGAGAGAGAGAGAGAGAGAGAGAGAGAGAGAGAGAGAGAGAGAGAGAGAGAATATCTTCTGCAGCATGGGAGAGAAGCAGTCTGCTTCTACATTCTACAGCACATTCCACAACAGGGGCAGTCGGCTTCTACATTCCATAGCACATTCCACAACACATTCCACAGCACATTCCACAACATGGGCAGTCGGCTTCTACATTCCATAGCACATACCACAGCACGGGCAGTCGGCTTCTACATTCCATAGCACATTCCACAGCACGGGCAGTCTGCTTCTACATTCCACAGCACATTCCACAACAGGGGCAGTCGGCTTCTACATTCCATAGCACATTCCACAGAACATTCCACAACACCAGCAGTCGGCTTCTACATTCCATAGCACATTCCACAGCACGGGCAGTCGGCTTCTACATTCCACAGCACATTCCACAGCATGGGCAGTCGGCTTCTACATTCCACAGCACATTCCTCAGCATGGGCAGTCGGCTTCTACATTCCATAGCACATACCACAGCACGGGAGAGAAGCAGTCGGCCTGAGACCCCCCAGTGCACCCCCCCGCTGGTACGTCCCTGAGAGCGGGACAGTAAATGCACGATTTCTCAGTTTCAGCGGATCAATCCGCCGCAGAGTTCCCAGCCTGTCACGGTCTATTCATATTGAAGAGACCAGTGATCAGGCTTCAGCTGTGCGCTGCGGCTGATTAATCCGCCTAAACCCGAAACAGAGAAAATAGTCCACTTACTGTCCCTGCTCCCACAGAATACAGGGGGCCCAGAGACAAAAATAAATAGTTGCACAACACTTTTCCATGACTTTTCCAAAACTTAGTAAGTTTAGTCATTTTCCAGGACTTTTCCAGGCCTGGAAAGTGTCATGTCAAAATCCCATGACTTTTCCAGGATTTTCATGACCGCACGAACCCCGATTAAACCTGGGGATGGGCTCCCATACAATACACCCAGAAGAAAAAGAAGGGTCTCGATAGTGAAGTACGTAAATACAAATAGATTTATTGAAAACGGGTGCACAATTATGATGCAATATCAGGGCATAAAGATCATCTCCAGGTCAGGAACGCCTTCCGCGTTCCATCTGCGTTCCATCGGGAGCCGGAAATGACGTATCAGCGCAGTCACAGGTCCTACGTCCCGGAGGTGTATATTGCTACCAAGTGTTACTTACCATCTATACTTGGATATCCATTGGCACTTACCACATTATGGACTCATTGATTCCATGCACATATATGGACAATTTGCAGTGATTTTGCACAATATTTTGAATTAATCCTAGTTTTATTTATATGAATTCATTATACATAATATTGCTTTTGCAGGTTATATTTGTTTATATTGACCAAATTTTTGTGCACAATGGTGTTTTAGTTGAGCGCAATCTTTCATTTAGCAATAACTTAATTTTTTCACATTTCATGGACCACGTGTGGATTGCTGCTTTTAATTTAGGGTTCCCTACACTATATATAATATTTTTTTTTCTATAATTTATCAATTTTTCAATTTTTAAATTCACTATTTATTTCACTTAATTTCCTTTGCGTGGGTAGTTGGTTCATTACCACATTTTCATTTTTTTTAAATGTGGACCAAAGCTGTGGCCAATCCTTCTCGGATTTGGTACTTCTTAGATTGTTCTCCCACTTGAAGACATAACAATGGGCTATACTGTATGGGTGGACAGATGATTAAGTTGGAAATACAGCAAATAATGGTAATTTGGTTAGGTGACAGTGCTGTGCCATAATAGATATTTTCAAAGATGAAAATTTGTTGGATGTCCACTAATAGAATGTGCTCGGCGATTCCAAGCCTGGGGGAAAGCATGGATTTCCCAGAAGCGGTAGTAAGGGTAAATGTGGCAAAGTAAGTTTGCTAAAATATTTAGTAGAGTGCCAGATGGTCAAAGTATGGCGCATCAGGGGGCTCATGATTCTGGGTCTTGATTTGGGTGGGAGTCAAGGGAGCGCCTCAGGTGTCTACCTGTGAACAGCTGTAGGATTCAAGGATCACCCATGAGGGAGTAGTATCAAATGTGAAAAAGGAAATTACAGTGATTGTGTAATTTCGGCCACTTTGAGTAAACTTGGAAACTAGGGACTCCAAGTCTCCTCCAGAGCATTTGCGTATAAATATTGTGTGCATTGGCTTTTTTATTAAATAAACAGTGTTACACTATGAGAGGCTCTTCCTTTTTCTTTCCTATGGACAGGTTTTGCATCTCTACTTCATTACATGAGCAAATAAGGTCATGCTAGTGTCAATAGGGTGCCGATGGGAGACCTACCAGTGGATTATGCTCATCTTGGTGCTATTTGACTCTCTAGTACATTCAAGGAGTCAACTTTATCTGGTGAATGCAGTGTGAGGATTTTGGTATACTGGGGTGGAAGACACTTGTATTGATGCTAACACCTGATGTGGCACTTATTGTCATTTTTTTTTATTATAGTGGCACTGGACACTATCACTATTTGGACTTTTATATAAGTGGGACTTATACATTTTATGTCTTATGACAACATCTAACCTTTTTGTAAACACCATTTGAGTGGATTTTGAGTGTTTTAGTAGAGTAACAACTAAGCGCGGCTCAGTGTTTTTTGAGTATTGTGTGCTTGGTGATTCTAGAGAACCAGAGGGAATGTCAATGAAATCGAAGCACAATCGCTTCCCCATAATGACCCTCAGAAGATAAGGGTTCCAACAGAAGTGCTTAATGCTCTTCTGCCTCTAGGAAAACGTGCACTCCACCATCACAGCATTCCTTAACTATATTGGCTTACCTGTAGCTTGATTGTTGGACAGTTCTCTAACGTTTTCTAAAATAAAAAAAAAAAAAAAACTACTAACTTGAAAAAACACTTTAAAGAAGAATGTATATTAACACATAGTATACATAATAAACACATATTGCTGTTTATCCTGAAGCAGAAAGTAGTTGCATAATACACACATATTGTACAGAATACAATATGAGTGTCAGCAAACTTCTGATTTTCACAAGAATCTCTGCAGATTTATTCAGTGTTTGCATTATATAGGTAGCAATAGATAGGCGAACTTGCTGCTCATTTTCGAAGGACCAGTCTGCCACGTTTTGTGTGATACTTATCCAACACTGTCAGTAAAACATGCTGGGTTTTCATTATTCTTCATAGGGATGTAAAGAACTAGATACACAAACAATTTTCTCTATACAATAATAAGAACCTGTGACTGCTTGGGAGAGTTGGTTACTGACTACTAGAGTCCTGAAATTGTCTCATAGAAAGCGAAGCTCTAAAATGGAAGCAGTATTTGTCTTTTTTCAAGTTCAACTTCATCTTTAGGGTCTGGTACCGATTTAAGGGGCACAAAAAAATTGTGAGCCCCCCCCCTATAAATCCATGGTAGGACCATGTACCATTGGGTGAGTACCTTCATAGCAGATTTTGTAGATATCATACTGATAGTACAAGAGGTAAATGTGGACCAAATTTGTGGCCAATCCTCCTCGGATTTGGTACTTCTAAGATGGTTCTCCCACTTGAAGACATAAGAATGGGCTATATGGGTGGACAGGTGATTAAGTTGGAAATACTGTAGATAATGGTAATTTGGTTAGGTGTGTCATAACAGATATTTTCAAAGATCAAAATGTGTTGAATGTCAACCAATGGAATGTTCTTGGTGATTCCAAGCCTGGGGGGAAGCATGGGTTTCCTAGAAGTGGTAGTAAGGGTAAATGTGGCAAAATAAGTTTGCTAAAATATTTATTAGAGTGCCAGATGGTTAATGTATGGTGCATTGCTTTAGGGTCTGGTGCAGGTTTAAGGGGGACTCTGGGCAAAAAAAAAAAAAAAATTTGTGAGCCCCCTCCATATAAATCCATCCAAGAGCCTGAATCTGAGCATGCAGCCTGGCTGGCCAGGAAAGGGAGGGTCAGGTTTGTGGCCTCCTTCTTTACCTGAACCATATGCCCTCAATGTGGGGGTGCCCTGCCATGTCCCCATTGATCCCGTGGCAATGAGGACAATAGGGACCTCATCCCCACAACCTTGGCTGCTGGTTGTGGGGGTATGCAGTCAGGGGGCTTATCAGAATCTGGTATCCCCCTTTAAAAATAAGGAGGCCCCCAGATACCCCCTATGTAAAGGAGTATAAGGCACATAGTACACCTAGTCCTTCATGAAAAAAAAAAAACTAGAAATAAAGACACCCTAATGTTTGACAAGTTCTTTAATAGAAAAAAATAGAAATCACCACATAATGTTCCTCATTGTAATTCCATCGTCATGCTGACTTGTCAAAAAAAGAAAACAGGCAGACAAGTGATCCTGATGGTGCCACTAGTCAAATGACAGTGTCCTGAGCTGTCATCATATTCATAAGGGAAGGGGTGGGGATAGTGGTAGCATCATTGAACAAATATGGACATGGCCATTTTGGTCAATGTCAGTGATGTCACTGCTATCCCACCCTTTTGCTTAAAAGAAGAGGGGATTATGTCAATGGCTCTTAGGGATGCTGTGGGTGCAAGCACCCTTAGAAGCTTACAGTGAAAAGTTGTCATATAAGAAGCTGTAGAAATGCCACTTCTAAATCTGTCGATGAACAGGGTGCGGAATGTGCTAAAATTCAGCCCCCTTTGTGTTTGGTTATAAGTTTGGAAAAACAATTTATATTCCTCTATTATGTCTCCTTATGCACAACCTTGATTTATATGTCTAACTGTAAAATCGCTATGTCAATATATGCAATGTGCAATATAGTGCAGACAATAATACTGTGTTTTTAACCAATATAACACTGATGCCGTTTAACAGGAGAAAAGTTGCAGTTCAAGGGAGCAATTTGTCAATTTGTTTTTTACAAAATAAAATTAGCTAGTTCTCTAGAGTCTGCATGTTTCTATAAAATGTCATATTACTTGGCCTGAAAATATCGCTAAGACCTTTCAAAAGAAACCCAAGAGCAAATCTTAATTATACACACCATGTGCAGGATGCCCCTCAGTTTCTAAAAAGAAGATGAAATACAGTTTATTAAGAAGATAGGAGACATTTCTGTATTACTAGAAAACATTATTAAAAAACAAATCCAAATGCAACCACAACATCAAACTACTGCTAAGTTGCAACATTTTACATTTTCATTCTTGGTTTTAAAGTAAGAAAGTTAAGATAGTTAAGGTCCGGTTCACACTTATGCGATGTGGGAAGGCTGTGAATCCGCAGCCTGTACCCGCATCGCACACGCACCCCCGGCAGTTCACACTGCCATATGCGATACGCTGGGGGTGTCAATGTAATCTTAACAACACCCCCAGTTTGATCGCATATCGCAGTGCGATCTAGCAGTTCGCACAGGATCGGATCGCACAAGTGTGAACCGAAGTGCGATCCGATCCTGATGTGGCTGCCAAAAAGGGTCCTGTGCGAGTTTGCTGCGGGTGCGGGTGCGAATTTAGCCATACAAAGTGTATGGCTAAACTCGCACCGCCGATCGCATGTAATGAAGGAGCAGTGCGCTCCGACATTACATGCGAACCCCGCACTCGCACAAGTGTGAACCGGGGCAGAAAGTTAAAGTAGAAGTCCACCCTAACACTAAAATCTCTGCATCTACAGACCTCCTCAATCTAACACTAACCTATCTAGACCTGTAAAGAAGAAATCAGTACACAAACCTTTTTTGAAGCCGATCCGACCCGATCCCATGCTGAGCTGTCAGCCGCTGCTTCACTGTAGAGGCGAGTGCAGAGGACACAACCGACAGCAGAAGACCCATAGTAAGTGCATGGGTGACATCACTCACCATTCCTTTCACAGCCATTGTTGGCTGTGTCCTCTGCAGAGCTCCTGCCGCTGGAGACCGGAACTGATTGGCTTCAAAATGTATATTGATTTCTTCTTTACAGGGCTAGAAAGGTTAGTGTTAGATCGTAGAGGTCTATATTGCAGGGATTTTAGTTTTAGTGTGGACTTACACTCAAAAGTAAGAATACAGGATTGTTAAAGCATTAGAAGTGGTAGTCAAAAGATTGTTCCTATTGCCTTTGGGATTGAACTGTCAATAAAGGAATTGATCTACCTTGCTTGAGAATTTCATATGGTCAAAAACATGTAAAGAAATATTTTCAAAATGCATAAGCAAGTTATGCTAGATCAAAAGATTATCGTCATTACTAATGTACATCAGGGTAACAAAAAGAGCCAATGCATAAATGAATGACAATGATAAATTGAAATAATCAGCGCAAGCCCTAATTCAATAATACAAATAATGTGCACAAAGCTGCAAGCAATCAGTGCCAAACACAAAAACACTAAAGATAACTGAATAAATAATATTGCTGCGCTAAGTGAATAAAACAATCGCTGTGTAATAAATTAATAATTGATATAAAGTGACCAAATCTTCTCCAAAATAAAAGGTATAAAATCAATAATGAATCAAAAAGTAAACCGTGATAATGAAAAGTCCCAATACATAGTAAAAATAAAGTGACACAATAATAACTGAATAAAAATAAAGTGACACAATAATAACTGAAATCTTCATCCGTGAGTGTGATCAAAAGTGCTGCATGCTTCACTCCAAGTGATCCATGTGTCAAATGTAAGGTTAGCAGCTCACCTCAGAGACAGACTCCTGAGAGTCAAATACGCTTTGGGTAAATCACAGTCACCTGGTAAGCCCTCCTATCACCGCCTCCAGATACTCTCTCAAGACATATATGGCATCCGGTGAAAAAATAAGGAGATCTAATGCTCTCTGTCTTAATAAAGGCTATTTATTAACATATAAGATGAAATCGTCATGCGCTGTTTGCGCAATGTTACCGCGATTCGGCAGGCGGAAATCGCGTCAACATCGCACAGCGCTTGGGGTGCTATTGCAAATCACGGGCAACGCACAGGCGCCCCGCGATTTGCAATGATTTCTCACATGTGAAAGTAGCCTTATGGGTGGCAATTTCTGGGCACTGATGAGGTGACTGTTGGGTGACCGGTGCAATTGGGGGGACCTTTATGACGGCGGCCCAGAACAATGGTCGCACCGTCCCGCCGTCATTTGACGGTGGGCGGGCGTAAAGTGGTTAAAGACCAAGCCAAGGCCATATTTTGCGATTTGGCACTGCGTTACTTTAACGGACAATTACGCAGTCATGCACTGTTACTGTAATAATGACACTGGCAGGGAAGGGGGGGGTGGGTGATCAAGGGGTTAAATGTGAGCCGAGGGGAGTGATTCTAACTGTGGGGGGGGGGGGCATTGCTTGTGAAATGATCAAAGAGACCTGTGATGCTATATAGAAGGATCACCAGCACTCTGTGATCATTCCAGGGAGAAGAACAGTCAGCTGTGTTTACAATAGCTAACCGTCCTTCTCTCGCAGCGCGGAGCAATCGCGGGTGTCAGGTGACAATCAGAGCGGCCTGCCCTGTGCACCAGAGTCCCCGCTGCCGAGTGGGGGGGGAGCGTGACCAACATAGGTCTATGTTGTTTCGCGCAGGAGAGCCGCACAGCCGCAGTACGTCGGCGGCAGGTAGTCAGGAACAGTTTAAACTGGCATAGTGGAGCATTTAGTTGTACATTAAGGATTAGAAAGAGGCTTCAGGTGCCTGTGTGACTGTGGGGCATATCTTCCCTATTAGGGAAAAAATAATATGTACATAGCATACTGCTTTCTTTTTGGACCACTTACCGTACTCACAGCAGGCACCCAGAAACCATTAAGGGCCCTAATTAGCAGAAAAAACAGAGGTCATCCAGGTAATGGGGTGCAGATAGTTCTGACTCCTCTGAAATAATTCTCTCTTTTCTGGAAAGTAGTGAGGCAAGGATCAGAATGAGGTCTCTGGATTCTGCACCTTATAAAAGAAGTCAATACTAGCATCTCCCATATTTCAAGCCTCACGGGTTCCCATTAACCTAAACCTATTCCCAAATTAAACACTTTACTTACCCTAACTGCCAACAATTAAAATTGTACTGTTAAAAAGGTTTAGTGCACAAAATGTCACAAAGTGAGGATGCTTAAAAAAAATAATTAGAGTAAAGATTTATTACATCTATTAACAACCGTTAGGGTGCACAAAATGAAAAAAAAAAAAAAAAAACCTAAATCATCCTTTCACTTTAAAACAACAGTAATTCCACCAGGTAAGCTTGCACATAGTTAAAGTAGAGCTACAGGCCAAACCTTTTTTTACCCTTTTTGGATAGAGTAAGGAAGGGTTTTAAAACTAGTGATTGACCGATATAGTTTTTTCATTGCAGGTACCGATACCAATATTTTGGTCATCATGTATCGGTATCAGACGATATTTTCGAACATTTAAGAAAAAATGTTTTTTTTTTACTTTACAGGTACTCTTGTGGAGGGATCCGGGGGTCTAAAAGACCCCAAACCCCTCCTCTGCACTTAAAAGCATTCAAAACGCCACGTCAGCTATGGACGCCGGTACCGGGCTGATTAATATGTAAGGAATATACTAAAGTATATGCCCTGCGCCTGGTGTGTTAGAATAAATATGTGGATAAATCAATACATAGTATAAATAAATGAAATAAATAAATAGATATGCGTTTGAAGCAGCTGCTATAGAAAATATGTAAACAGGATGTAAGAAAGTAGTCTATTCTAGGCTACCTATAGCGCTTGCTAAAATTAATATCTTAATAAGTTGAGAAAATTATACAAGTTGAGAAATTTGTATAAATAGGTCAATATTACATAAATACTCCTCTATTAATATAAAATATATATAAATGGTGATATGCATGAATAATGATTCATAAATAGAAGTCCATAACAAGTGACTGTAGTGAAGATTTCAAATAAAAAGTTCAAATAAATAGTAAGTCTCTTGTGCAAATGATGCTTATTCACAAAAATAAGTGCAGGTGCTCAACGTGAAGATTTTCTGTTCGCTCTGTGATATCAATGCAGCTTTTGTTCCTTTTCCACTGTGATAAATGGTAAGAGTGAATCACTTACCAAAATATGTGGGTCATGTATGCCTTATGGCATCAAGACCAGCCAGGCATAGATAGCCTCCAGGCTATAATAAGGGTCTCCTCGTGGCTCACTTCAGGTAGATAGGATGGCGGGCCCCCCCTCTCTCTCCTCTCATCTCAGGTCAAATAGGAAGGAAGACAAAAATGCTCCAGATAGTGTAGTATTTTTAAAATACAAATTTATTCCCAAGTCATGGGTAAAAAGCATACTGGCAATAGTACAAGGTATATAGCCAAATATAAAAAGGTTTTCCCAAATAAAAAGGCCACTAACGGCCGCTGGTGATCATGTGTGTCAGCGCAAACTGTATGCAGGGTGGCGAGCGGGAGAACTTCCAGCTTGCGCTCCACCTGCATCACACGTCACGTACGCTGTGCATTCCAAATCTTACGCGTTTCGTCACATCCAGTGACGTCTTCGGAGATAGGAATGCACAGTGTCTCGTTCTCTTAAATACAGTTGGTACCGCCCTTCACTCCGCCTAGTTATCTTTACTCCGGAAGCGTGTAGGAGTATCGAGAGTGTCCCCATTGATTAAATTGTGGGCTGAATAAATTTCGGAGTAAAGATAACTAGGCGGAGTGAAGGGTGGTACCAACTTTATTTAAGAGAACGAGACACTGTGCATGCTGTGGAAGCATTATACCCTACATCAGTCTCAGCTACACTGAAGGATCAAGCCCTATATACTGTAGCAGTGTGCCTATGCAACAGCCTCTTGGATCTCAGGAACCACTAAGGGACTGAGTAAGTTCTATTTCATTTACCACAAGCCTGTGTAGAGAGGACATTATGGCAGCAACACTTTAAGGGTGTCTGATATAATGCCAGGTGATAGAACGATCTGCCTTCCACCCTCAGACTTTCTGAATACAGTAGCTTGCAATGAGAAAGCTCTGCATGTAGGGCCTTCTCGCAGGGGCTGGTCTATGGAAACCACCTTGCCATAGTTTGGGGACCTTTGGCTTAAGCCTTGTTCCCACAGGCATTAGCTTGAGTAAGATCAGTATGAGCTGCAAACTTCTTCCCAACTTCT
The DNA here is from genome assembly GCF_965119305.1 of Pelophylax lessonae. Lineage (NCBI taxonomy): Eukaryota > Metazoa > Chordata > Amphibia > Anura > Ranidae > Pelophylax > Pelophylax lessonae. The sequence goes on from NC_138776.1 coordinate 197,288,477, forward strand.
AGCAGCTTTATTGATGCATTTAAAGCACTCCAGTTTAGAGAGGTGATACACCCATCCCAGAGTGCTGACTGTCACATTAAAACATGCTTCTAGTAGAATTGGGGGAGCTTCAGCACTTATTGTTGTGTAGGAAAATGGTGGTTGCTTGCTGAAGCTTGCTAGCAGCTTGTTTAAATTAAATTTTCATTAGGATTTAGGTTTTCCCTGCCCACAGCTTGCTTAACCACTTGTCGACCGCCAGCCGCATATATACTGCGGCAGGCAGGCTCAGCTGCGCGAATCGCCGTACCTGTACAGCAGTTTGTGGGAGAACTCCTGGGGGAAGAGCGCATGTCGCCGCCTCCTTGCATCGGCCCCCACTACGCAGCAGGGATGCCGATCCACGAGGCCGGCGGCTGCGAATGCCGCTGTGCACCCGCGATCGCTCCCCGCTGAGAGAGAACACTGGTCAGCTGTTGTAAACACTGCAGACCGTTCTTCTCTCTGAAATGATCACAGAGCGCCTGTGATCCACCTATATAGGATCACTGGTCTCTGAGTTCATTTCACAAGTCCCTCCCCCATACAGTTAGAAAACACTCCCCTAGGCTCACACTTAACCCTTTGATCACCCCTGGGTTAGCCCCTTCCCTGCTAGTGTCATTAGTACAGTAACAGTGCATATTTTTAGCACTGACTACTGTAGTAATGTCACTGGGGACCCCAAAAGGGTACAAAATGTCAGTTAGGGGTCCGATCAGTCCGCCGCAATGTGGCAGTCCCGCTAAAAATCGCCGCCATTACTAGTAAAAAAAAAAAAGAATGACATAAATCTGTCCCCTAGTTTGTAGACTCGATAACTTTTGCGCAAACTAATCAAAATGCACTTATTGGGATTTTTTTTACCAAAAATATGTAGCAGAATACAAATTGGCCTAAAATGATGAAAAAAATGTATTTTTACATTTTTTTTTGGGGGGGGGGGGGAATGTTATATAGCAGAAAATGAAAAATATTGTTTTTTTTTTCCAGAATTATCACTCTTTTTTTGTTTATAGCGCAAAAAAAAAAAAAAAAAAATTTCACAGGTGATCAAATACCACCAAAAGAAATCTCTATTTGTGGGAAAAATAGGACATTGATTTTATTAAGGTACACGACTGCGCAATTGTCCGGTAAAGTAACGCAGTGGTGAATTACAGAAAATGGCCTGGTCATTAAGGGGGAAATCCTTTCCAATCCAAAAGTGATTAAAGCCTTACCAATGCATAATAAAAGCCTGCTAAACAGTCTGCTGTGCTGTCTGGCAGAGGTTTATGAACCCCAACTGTTAAAAAACATTTAGGAGAAGTAATGAGAACATTTGATACTTGATAGTTACTTTCTATATATCTCTATATTGAAACTACCAACATCGAGGCGCTAAGAGGATGTGAAGCCAAGAAAGGTCACTAACCCAGCTGCTCAGACTATTCCACATGAAGTTGTGGAATGACAATCCAAAAGAAACACACAACTCAGAGCGCTATATGAAAAATGACCACAAGATGGTGCTATACTGTATCGCTATGACAGTTCTCTGTGGTAAGATCTCATAAATAAATCATATGTTCAAATAATTCAAAAATAAATAAAATGTTAATTTCAAATTCAAAGACAACATCATAAAAATAAATTAATAATTACAACGGTAAACTTGCGTAAGCCTGTATGATGTGTGAAGAGCATAAGATGTTGCATACCAGCCCATGGAAGTGGAGGAAACCCAGGAGGACTGTTGTCTGATTCAATCGATGATATGCCCAGGGGAACTTAAGGGGGGCTCCAGGGGGGGTTCTCACCAACGGATGGATAAGGGGAGCAGTGGCCTACAAAGCGCTGGAGATGTCACAGCGGGCTTGAAGCGACCAATTAGGAACTGCTGGAGAGTTGGGAGGATGCCACACCCACTGGACCAAAACAAGGCTTGGATGGCATGCTACCAGGTTACCCTCATAGGTGGGGTTTCCTCCACCTCCATGGGCTGGTATGCAACTTCTTATGGTCTTCCCGCATCATACAGGCTTAAAACAAGCTTACCGTTTTAAATGATTTTACCCTACAAGGCTTATGATGCCGTCTTAGAATTCTAATAAACATTTAATTTAATTTAATCTTGGATTATTTGAACATATGATTGATATGTGAGATCTTACCACAGACAACTGTCATATCGAGACATTACAGCACCATCTTGTGGTCATTTTCCATATAGCGCTCTGGTTTGTGTTTCTTTTAGATATCTCTATATTGCCCAACTATAAGAGAGAATGATGAATGACTACAATGGCATCATTTGAGAAAAAATATCCACGTGTGGCTGTCTTCCAGCTTGCTATACACATACTGACTGGGCAGAAATGTAAATACTGTGGCAGGTGAACCCATTCATGTTTTTGTATTTTACAAGTGTATTTAGCTGGTTGAGAAAAAACTTAAACTACTGCGCTCAGTAATTAAATGGAATAGAAATCAACACATCCAATAAAAAATGTTGAAAAAAAAAACAAAAAATATACAGGTGAAAAATAAATGTGCAACACCTCAAAGGTAAAGGGTGATGACATGCATAATAAAATATAATATAAGGGGAATAATTCCAAAAATAATTAAATGTGACACGGGAATCTTCACTGAAGTGTTCCATATATTATATATATCCTTTCTTAAAGGTCAGCAGGTTCAGACATCCCATGTAGCACAACGTGACCCAAACAATGCAGTGTGATGGCTCCTTACCGACTTCCCAGCGAAAATTAGATTATAAGTCTACATCAAATCACTGGAAAAAGGTCCACGAGCCACAGTGTCGTCCCAACACTCAATGTGACACCAGGTGTTAACAAAATAAACGTGCCTCTTACCAAATAACCATAAAGGAAAGCTTGGAATAAAGGGACCACAGTGGGACCGCAGAGATGGATGAAGGTGGGTTAAGCTGTTACTATCCACACAGGCGGCCTCGCAGGGGCTCTCTCATATAAACAGAGGCTGCTCCCATACAGTAAACCTCATAGGCACTGGATAATAGACTACAGCACTGTGCCATTAACAGCTAAACCCACCTTCATCCATCTCTGCGGTCCCACTGTGGTCCCTTTATGGGAATCATTATTCCAAGCTTTTGTTTATAAATAGATATATACATATATAAAACTCCAAAGTGACACTGTGTGCAAAACTGCAAATGAACTATATCAGTCCTTCATGCATATATCATGAATAATCACAAGTGAGTCAATAATGTTCAATTGATTAAAAAGTGTTCTCATGCTTGATAGGTGACAATAGACAATATTTGGTGTAAACTTCTGTGGGATAATCCAAAAAGTGCTCTTTGTGCTTAAAGAGGTTGTAAACCCATACAACTTTCTTTTTTTTTTTTGCAACCTGAAAGAGAAACACATAATGAGCTAGTATGCACAGCATACTAGCTCATTATGAAATACTTACCTTAGAACGAGCCCCCGCCGTGCTGCCCGCTTACCTGTATGACGGGCGACATGTCCAGTCGCCCGTCTTCCGGGATCGCGGCATCCGGCCATCTGATTGGCCGGATGCCGCGGTGACGTCACTCCCACGCACGTGCGCGGGAGCCGACAGTCACGGCACGGGGCTCTGAAGAAACGGCACCAGCGGCCGTTCCTTCAGAGCGCATGCGCCAGTGATGTCACTGGATGCATGTAAGGTAAATATCTCCTAAATGGTACATGTTTAGGAGATATTTATAGTACCTATAGGTAAGCCTTAATATAGGCTTACCTATAGGTAAAAGTGTCAGAGGAGACTTTACTTCCTCTTTAATAAAGTGACCATGAACAACACTTGATATAAGCTCCAGTGGGATTAGTGCATCTATGTTGCCTCCACCGCAATCACAGCCCACTTACCAGATGACCCCTTGGTACCAGACGACCCCGTGGTACCAGATGACATACTGAAGTATGTACTGTGACATAAAACAGAGCATGATCCCCTCCTATCGGAGACTGGGCCGCAGGGCAGTATTCCAACATGATAATGACCCCAAACACACCTCCAAGATGACCACTGCCTTGCTAAAGAAGCTGAGGGTAAAAGTGATGGACTGGCCAAGCATTTCTCCAGACCTAAACCCTATTGAGCATCTGTGGTGCATCCTCAATTTGAAGGTGGAGGAGCACAAGGTCTCTAACATCCACCACCTCCGTGATGTCGTCATAGAGGAGTGGAAAAGGACTCCAGTGGCAACCTGTGAAGTTCTAGTGAACTCCTTGCCCAAAAGGCAGTGCTTGAAAATAATGGTGGTCACACAAAATATTGACACTTTGGGCCCAATTTGGATATTTTGACTTAGGGGTGTACTCCCTTTTGTTGCCAGCGGTTTAGACATTAATGGCTGTGTGTTGAGTTATTTTGAGGGGACAGCAAATTTACACTGTTATACAAGCTGTACACTCACTACTTTACATTGTAGCAAAGTGTCATTTCTTCAGTGTTGTCACATAAAAAGATATAATAAAATATAAAAACAAATGTGAGGGGTGTACTCACTTTTGTGAGATATTTAATATACACACACACACAGGGCAAAAACAAAAAAACAGAAAATTGAATTCGAATGACGTGTGATGACGAAACCAGGACATGTGTATGTGTATACCTGATACGCATTGGGAAGGACAAAGGACAAAATTGTTCACCAGATCAAGTATGCTATAGATGACGATTATGATTGGTGATTTATCCTTAACCACTTACGGACCGCCCACTGTGTATTTACGAAGCTACTTTGATGTTAATTACCGGGGTTATGGCAATGTACATGGTAATCTCTGTACATTGCAAGAATTTTAACAAACATTGCTGCAGATTTCTAACGTTTATTGTTCTGAAGAAATCATTGTTTGTTCTTCTGTGCCTCTGTGATGAGTGGGTCAAATGGGAGTGGTTTCATAATTATCTGTCAGCTGTGGCAGCTGCAGGGCTCTAATGAGGAAATCCGCTGGACCTGCATCCCTTTAGACGTGTTCCTATTGGGAGTATCTCACCAAAAATTAAATTTTGTTGCAGGGGATGCCAGAAATCTGACTTGTATCTTATGCATACTTCTGGGAAAATTGGTGAGCCAATCACACAAGCAGGACATTTTTTTTTCTAGGGTGTGGTCAGTACACAATCTGTGTACAAAACAGCTTCAGGTAGCCATATTGCATTGCATTTTCAGAAGATTGCAGATTGAAAAGGAAAGGTCATTTTTAATAACATTCAATTACAATATGAATGTGTCACAATTGTATACGCTATATTGTTTTTTCTTTATTTACTATTTTATTCCCCCCACAAAAGTGGAGTTACCCTTTAAGGGAGGGCTCCTTTCTCGACCAGCCCTGCCAAAAGGGGGCTACAAGGGCAAGAAAGGAGTTAAAAAAAAAAATACGTCAAGTTCTTCCACCTCAGATTCGCTCACCCTTGTCTTTATGGACCTTGCTTTGTGCACTGATGCGCAGTCATGTTGGAACAGGAAGGGGCCATCCCCAAACTGTTCCCACAAATTTGGAAGCATGAAATTGTCCAAAATGTCTTGGTATGCTGACGTCTTAAGAGTTCCATTCACTTGAACTAAAAGACCAAACTTAACCCTAAAAAACAACCCCACACCATAATCCCCCCCTCCACCAAATTATTTAGACCAGTGCACAATCAAGGTCCATAAAGGCATGGATGAGAGAGTTTGGGGTGGAGGAACTTGACTGGCGTACACAGAGTCCTGGTCTCAACCTGAAGGGACACCTTTGGGATGAATTAGAGACTGTGAGGCAGGTCTTCTTGTCCAACATCAGTGCCTGACCTCACAAATGCACTTCTGGAAGAATGGTCAAACATTCCCATAGACACACTCGGACTACTAAACTTTGTGGACAGTCTTCCCAGAAGAGTTGAAACTGTTATAGCTGCAAAGGGTGGGCTAACTCCATATTGAACCCTACTTACTAAGATTGGGATGACATTAAAGTTCATGTGCGTGTAAAGGCAGGCGTCCCAATACTTTGGTGATATAGTGTATGTCAACCATGACTGTCTGACAGGACTGGACTCACCTTAGCAACACTGTTATTCATATAACCTCTACCCTGGTCTTCTATCATTTTTTTTGCAAGGTAGACATGAATACCCTAAGACAGAAGGTAGAGTGTTAGAGTTACAGTACTGTGCAAAAGTTATAGGCAAGTGTGATGAAATGCTGTAGTAAGTAAGAACGCTTTAAAAAAATATACAGTATATTTTCAAATGTTTCTTTTTATCAATTTACAAAATTAAAACGTAAGAGAACAGAAGAAAAATCTAAATCAAATCAATATTTGATGTGACTACCTTTTGGTTTCAAACCAGCATTAACCACTTTACCACCGGAGGATTTTGCTGTCTTACGTCCAGGCCACTTTTTGCGATTCGGCACTGTGCGACTTTAACAGACAATTAAGCGGTCCTTCGACGCTGTACCCAAATTAAATTTACGTCTTTTTTTCCCCTACAAACAGAGCTTTCTTTTGGTGGTATTTGATCACCTGTGCGATTTTTACTTTTTGCGCTATAAACAAAAAAAAGAGCGTACATTTTGAAAAAATAGCAATATTTTTCACATTTTTTTATATGAAATTCCCCCCCAAAAAAATGTAAAAATCAAAATTGTTTTAAATTTTTGGCCAATTTGTTTTCTGCTACATATGTTTGGTAAAAAAAAAAAAAAAAAAAAATCACAATAAGCGTATTTTGATTGGTTTGCGCAAAAGTTATTGCGTTTACTAACTAAGGGAAAGATTTGTCATTTTTGGTGGGTTTTTTTTAACGGAGTAATGGCGGCGATCTGCGATTTTTTTTGGGGGACTGCGACATTGCGGCGGACAGATCGGACCCTTGACTGACATTTTTGACACTTTTGGGGGTACCAGTGACATTACTACAGTAATCAGTGCTATAAATATGCACTGTTACTGTAAAAATGACTGTCAGGGAAGGGGTTCATTTTATTGGAGAGGGAGGGGTTAATGTATGCCTGGTGCTTACTAACATGTGTGGGGGGAGGTGACTGAGTGACACAAGGACAGATCGCATGTTCAGCTATGCTGAACCCTGCAATCTGTCACTGTCTGTCACTTAGGAGATCCGCCCGCTTTGTTTACACAAGCGGGCGGATATCCAAACTCGATTCCCCGACGATCGGGGAAGAGCAGCGGCGATCGCCGCCGTTCCTCCCCTGGCCCGACTCCCGCTGTGAATGAATACAGCGGGAGAGAGCCTCCGGCGGCACGCGAACGCCGCCCACAAGGGGAGGAGTCCAGCGATGTAGGTCTACGTCGCTGGGCGATAACTAACCACTTTGCCGCAGTAGAGCTCGAGTGAGCGGTCGGCAAGTGGTTAATTCAATTCATCAAGCTTTTTATAGGAAGCACAAAGAAACCAGCAACGTTAAGGACTGTGGTTGGCCAAGGAAACTCAATACAGCAGATGAAAGACACATCATGCTTACAGTAGTTCCCTTCAACATCGGAAGATGTCCAGTAGTGCCATTAGCACAGAACTGGTGAAAACCACCCATCTACTGTCTGGAGGAGTCTGGCCAGAAGTGGTCTTTAACCACTTCTGGACCGGAAGGAATTGCCCCCTTAATGACCAGGACATTCTTTGCAATTCGGCATTGCGTTATTTTAACAGACTATTGCGCGGTCGTGCGACGCTGTACCCAAATAAAATTGATGTCCTTTTTTTCCCACAAATAGAGCTTTCTTTTGGTGGTATTTGATCACCTGTGCGACTTTTATTTTTTTGCGCTATAAACAAAAAAAGAGCGACAATTCTGAAAAAAAAAAAAAAAAAAAAAAAAAACGGAATTTTTGTAAAATCTTACCTGTAAAATTCCTTTCTCTGAGTCCTCCGACAGTCGCCGCCTCTTCATATTCGTCACATATGGGGTATTAGACTTTGCTCCGAAGGAGTAGCTAGGCAACAGAATATGTTAACATTAAAGCTTTTAACATATCCCACCCTCAAGGGGTGGTCCCCTCAGTCAATACCATCCTACTTCCTGCAACCATATCTCAGTTTTAGTGGAATAGCAGTAGAGTATACAACCAAACCCCAAAAGAGGGGCGGGGGCGGCGACTGTTGGAGGACTCAGAGAAAGGAATTTTACAGGTAAGATTTTACAAAAATTCCGTTTTCTCTTACGTCCTCCGACAGTCGCCGCCTCTTCATATTCGTCACATATGGGGACGTCCCAAAGCAGTGCAAACATGAGGGGTGGGAAACGCATCCGCGCCGAAAGGCAACGCAGTCTCCGCATCAAAGAAAGGAACCTTACCAAAGGAAGGAAACCAGCTGGGCAACAGAAAAAAACAAGTGCTCAACAGGAGCAACAACCCAGGAAAAGACAAAAAACCAGGGGATACAAAACTTATCCCAACAGCCAGAGGTCCCCAACAAGGGACCCTAGGGAATTGCCGCACTAAGAACCTTGCGGCCAAAGGAAGCATCCGCCGATGCCTGAACATCTACTTTGTAGAATCTTGTGAACGTGTGTACGGTCGACCAGGTCGCCGCCTTACACACCTGGGCTACAGAAGCCCCATGACGACAGGCCCAAGACGTACTCAAAGATCTAGTAGAGTGCGCCTTCACAGGCACAGGGGGAACCTTCCCCTGCAAAGCATAGGCCTGTTCAATGGTCTGCCTGATCCATTTGGCGATGGTAGAGGCCGAAGCCGCCATGCCCTTCCGAGGACCCTCTGGAAGAACAAACAAGGAGTCCGTCTTTCGAAAAGACTCAGTCGATTTAAGGTAAACCCTTATCGCCCGAACAACATCCAGAGAATGCAATCTCACCTCCTTTGGATGTTTAGGCTTCGCGCACAGCGAAGGTAAGACAATATCCTCATTAAGATGGAATTCCGAAACTCGTTTCGGAAGAAAAGAAGGATTAGGTCGCAAGACCACCTTATCCAAATGAACAACCAGGTACGGAGACTTGCAGGACAAAGCTGCCAGCTCCGACACTCTGCGAGCCGAAGTGATCGCCACCAAAAAGGCAACCTTTTTGGACAACATAGACAACGAGATCTCCCTGATCTGTTCAAAAGGAGCACATTGCAACACAGACAGAACGAGATTCAAGTCCCAAGGGGGCAAAGGATCCCTCCTAGGAGGAACCAGATGCCGCACACCCTGAACAAAAGTGCCAACCAAGGAGTTGGAAGCCAAGGGACGTTGAAACAGAACGGCCAGTGCAGACACCTGACCCTTTATCGTAGCCAGCGCCAAACGCTGATCAACACCCGTTAGAAGGAAAGACAGCACACGGGAAACCGAGTACGTGCGGGGTGAAATCCCCCTGGACTCACACCAGGCAAAATAGGCCTTCCAAGTACGGTAATAAACCTTCCCCGAGGAAGACTTCCTCGCGTTGATCAAAGTATGAACGACCTCTGGAGAGAGACCCTTCTCCTTCAGGACCTTGGTCTCAACAGCCAGGCCGTCAAAGCCAGCGACTGTAAAGCAGGATGGTATATCGGTCCTTGAGACAGTAGATCGTCTCGAAGAGGCAGACGCCACGGGGCGTCGACCGCCAGATTCACGAGGTCTGCGTACCAGGACCGGCGAGGCCAGTCCGGTGCCACAAGAATCACCGTGCTGCGTTCCGAGTGTAACCTGCGAAGGAACTGGACAGCAACTGAATCGGTGGAAACGCGTACATCAGCCTGTACTGATGCCACGGGGCCACTAACGCGTTCGACGCGTCTGCCCGAGGGTCGCGCGTCCTTGCCACGAACCTCTTCACCTTGTTGTTGAGACGAGACGCGAACAGGTCCACATCTGGAAGACCCCACTTCGCGCACAACATCTGGAAGACAGCCGGGTGGAGAGACCATTCCCCCTGATCCAGGGTCTGGCGACTCAGATAGTCCGCCTGCCAGTTCTCCACCCCCGGAATGTGAACCGCCGTTATTGCCGGGACATGAGTCTCGGCCCAAGACAGAATGTCGGCCACTTCTCGAGCCGCTCGGGCACTCCTGGTGCCCCCTTGGTGGTTGATGTAGGCCACCGCCGTGGCATTGTCCGTCTGCACCCGAACCGGGCAGCCCTGCAGCCGGTCCGTCCAGCGATGAAGACAGAGACTTATCGCACGCAATTCCAGAATGTTGATCGGAAGGGAAGACTCCCCCTCCGACCAAGTTCCCTGGGCGGATAGAACGCCCAGAACACCACCCCAGCCCGACAGGCTGGCATCCGTGGTGATCACCGTCCACGAGACAGGACGAAACGACTTGCCCCCGGACACCAACGGGGACTGGAGCCACCACAGAAGGTTTCTTCTGGTGCGATGACTCAAAGAGATTTGAAGATCCAGAGATTGAGGTCGCCCGTCCCACCTGGACAGGATCTCCGCTTGGAGACCCCGCGTGTGAAACTGGGCGAAGGGAATCGCCTCGAAGGCCGAGACCATCAATCCCAGACATCTCATGCACGTCCGCAGAGACGAGTGCGGAACGTCCCTGAGGGACCTGACTTCCTCCTGAAGAGTTCTGAGTTTGTCTTCCGGCAGGAAGACCTTCGCCTGCACCGAGTCCAGAATCATTCCCAGGTAGGGAAGACGAACCGACGGACTCAGTGTCGACTTTGGAAAATTTATCGTCTAACCAAACTCCTGCAGAGTTTGCATCGTGACAGACAGGTCCTTCTCCAGACCCTGGCTGGTCGCAGACCGAACCAGAATGTCGTCCAGATACCCCAGGACAGAAATGCCCTGGGCCCTCAATAATGCCAGAACCGGTGCAAGCACCTTGGTGAAGACCCGCGGAGCCGAGGCGAGACCAAAAGGCAACGCCACGAACTGGTAGTGATCCTCCGCAATGGCAAATCGAAGGAACCTCTGGTGACCCTCGAAAATGGGGATGTGAAGATACGCATCCTTCAAATCGATGGAGGCCATGAATTCCCCCGGAACCAGGGCAGCCACCACCGACCGCAGGGATTCCATGCGGAACTTGCGAACCCGCACAGAGCAGTTCAGAGCCTTCAAGTCCAGAATTGGACGAACCTTGCCCTCCTTTCTGGGCACGGTGAACAGATTGGAATAAAACCCCCGAAATCTGTCCCGATGAGGCACCGGAACCACCACTCCCTGAGCCCTCAGGTCCCGCACCGCCAGGTGCAGGTCCCGCAAACGCTCTGGAGACAGTTGAAGATTTGAGGGAAAAAATCTGCTCTCCGGCCGAGAGAGAAACTCGATCTTGTAACCAGATCGAACGATCTCCTGAACCCATCTGTCCCGCACACGGTCCAACCAGGGCTGAAGAAAACCGAGCAAGCGTCCCCCCACCCCAAAACTGGGTGAGGGCGCCCCTTCAGGCCGAACTGTTATGGGCTGCAGATCCGGATTGGCCGAACTTCTGTTTCCCAGACCAGGGCTTCTTCTGAGAGCCTTGACCTTTGAACGGCTTGCCCTTGTAGTGCGGCCGAAAGGCACGAAAGGACCCCTGAGGGGGCCGAAAAGTAGCATGCTTCTTCCCAGAAGCCCCCTTAGCCTTGGGGAAATGGGGCAAGAGAGTGCTCTTACCCCCGGTGATCCCCTTAATCAACACATCCAAGGACTCCCCAAAAAGGCGAGACCCATCATAAGGCAGATTGGCTAAGGTCTTACGTGAAGATTGGTCCACCGACCAACATTTTAACCAAACCAGGCGGCGAGACAACACCGCCACGCTGTGCACACGTGCAGCCAATGGAACCAGGTCCAGGTCCGCATCACACAGATACATGACACCCTGGTGGATTTGATCCACCATATCCAGGGTCGCCGGCGAGGCCGAGTCGGCCACTAGGACGCGCCTAAGCATCTGCGTCCAACTTGCGATCGCCTGGGCCGCCATGAGGGAAGCAAACAGAGCTTTAAGCATAGAACCCGTAACAGAATAAGTATGACGGGCAAGAGACTCCAATCTCCTATCCGTGGCATCACGGAACACAGGGGAATCCTCCGCAGGAATCGCAGTGGCCTTGTTTAAAACCGCAATTGCGTGATCCACTGGGGGAGGCACACACCACCTTTCATCAGTGGAAGGCGAGAAAGGATAACGCAGCTTGAACCTACTTGGTACAGCAATAGGTTTGCGCAGATTGCGCCATTGTTCCTTAACAGCGTGCTGAAAATCATCATTGCAGGGAAAAACCTGCGGCGTCCTGCGTTTTCTCTGCGTCCCATAGGCCGCCAAGGCAGCGGGGGGACACACTTCATCCTGCAAATGCAGTGTTTGCTTTATGGAAGCAATCAATTCATCCATGATTGCAAGCTCTTCAGGCGAGCCAGGGGGAGAATTATCAACCCCCTCAACTTCAGCCTCCACCTCGGACCCCACCAGATCTAGGGAGGAGCGGGACCCCGATAAGGAGGCCCCCGCCATAACAACCCCATCACCTTCACCCTCAGAATCAGAGGAAAGAGCAATTCTGGGTCTTTTAGTAGATTGAGCAGCCACCAGCACCTGCACCTGAGCAGCAAGGCCAGCCACAATAGTGGCTAAATCCCCCCCTGGGGGGGAAACAGCGGTCCCCTGGCTTTCCACCAAGGCGGTAGGAAATTTGCCCTCCTGAGAATCCATTGCCCCTGTAATGCCAGACAATAAAGGGTTAACTGCCCCTTTAAGCAAGCGCGGCAAGCGCAGCCCACCGCACCACACTCAAGCACAATGAGACCCCCACAGGGAATATGCAAACTGAACACAGGCAATGGAAAGCAAGAACAGAAGGATAAAACCTGAGGAGACCCTTGCCGCTGCTGCTGCCTCGATCGGTGTTCCTGGAAAGAGGAAGTGATGCTGCCAGGGCGCTCTATGAAAGCCTATGGAGGCTACAAGAAAATGGCCGCCGTGCATGTAAAACATGCGGCCGGAGCGAGTGTAGGCAAAATGGCGCCGTTTGGCGCCGAAACCGCCGCTCCACAGTGCAGTAATGCACACGTGACATCCCTGTATAGGAATACATGTCAGATCGCCGCAGCGATCGCTGTATATGCCCAAACATGCCAAAAAAACATGCCCCACAGCACACAGCTTCTCACACTGACCAGGCTGACACACACAGTGTCACACAGCTCCCCCCCCCCCCCCCCTGCAGCCCACAGCATGCAGCCGAGAGATAGGGAGACAAGCAGTGTGAATAGAGGCAGGTTACACAGTCCCAGACTGACACCCCCCCAGACAGACAGGTCCCCACATAGATACACTTACCTCTCAATGGCGTGGGGGACCCGCACAGGCGAACAAGCCGCTGCACATGAGGCAGGGAGAGTCGCAATTCAAGACGCACAAAAAGGGGGTTAAGAAACCGCACAGCGTCCAGTGAGGTAGCCACCTCACCAATCATCCCTGCACCGAACAGGGATGGGTCGTTCACTGTGCCAGGAGCGTTACCTGACTGAACGCTCGATGGCAGGCTGGGAAGCCACTGACCCACGACCTGCGACCAGGGGGATCAGCCCGAGACCCAGCCCGCATGATCCTCTTCATCAGAAGAACTAACTAACGCTGACAAAAATAACAGCTAAGTAAAGGTAGAGAGAAAACTCAAACAAAATTTCAAAAAGAAGAAAGAGTCTGGGGCAGAAAGCCCCAGCACAGGAAAAGCCAGCCACTCCTGACAAGCTAGACATTAAAACTGAGATATGGTTGCAGGAAGTAGGAGGGTATTGACTGAGGGGACCACCCCTTGAGGGTGGGATATGTTAAAAGCTTTAATGTTAACATATTCTGTTGCCTAGCTACTCCTTCGGAGCAAAGTCTAATACCCCATATGTGACGAATATGAAGAGGCGGCGACTGTCGGAGGACGTAAGAGAAACAATATTTGTTGGTCTGAATTTTATCAGCCAAAAGAGGTTGCTCCCCAAAATAAGATTTTTTTTTTTCTCAGCGAATAAACATGTTTGGTGCTAACAAGTGTGTGCATTTATAACAACATTCTCCAGAGGACCTTCATTTTGCAGTTTGAACATGCTATAGGATATGCATGGTCTGTTTAAGCCCAAAGAAGTCAAGTAATACAGTTATCTCACAAAAAAAAAGAAAAAAAAGTGGGGGTGTATAATATATGTTTATGTAAAACAGCCCAAAAGAAGGTATTTCGTGACTTAACCACTTGTCGACTGCCTAACGCCGATCTACGTCGGCAGTCAGCCCCTCACAGGCAAAGTGACGTAGGGCTACGTCACTAGCTTGTGAGGGTCTAGGGAGCGAGCGCGCGCCCCCGGAGGCGCGCTCCCACGTGGTCACGGACCCCCCCCCCCGCGCGTGTGACCGGCGGACCCGATGTCCGCCGGTCACTCGGCGATCGGCGGGGGAGAGGGAGAATGTCAGGCAGCTTGTGTAAACAAGCCACCTGTCATTCTCCTTGCTGTTAGGATACTGATCACTCGGATCTAGTATGTAGATCCGTTGATCAGTGTCCATACAGCTCAAGCCCCAGCCAATCACAGTAGAAAGCACGCCCCTAGGGATACACACAGCCCCTCCCTCCCAAATAAAGTTAACCCCTTCACTACCAGTGTATTTTTACAGTAACAGTGCATATATATAGCACTGATTACTGTAGAAATGTCACTGGTAACCCCAAAAGTGTCAAAAATTTCAGTCAAGGGTCCGATCTGTCCGCCCCAATGTCGCAGTACCGCAAAAAAAATTGCAGATCGCCGCCATTACACGTTAAAAAAAAAAAAACAACAAAAATGACAGAAATCTTTCCCTTTGTTAGTAAACGCGATAACTTTTGCGCAAACCAATCAAAATACGCTTTTTGCGATTTTTTTTTACCAAACATAGGTAGCATAAAACAAATTGGCCGAAAAAGTAAAAAAATTTTGATTTTTAAATTTTTTTTGGGGGAATTTCATATAAAAAAATGTGAAAAATATTGCTATTTTTGCAAAATTGACGCTCTTTTTTTGTTTATAGCGCGTGATCAAAAAATCGCACAGGTGATCAAATACCACCAAAAGAAAGCTCTGTTTGTGGGAAAAAAAGGACGCCAAATTCGTTTAGGTACAGTGTCGCACGACCGCGCAATTGTCCGTTAAAATCACGCAGTGCCGAATCGCAAAATACCCCCTGGTCGGAATGGGGGTAAAATCTTCCGGGGCTTAAGTGGTTAAGGGGGAAGTCCACTCTAATACTAAAACTGCTACATCTACAGATATCCATGATCTAAAACATACCTCTTCTGAAGCCGATCTAGTCCGGTCTCCAGCAGCGGAAGCTCTGCAGAGGACACAATCAACAACGGCTGTGAAATTAAGAGGAAGTGACGTCACCCACAGAGTTACTATGGGGCTTCTTTTGTCAGCTGCCTCCTCTGCACCTGCCCCTAAAGCGAAGCCGCCGCTGACATCTTAGCGTGGTACCTAATCGGATCGGCTTCAAAAAAGGTATGTATAGTGATTTCTTCTTTACATGGTTAGATAGGTTGGTCTAAAATCGTGGATGTCTGTAGATGTAGGGATTTTAGTGTTAGGGTGGACTTATTCTTTAAGGTAACCAATTTCTCTGTAGCCAAGTAAATGGAAAGGAGCTGGCTCACTGATCATTACCAGCATCCTGGATATAAATGTGGCTACCCTATAATAAAGATGCAGGGCCTCTGATAAGGCAGTACAATTGGTCCTGTTGGACCAGGCTGGGCCCTATCAGCTCATCAGAGGGCCAAGGCAGCTTTATAGTGCATTACTTTCAAACAAATGTAGCACTAATCTGGGAGCTGCCGAGTGTGGGTTCCCCTGGGTTACCATTTGCAACAGTAGAGCATTCAGACATATTTCCAAGTGTTTTTACCTCAGACAAGAACCAGTCCAGTTTCTTTGGTTTTTAGGGCCTATTTATAACTTGGATAAGAGAAGGGATGAGTGGGATACTCCAACAACTGCACAAGAAAAGGCAGGGACTGTATAGAAAATACTGCTTGACGCTGGTTAACGCTGACTGACGCTGGTTAACGCTGACTGACGCTGGTCACAGCTAGGCTGCTAACTTTAATTTTACCTTTGAATGTGAAAAGTCCTTTAAGCTTCCTAAGGTACTCCCTCCTGAGGTAGCTGACTTGTGATGCAGATTGTACTGCTGAGAAACTTCAGGGCCCTTCCTGGCGCCTTCTTTACCCCCTAATCTTCAGGGCTTTACTACTTGGCACCCCCTTTACTGTACACTCAGGATTAGCTGGCTCCTTGATCCCCTTGACCTCTCTGGAGTGGTCCCCTCTCTTAGGCAGACCCCTGGGCAGGTACTTAAGTACTCACAATACTGTTTTTCCAGAAGTCCTTTACCCAGCAGCTCCACTTGGTCAGCACACACTGGATCCTCTGCAGCCCACCCCTGGTCCCTAGGCCGACTGCCTGGACCACCTTCCTCACTTCAGCAGAAGGAGAGACAGCCGTCACCTCCCGCCAAAAGACACCCTGTCACATGCTCCCCCAGGATTTATTCCCAATCCCAGGATGCACTGCAGCAATGCCCACCCACTGGGGCAGTCATAAACCCTGGTGTGCTATTGGCTAGGTTTCCTCCACTGTCCACCAAGATCCCTCATTGGATACAATGGGGAGACTCCCCAGACTCAACAGGACACACCTGGATGGATGTGACCGGCTCACTAACAGATCAGGCCCTAATGATAAGCAGAACAGGGCCACATATACATATACACTTTACCTAGCACCTACCTAGGAGGGTGCTACACAAAAAATAGGGCTCGCTAAATTACACCCCCGCTCCTACTTGCTTAGAGGGGGTGTATAAATATATTTTCATAGGCCAACAGAGGGGCTCAGGAGGTGGGATGTAAAAGGTGGACTTTTCTTTCATTTTCAGGGCAGAGGTACTTAACCACTTTACGACTGCCCGTGGCAGGCAGCCGATCCTGGACAAATCGACGTAGCTCTACGTCGCTCGCTCCCGCGCGCCCCCGGCCCCGCTGATGGTCTGATTCGATACAGAACCGATCAGTCATCAGGTCCAGGCCAATGATTTTTGGCCTGGACCTGCTGATTGGCCCTGACTAATCCCAGACCTAGCTGTGCCTGTGTAATGTAAACACAGGCACAGAAAATGATCCTCTCTTCCCTCCCCAAATCCTTTTTGGATTCCAGCGTGAGAGAAGAGAGGATCAAAACGTGAGTACAGCACAAAGCACACACACACACACACACACACACCTAGATTGGCACATTTAACCCCTGATCACCCCCGCCCAGTTAAATCCTACACCCCCTGTCACATTGCACACTATATAAAGCATTTTTCTGTATTTCTGCAATAGTGTGATTGTGACTTGATTTAGCGCTAGCGAGTTAGTTTCTGTCCCAAGTAGATTTAGGGTACCCATCCCCCCCCAATAAAGATTTAACCCCCTGATCACCCCATCACATTGCACACTATATACAGGTATATAGCGGTTTTCTGTATTTCTGCAATAGTGTGATTGTGACTTGATTTAGCGCTAGCGAGTTAGTTTCTGTCCCAAGTAGATTTAGGGTACTCTCCCCCCCCATAAAGATTTACCCCCTAATCGCCCACAGTTAACCCCTTTTTTGCCCTGTCGAAGTGTCACTTTTATAGTGTACAGTTTTTATTCTGATCACTATTGTTAGTGTCACAGGTGACATTAGTTAGCGTTAACCCTAGTTAGCGTCAGTCTAGGACAGCGCAGATGCCCGCCGCATAGTTAGAAATGTTGGTTAACCGTTTGATTGCCAGTAACACACACATACACACAACAAACACCTCCATTACTAGTATAGTATCTGAACGGATCAATATCTTTGATCTGATCAGATCTATACTAGCGTCCCCAATGCTGGTGCGGTGGCTAGCACAAGTAGTGGCCCGCAGCCACCGAGAATTCAAACACAGGCCCGTAGAGTCCATAGTGCCCTCCCTGAAGTGCTGGCATATCCTAATTGGCAGCCCACAGATTCTACAGCAACCGTACTTCCCCCCCATTCACTGCCCAACCCGGAATTCAGGTGGAAACAGACAATTTTAATCCCCTTAATTTTTTTGAGCTGTTTTTCACGAAAGATCTTTACAGATCTATTGTGGACCAAAGCAATTTATATGCTGGTCAATTCATCGCCGCCAATCCTAATTCGTCCCTTGCCAGACCATTCGGCTTGAAACCTATAACGGTTTCTGAGTTTAAGACTTTTCTGGACCTTTCCCTCAACATGGGTATAACTAAAAGGAGTGAGTTGCGGTTATATTGGTCCACTAACCCAATTCACCATAAACCTGTGTTCTCTTTTTCCATGGCCAGGGCGAGATACGAGCAAATTCTGCGGTTCATGCACTTCAGTGACAATGAACAATGTCGTCCTCGGGGAGACCCTGGATATGACCGACTCCACAAAAGTCAGCCCCCCGTAAACCAATTCAATCAGTGGTTTGCAGCCTTGTTTACCCCCCCCCCCCCAACAAGTTGTCTGCGTTGCTGAGTCCCTGATTAAGTTTACTGGCCGCATTGCTATCAAGCAGTATCTTCCCAGTAAGCGTGCCAGATATGGGGTCAAGCTGTATAAGCTGTGTGACAGGGCCACAGGCTATACAGTTAGTTTTCGTGTTTACGAGGGTAAAGATAGCACTGTGGAGCCCCCCCATCTGCCCAGACTATATAGGGAGCAGCGGCAAGATAGTTTGGGACTTGGTGTCACCCTTATTCGGAAAGGGGTACTATTTGTAGGTGGAAAATTTTTATTCAAGCGTGCCACTTTTTAGTCACCTGCTCAAATTACAAATTGGCGCATGTGGCACCGTGCGACCTAATCGACGGGGCTTCCCCCAATGGCTTGTAAATTCCCGTCTTAATCAGGGGGAGAAAGCCTGGTTGAAAACTGACAAATTGCTTGCAGTGAAGTGGAGGGATACACAGAATGTTTTCATTCTGTCCTCCATTCACGCAGACACGACGGTCCAAGTTCCTACTGCAACTGGTGTTTTGGAGAAGCCCCTCTGTGTCCACGAATATAACCTTAATATGGGAGGAGTGGACCTGTACAACCAGCTTTTGTCGCCGTACTTAGTTGCCCGTAAGGCCAGTCGCTGGTACAAAAAAGTGTCTGTTTATTTATTCCAATTGGCTTTTCTGAATGCTTTTGTGCTATACAAAGCGTCAGGATGAACTGGATCCTTCCTAGAATTCCAGGAAGAGATCATCAGTGCCTACCTGTATCCAGGAGGTGCTCCTGCCCAAGTTCCCCTACCAGATGCAGTGAGCCGGCTGCATGAGAGGCATTTTCCACATGTCCTCCAGAGTACCCCTACCCAAAGACACCCCCAAAGAAGATGTCGTGTCTGTCGTAAGTGCGGATTTAGGCGTGACACCCGCACTTATTGTCCCTTCTGTCCTGGCCAACCTGGTCTCTGCATCGGGCAATGTTTCCAACACTACCATACACTAGTGGAGTATTAGCGTAGGGTACAGCACGACACAGTCTAGGGCACACTTACATAGGGTCTCGAAAGATGTTCGATGGCTATCATCATTTTGAGAGACCCTAAGCTGAAATGTTACAGTTGAAGAAAAAAAAAAAAAGTGCAAAAAAAAAAAAAATGACAAAAAAAATGACAAAAAAAAAAAACAAACAAAAAAAGCCAAAAATAGTTGTCGTTTGAGTTATTTTTCTGTTCTTACTCCGCTCTTCTACTCTTTCTACTTTTACTGTACTTTATTACTGTTTTTCACTGGTAACCCATTTTTTACTTTTCAGGTACCAATGTAATGTTTTATTTCTATTGTTAACCAGTTTGCCTTGCAGGTACACCCATCAGCTGCCACACTGATTGCTCAGCATTTATGGAAATCTATGATGGCAGTGCTGTAGGAGGTGATTTCACCACCACAGTTAAAAAAAGAAATAGGTATACACGGTGTTTGTCATGTATACCCATCATTAGAAAGTGGGTTGGATATTTAGGGCGGCTAATGATGGGTATACTACACATTTTCTGGTGGAGATTTCTTCATCCACATCGATCGATGTGGATGAAGGAATCCGTTAGGTTCTCTTTTTTCGTTCAGCCCACAGGCTGCATGAAAAAAAAAAAGCCTACAATATATGCCAAACAAGGACCAGCAATGCACTGGTTATACCAGGATGATGCCTGCAGATTTAGGCATCATCTTGGTATCTTTTTTTACAGCCAGCAGTCGGTTTACATGTAAAAGCGATCCTAGTGGATAATTAGAAGCTAAACTGCTTTTAAGAGCAGTGGGAGGGGTCTGCCCCCCCCTCCTGCCACCTTTTGTGGTTTTTCTCTGGCTCTCCTGTCCCACCCAATAACCAGAGAGTGCAGCCGGTGGTTCAATTATCTAACCATAGAGCTGATTGGAGACGAGAATGGCTCCAATCATCTCTATGGCCTAAGATACCGGAAGCTACGAGCTTTTCATGACTTCCGTTTAGCCAGAAATAAACAGCGCCATTGGGAAATTGGGAAAGCATCTTATCACACCAATCTTGGTGTTGACAGATGCTTTAAGGTCAGAGGAGAGATCTAGTGTCTAAAAGACACAGATTGCTATCATAGGGGATATTTAAATTCACTGTGATAACAATAAAAATGATTAAAAAACATAAAAATGCAAAATAAATAAAAAAAAAATTCAAGCACCCCTGTCCCCCCGTGCTTGCGCACAATGGTGCACGCAAGTGTCGGCCTAGTGTCATATGTAAACAGCAATTGCAGCATGCATGTGAAGTATCGCCGCGAACACCTGGTCGAGGACAGTAATTCTTGCAGTAGACCTCCTCTGTAAGTCTAAAGTGGTAACCTGTAAAGAATTTTAAAGGGTTTTAAAATGTACGTAGTTTGTTGCCACTGCACGGGTGTGCGCAGTTTTAAAGCATGTCATGTTTGGTATCCATGTACTCGGCATAAGATAATCTTTTACATTTTACCAAGCAATTAAGAATTATATAGTGTATTTGTGCATTTAATTTAAAAAAAAGTGTTTTTTTCTTCGTAAAAATTGTGTTTGGAAAATCTGTGCGCAAATACTGTGAAACGAAAAAAATTGCAACATCCACCATTTTCTTCTGTAGGGCCTCTGCTTTAAAAAAATATATAATGTTTGGGGGTTCAAAGTCATTTTCTAGTAAAAAAAATATACATTTTTTCATGTAAACAAAAAGTCACAGAAAAGGCTTGGTCTTCAAGTGGTTAGAAGAGTGGGTGATGTGTGGTTAAGATTGAGCATAAAATGCCAGGATAGTTCAAACACCCCCCAAATAACCCCTTTTTGGAAAGTAGACACCCAAAGCTATTTGCTGAGGGCATATTGAGTCCATTGAGTATTTTATATTTTGCCCTAAGTTTCAGGAAAATTACATTTTTTTTTTTTACACAAAGTTGTCACTAATAGATATATTGCTCACGCATGCCATGGGTCTATGTGAAATGACACCCCAAAATATATTATGTTGCTTCTCCTGAGTACAGGGATACCACATGTGTGAGACTTTTTGGGAGCCTAGCTGTGTACGGGACCCCGAAAACCAATCACCACCTTCAGGTTTTCTAATGGCGTAAATTGCTTATTTTACTTCCTTACTATTTTGCAAAGTAGACACTCCAAGCTATTTGCTGAGAGACATGGTGAGTCCATGGAATATTTTGCCACAAGTTTTGGGAAAATTATTTTTTTTTTTTTGCTTTTTTTACACAAAGTTGTCACTAAATGAGATATTGCTCACACATGCCATGGGTATATGTAAAATGACACCCCAATATACATTCTGCTGCTTCTCCTGAGTATGGGGATACCCCATGTGTGAGACTTTTTGGCAGCCTAGCCGCGTACAGGACCCCAAAAACAAATCACCGCTTTCAGGCTTTCTAAGGGCATAAATTGTTGATTTCACTCCTCACTACCCATCACAGTTTTGAAGGCCATGAAATGCCAAGATAGCAAAAAAAAAAAAAAAAAACCCCAAATGACACCATTTTGAAAAGTAGACACCCCAGGGTATTTGTTAAGATAATCCAAAAAAGTGCAGCGCTAAAATATCAGTGACATAAATAAATAAACTTAAAAGTTCATACAAAGGAAACAACAAAGCGGGAGTGACTGAATAACCAAGAAAAAAAGTCCCATGTTGCAGGTGAATCCAGAAATATAAATATAAAACAGTTCTTCCTCCTTATGACACCCAGGAATTCTGTGGAAAGGAGACACCTCAGTGCACAAGTGTGAGAAGCAGCTTACCAAACAGCCATGGCTACTCAAATGAATGAGACAGCCTCGCCAGATACAGCATGAATCTCAGGAACTCCAAGGGGTCATGGATAGCACCAGAAGATGATGTATTCCTCAAGGTAGCTCCATGGAAGTCAGGTGGGGGTGTAGGAAAGAATGGTACAAAAAGACCATAGCGTAATCCCGTAAGGTACAAATTGTACATTTATTAAAAAACTACTCACATATAGGTAGAAAGGAACAGGCACATAGGATTTGGTAGCTGGGGATCCAAACAGCGGCGTCCCGCATGTATCCGGTCAGCATAAAAACAGTGGTAGCCGGCTCATAGAAGGGGCGTGTGGACAATTGCGTCTGGAGTCGCCAACGTTTCGTCATAAGAAAGACTTCATCTGGGCGTGACTACCAGACACAACACACACGCTCTATATAGACCCCCTGAGCTGTTTGAATGGCCAATAGCGGGCAGGCGAACCCGGAAGTAGAAGGTCACAAAGACCTAAGGGTGAATGGTGAGTAATCCTGCCAATCGCACGCAAGCAGAGGCGGAGACCCATACGTCATGACATTACAGAGCAACAAGTAACATGAATGACATAGGTCTCGGCCAATAGCGGGAGGGCGGAAGCGGAAGTGACAAAACTCACACAGATCATCAGATGAGTGATGGAAGATCTGGCCAATTGCATACCGGAAAAGGCAGAGACCTAAACGTCAAATCATTAAAATAGCGAAAAAGACGTATATTAACACCTATCACTCAACACAAGGGCAGCACTTGATACACCTTATATAAACATAAATCATTTAGGCTAAAAAAAAAACGTCATAACAATCCGGATCTAGTACATAAAATATGCTACATATAAAATAGCAGTGCATGGATAGATTATGGCACATCTCAAAATATATTATATATATATATATATATATATATATATATATATATATATATATATATATATATATATATATATATATATATATACACACAGCGCCATCTTGTGGACAAATACTAAAAAAACAGGTGAATGGTGATATTGCATCTAAAAACATGATACTACAAAAAACGAAAATAAAGAGGACAAGGATGAGTTGTCACTCAGTGTTATTATAGAAAAAATTGTGTAGTAACATATAAAAAGGTGAATGTCTAGTATGACAAGATAGCTCATGTAATACAGACAAAAGATGTGTGAACATGTGTATAAACTTAAAACATTTTTAGTGTCATGATGAACGTAATAAAAATTTATAAATATTTATGAAAATATTATAATCAAAAATAAAACATAGGAGTTCCACAAGTAAAAATTGTGGTTCCTAAAAAATAAATTAATAATAAAAAGTGTTTTTATTTGTTAAGATGCATGGTGCATATTTTGCAGCTCTCATTTATTTTGGAAAATTAAGAAAATAAAAAGGAAAAAGCATTTATTTTTCTCTTTTTTCCAATTTTAAAACTTTGTGACAAAAAGTGAGATCTTCAAAACACTCAACATGCCTCTCTGCAAATAGCTTAGGGTGTCTACTTTCCGATAAGGGATACTTGGGGGGTTTGTGCTTTCTTGGCATTTCATGGCCTCTGAAACTGTGATAGGTAGTGAGGAGTGAAATCAACTATTTACGCCCTTGGAAAGCCTGAAGGCGGGGATTCGTTTTCGGGGTCCTGTACGTGGCTAGACTGCCAAAAAGTCTCACACATGGGGTACCCCCATACTCAGGAGAAGCAGCAGAATGTATTTTGGGGTGTCATTTCACATATAACCATGGCATGTGCGAGAAAAATATCATTTAGTGACAACTTTGTGTAAACAAAAAAAAAAAAAAAATTTCCAGAAACCTGTGGCAAAATATAAAATATTCCATGGACTCACCATGCCTCTTAGCAAATAGCTTGGAGTGTCTACTTTGCCATATGGGGTCATTTTGGGGAGTGGGGGGGTTGTGCTATTTTAAAATTTCAGGGCCTCCGAAACTGTGACAGGTAGTGAGCAATTTACGCCCTTTGAAAATCTGAAAGTGGTGATTGGTTTTCGGGGTCCCGTACACACCTAGGCTCCCAAAAAGTCTCACACATGTGGTATCCCTGTACTCAGGAGAAGCAGCAGAATATATTTCGGGGTGTAATTAAACATATACCCATGGCATGTGTGAGCAATATATAATTTCATTGACAACTTTGTGTAAAAAAAAAAAAACATTTTTTTTTTGTAATTTTTCAAACACCTGTGAAAAAATAAAAAAAAATTAAACATTCAATGGGCTCAACATACCTCTCAGGACATTCCTTAGGATGTCTACTTTCCAAAAAGTGGTAATTTGGGAGGGGGGGGGGGGGTTGTACTGCCCTGCCATTTTAGCACTTTAAGAAATGAGATAGGCAGTCAGAAAGTAAAAGCTGCATACATTCCAGTATTTACATCATAGTTTGTAGATGCTATAACTTTTGCGCAAACCAATAAAAATACGCTTATTGAGAATTTTTTTGTCAAAGACATGTAGTTGCTTCATACATTTTGGCCAAAATATATGACAAAAATTGAGTATATTGGATATTTTTTATAAGACAAAGTAGAAAATGTAATTTTTTTCTCAAATTTTTTGCTCTTTTTTTATTAATATCGCAAAAAAATAAAAAGCACAGAGGTGATCAAATACCACCAAAAGAAAGCTCTGCTAAATTTAGTTTGGGTACAGCATTGCATGACCACGCAATTGTCAGTTAAATTCACGCAGTGCCAAGTTGAAAAAAGTGGCCTGGTCATTAAGGGGGAAAATCCTTCAGTCTGAAAGTAGTTAAAGAGAAACTCCAGGCACCCTTAAAAAAATAAAAGTCAGCAGCTACAAAAAGTGTAACTAATGACTTTAAAAAACAGCTACTCACCTGTCCCACGGTCCAGCGATGAGCTCACTGCTGCCGTCCTAGTTCTCTATCCTCCCTTGGCAGCGCCAGCATCTTCACTATGGGCACCCGGCTATGACAGCTTGCGGCTTCGCAGCCGAGCACCCACTGTGCATGCTCGAGTCACGGGGCGCATCCTGTATTGGTGAATGCAGTCTTCTGGAACCTGTCAGTGTCCCAGAAGACTGCAGGGGGAGGGAGGAAGCGGCGCCGGGAACGGAAGTGGGAGCAGGTACTTGTCAAAATTGGGTACCTGCTCCCCCATCCCCCTCCCCCTCAGTGCCAATTGTGCAATGTCCAAGAGGAGCGGGGAACGAGTCCTTAAAGCGGAACTTCCCCTTTTGGGTGGAGACTTGCTTTAATCCTGCGTCCTGCCGCATGCTCTAGAGTTCCGTCTCTTCCTTCCCTGGTGCTTGGCGGAGTGATCTGTAAAGTACTTTACCTGCTCTGCTCTCTCAGGTGTCAGGACTTATGTGAGAAAGCGGAGAGGGAAGGAGCGGTTAGACCAATCATGGCGGCGGGTAGCGCGGCAAGCACTGGGCAGCACACAGTGAGTGAGGCGCTACACATAATGTTTTAAATGAATCAATGGTGCTGGGGTCATGCTGCAAACATGTTTTTACTTTCAGTAGGTCTTTATCAACCACTTGAAGACCAGACATTTTTCTGACATTTGTTGCTTACAAGTTAAAATCAGTATTTGTTGCTAGAAAGCTACTTGGAACCCTCAAACATTAGAGAGTTATTTTTTAGCAGAGACAATAGAGAATAAAATGGCGGTCATTGTAATATTTTATGTCACACTGTATTTGCGCAGCAGTCTTTCAAACCTAAATTTGGAAAAAATACACTTTAACCACTTCACGCAAAATCACGTACCCGTATGTAATTTTGTTGAAGTGGTTGTGTGTTTCCGATGTAGTAACCCAGAAGCGATGTAATCTGGAAGTGACGTCACTTCCGGTTTACTCGGCAGCCAATAGAGGCAGATTGAAAAAATCCAAGGTATTCAAAAATGCAGATATATTTTAGCAGAGACCCTAATTAATAAAATGACCGTTGTTGCAACATTTTATGTCACACTGTATTTGCGCAGCGGTCTTTTAAAATGCAATTTGTTTTAAAAAAAAAAATATGGTTCAATGAATTTTTTAAAAAAAACTAAACCGTAAAATTTGCTTATTTTTTTTTTTTTTGTATAGTTTTTGAAAGATGATGTTATGCCGAGTAAATAGATAGCTAACGTGTCATGCTTTAAAATTGCGAACGCTTGTGGAATGGCGACCAACTACGGCACTTAAAAATCTCCATAGCGCATGATTTAAAAATGTTAAACATTTACCTGTTTAGAGATAAAGAGGAGGTATTGTGGTATAATTATTGCGCTCGCTCTAAAGATCGCGGCGATACCTCACATGTGTGATTTGAACGCGGTTTACATTTGTGGGCACGACTTACGTATGCGTTTTCTTTGGGGTGCAAGCACAAAGGGATGGGGCGATTTTAAAAAATGTCTTTTTTTTTCTTTTTTCTCTTTTTTACACTGTCCCTCTAAAATAGTTTTCCTGATCGCTTTTACTGCTTTGACAAGGAATGTAAACATCCCTTTTGACAGTAATAGGCAGCAACAGGTACTCTTTATGGAGGGATTTGGGGTCTAAAAGACTCCAAACTCCTCCTCTGCGCTTCAAAGTATTCAAAACGACAATATATATATATATATTATATATATATATATATATATATATATATATAATGTTTGGGTGTGCTAAGTCATTTTCTTTTTTTTAATTCAATTCATCTTTATTTTCATTTCTTGTTTACCCATATACAAGCTTTCTATACAATACATAAAAAGAAAACTGTAGCAAATTTATCAATATGACAAAAATCACAAAAAGAGTATTTTAATTGGTTTGTGCAGAAGTTATAGTGTTTACAAACTACGGAATCGATTTTTTAAATTTTTATAAATTTTTTTGTTTTTATTAGAAATAGCGGCGATCAGCATTTTTTAGCAGGACTGCGACATTTTGGCAGACAGATCGGCCCCCTAACTGACATTTTTGACACTTTTTGGGGACCAGTGACAAAAATACAGTATTCAGTGCTAAATAATATGCACGGTTACTGTATAAATGACACTGGCAGGGAAGGGGTTAACACTGGGGGAGATCAAAGGAGTTAATGTATGCCTAAAAGTGATTGACTGGGGGGGGCTCTGTGATAGGCACAGAGAGATCCGGGTTTCAGCTTAGCTGAAACTCCTGATCTCTCCCTGCCTGTCTGACAGAAGACTCGCCTGCTTTGTTTACATAAGCAGGCGGGTCTTCTATCTGTTTCTCAGACGACTGCAATTGCCGCCGCTCCTCCCATGGCCCACCTTCGGCTGTGTCTAAACACCTCATGCCTCGGCCTTGTGTACAAAATCACATAGACCTATGTGATTTTGCGCAGCCGACCTGCCCTGCCCCAGTAATACTGCCGCAGTAATACCGCAATTGCTGGTCGGCAAGAGGTTAAAGACCCCCCAGCATTGGTGTCAGTGGATGAAATAAAGACCCCCAGCATTGGTGTCAGTGGACTCATTAAAACCCGCAGCATAAATGACAGTGAACGCATTAAAACTCCCAGCACTGATGTCAGTGGACGCATTAAAACCCCCAGCATTGATGTCAGTGGATGCATTAAAACCCCCATTATGATGTCAGTGGACGCAATAAAACCCCCCATCATTGATGTCAATGGACGAAAACCCCCCATCATTGATGTCAGTGGACGCAATAAAACCCCCCAGCATTGATATCAGTGGATGCATTAAAGACCCCCAGCATTAATGTCAGTGGATGCATTTATAAACCCCCAGCATTGATGTTAGTGGACGCATTAAAGAGCCCCAGCATTGATGTCAGTGGACGCATTACATCCCCCCCCCCCCATCATTGATGTCAGTGGAAGCATTAAAGACCCCCAGCATTAATGTCAGTGGACGCATTTATAGACCCCCCAGCATTGGTGTCAGTGGACGCAAAAAAGATCCCCACCATTGATCATCAGTGCACACATTAAAACTCCCCAGTATCGGTGCCGGCGGACGCATTAAAATCCTGGTCAAGAAGCCATATAAGGTCATATGTATAGCTTATACCTTTCTGATGTAAGGCTTGAGGAATGCAGGATGACCAAGCCCACCCTTCCCCTTAATAGGTGAAATTACTGTCCAAACAATGGATAAGCGAGCCCTTTCTCCTCAGGAATGTGAATGTCATATTGTTGCTTACAAGGGTGTTGGCCAGGGGTGGTCTTTTCCATTTACAAGTCTAAATACCACTGCCCAAACTGGTAAGACTTTAGTCTCACCCAGAACAGCCATGAGGCAAGTGTCTGGTCCTGATTTCCTGTGCCATGTTGCATAATAGCAAATGGGACTCCATGGCAGGAAACGTCTTTAGTTAAGTATTCTTGTTAGATTTTCTTTATCTGTATCTGTCATTACTTTTAATAAATGTTATACTTTTAAGTATGTGTGTGATCTCTCTTTGCACATATTGAACACAACCCCAAAAACATGACAAAACAAACCCCCAGCATTGATGTCAGTGGACGCATTAAAGACCCCCAGGATTGATGTCAGTGGACATAATGACCCCCCAGCATTAATGTCAGTGGACGCAGTAAAGACCCCCAGCATTAATGTCAGTGGACGCATTAAAGAACCCCAGCATTGATGTCAGTGGATGCATTAAAACCCCCCAGCATTGATGTCTATTGATGCATTAACCACTTCTAGACCGTAAGATTTGCCCCCTTAATAACCAGGCCATATTTTGTGATTCGGCACTGCGTTAATTTAACGAAGAATTGCGCAGTCCTTCGACGCTGTACATAAAAACTGATGTCCTTTATTTCCCACAAATAGAGCTTTCTTTTGGTGGTATTTGTGCTATTTTTATGTTTTGCACTACAAAACAAAAAAAAGAGCGACAATTCTGAAAAAAACAATATTTTTTACATTCTGCTATAGAACATTCCCCAAATTTTTTTTTTTTAAAAATCAAATTTTTTTAACATTTTAGGCCAATTTGTTTTATGCTACATATTTCTGGTAAACAAACATCACAATAAGCGTATTTTGATTGGTTTGCGCAAAAGTTATCGCGTCTACTAACTATGGGAAAGATTTATGTCATTTTAATTTTTTTTACTAGTAATGGTCGCGATCTGCGATTTTTAGCGGGACTACGACATTGTGGTGGACAGATCGGACCCCTGACTGACATTTTTGACACTTTTGGGGGGACCAATGACATTACTACAGTAATCAGTGCTAAAAATATGCACTGTTACTGTACTAATGATACTGGCAGGGAAGGGGTTAACACTATGAGTGATCAGGGGTTAAATGTGTACCTAGAGGCGTGGCTTGTGAAATGATCACAGAGACCTGTGTTCCTATATAGCAGGATCACAGGGGCTCTATGATCATTCCAGGGAGAAGGAAGGCCGGCTGTATTTTCAACAGCTGACCGTTCTCTCTCAGCGGGGAACAATCGTGGGTGTCAGGCGGCAATTGGAGACCCTTGCCCTGTGCATCGGCTTTCCCGCTGACGAGTGCTCGCCCCCTAGCTGCCTGCTCGTGAGGCGGGCGGTCATAAAGTGGTTAAAGACCTCCAGCATTGAGTTCAGTGAACGCAATATAGACCCCCCCCCCCCCCCCGCATTGATGTCAGTGGATGCAATAAAGACCCCCAGCATTGATGTCAGTGGACGCAATAAAGACCCCCAGCATTGATGTCAGTGGACACATTAAAACCTGCAGCATGGATGACAGTGGATGCATTAAAACCCCCCATTATTGATTAAGTGGACGCATTAAAAAAAAAACCAGCATTAATGTCAGTGGACGCAATAAAGACCCCCTAGTATTAGTGTCAGTCTACGCAAAAAAGACTCCCAGCATTGATGTCAGTGAATGCAAAAAAGACCCCCCCCAGCATTGATGTCTGCGGATGCATTAAAGACCTCCAGCATTGATGTCAGTGCATGTATTAAAGATCCCCCAGTATTGGTGGCAGAGGCTGCATTATTAACCCCTAGCACAGGTGCCAGTATTATTAAACCCCTCCCCCACATTATTAACCCCCAGCATTGGTGCAGGTGGACGCATTAAAACCCCCAGCAATGATGTCAGTGGATGCATTAAAACCCCCAGCAATGATGTCAGTGGATGCATTAAACCCCCCCCCCTCCAGCTTTGATGTCAGTGGACGCATTAAAGACCCCCAGCATTGATGTGAGTGAACGCATGAAACCCCCCAGTATTGGTGTCAGTGGACGCATTAAACCCCCCAGCATTGATGTCAGTGGACGCATTAAACCCCCCAGCATTGATGTCAGTGGACGCATTAAACCCCCCAGTATTGATGTCAGTGAACGCATTAAACCCCCCAGCATTGGTGTCAGTGGACACATTAAATCCCCCAGTATTGATGTCAGTGGACGCATTAAACCCCCCAGTATTGATGTCAGAGGACGCATTAAACCCCCCAGTATTGATGTCAGAGGAGGCATTAAACCCCCCAGTATTGATGTCAGAGGACGCATTAACCCCCCAGTATTGATGTCAGAGGACGCATTAAACCCCCCAGTATTGATGTCATTGGACGCATTAAACCCCCCAGTATTGATGTCAGTGAACGCATTAAACCCCCCAGTATTGGTGTCAGTGGACACATTAAACCCCCCAGTATTGATGTCAGAGTCTGCATTATTAACCCCTAGCACAGGTATCAGTATAATTAACCCCCTTTCCCACATTGGTGCTCAATGGCATTGAAATGTAACCCATTCCATGACCACCAATGTGGGGGGAGGGGTTATTAATACTGACAGTACCACAAATGCAGAAGAGGGGAGGTGGGTTAAAATTAGTGGCGATCGACGGATATCGTTTTTTTTAATGCCGATACTGATATTTTGGTGATCGGATATTGGAATTTTTTTTATTCTTTTTTTTCTGCAGGTACTCCTTGTGGAGGGATCTGGGTGTCCAAAAGACCCCAACCCCCCCCCCCCCCTCAGCACCGAAAAGCATTCAAAACACCAAGTTTGGCTGTTTTGAATGCAGTCAGTTTTTTTTAATTTGGCGTTGAGTACCCAGGGGGATGGAGAGCACAGGGGAGAGGGGGGGGGGACTGGAGAGCACTGTCTGGGGGGAACTGGAAATCACTGAGGGGGGAGCCAGGGAGCTGGAGAGCACCGGGGGAGCCAGAAAGCATGGGGGGGGGGGGGAGATGAAAAGCACCGGGCTAAGAGCACTGGTAGCTTAAGGGCACTGGGGGGACTAAAGAAGAATGGGGGGGGCTAAAGAACACTGGGGGGATAAAGAGCACTTGGGGGGGCTAAAGAGCACTGGGGTGGGGGGCATTTTTACATTCAGAGTATAGCACTGGTACAGGTAGGTGTCCTTCCGGGTCCGCAGTTTGCCCTTACTGTCAGTCAGTGGCCAGCAGCAGCCGAGGAGATGACCCAATCAGGCAGCGGGGAGGGCCGGCCGCAGTTTGCCTGGAGACACTGTGACTGGCTAGCAGCAGCAGTAACAGCCGGGAGATTATCAACCAATGAGGCAGTGGAAGCGTCACTGGAGGGCGGGCCGGCCGCATGTACATGATGACGCGGGGGTGCGGTAACCGAAACGGTTACCGCCCCCTTCCGCGCCATCATCACTATGTTATGTGTGCTATGGGGTATAGGAGAGTGTTGGGAGACGCATGGAGTGTGCTATGGGGTATGAGGAGAGGGGTGGGTCTGAGGAAGAGGGAGGTTCTAAGGAAAGGGGGGGTCAAAAGAAGAGAGGGGGTGAGGAAGAGAGGGGGTTCTCTACTAAGACAGATAAATTCTTTTTACTGCACAGTCTGCAAAGGGGGATTAGTGACAAAGGACAATAATGATCCTGAAGACCCCTATATATCTAACATCAGCTCTTTTTATTGGAAATGTCACAATGGGGGTACAGGGTCAGAGCCAACAGCCCCCCTTATGGGCGCCCCCCCCTCCCCCACCCAGGCACCATAGCAGCTGCATGGACTGCGGTGGCAATTGTTACTTCACTGCATACAAAATCCATGAGACCCCCTCTTTTCAATCAACGGGTGTCCTCATTTCTGAGCATACATCCCCTCCCCCACCACTATTATTGATGCATAAAATATATTTTTAAAGTCATTTTATTGTTGGCTATTTTTAATTACAATGTATTTTTACTCATGGATTTTCATAAATATACATTAAAAATTATTGTATAAGTGTCGGTTCACATTTCTGCGATGCGGGAACGCTGCGAATATACAGCGTGTTCCCGCATCGCATCCGCACCCCTGGCAGTTCACACTGCCATATGCGATACACTGGGGGTGTCAATTAAAAGTTAACGACACCCCCAGATCAGATGGCATATCGCAGTGCAATCTATAAGTTGGCACAGAATCGGATCACACTAGTGTGATCCACCATGCCATCCGATTCTGCTGCTGACCAAAAAAAGAGTCCTGTGCGAGATCGGTGCGATTGCGGTGGGAATTCAGTCATACAATCTGTATGGGTGAATCTGCAGCGCACAGAGATGGCATGTTATTTTAGGAGCGCTCAGAATTACATGCCATCTCTGTGATGGCAGAAATGTGAAGCGGCACTAAGCCAACATTTATGGTTTTGCTGTTGTTTTGGCTAAAGTGGTGAAGGGTTCGTCCAGAGGGGGGCTTTAGCAGAGAAATGCTTTATAAATGCAAGAAAGTCATGGAAATAAAAAAATAAGATGGAAATGTAGAAAATAAATGTCTGCTTTCATGGTAAAATAAATCAATAAATAAAAAGAGAATAGACTGACAGGCTGATGGGAAAAGCACTGATATATTTACTGGGAGACTTTAACAAGGATTACCAATGACATTTTCTGGGCTCCATATAATATAAGCCTGGGGGGGGGGGGGGTAGGTGAGGAGATGGGGGGTGGTGAAGAGATGGGGGGGGGTGAGGAGATGGGGGTAGGTGAGGAGATGGGGGGGGTGAGGAGATGGGGTTCTAGGGAAGAAAGCAGAGGGGTAGGTGAGAGGGCTCTAAGGATGAGGAGGAGAGGAGAGGTGTGAGGAGGAGAGAGGGAAGGTCTTGGGCTGAGTTCTCCCCCCTTGTACTTACCACACCAGGAAGAATCGATTTCCTCCCTCCAGCCATGTGACCACAGGGTGATAGAGAGAGGACGGGCAGCCTTTACTCACTGTACAGCGGCGCTCTCTATTGCCACCTGCAGGTTGGAGGGAGGAGAAAGTCTAATCCTCTCCCCAGCTCTGTCACTCCTATCAGTAAGCATCGGCAAAGAGCGGCCTCACTGGCAGCGCGCGGAGGTGGGCTCGCGCTTCCTCTGATTGGTGCAGGGGGCAGGCGGATCATGTGACGTATTTAATACGCGGAGGCAGAGCGGCGCCATTTTTACTTTTGGTTGCCAGGGAGCGGGAGTGTCTCCTGTCATTGCCGTCACAGCGCCCAAAAGCGGATTTTTCTGACACTACAGCCACAGCTTCTACAGTATATCTGATCATCTGTATCCAGGAGAGACGGTAAGTGTCATTAGCTGTCATGTCACCTTACCAGTGAGGTCGGGTCCAGTGTCTGGATATGTGTGTGTGTGTGGGGGGGGGGGGGGGACAATAGAGACCTGGACCCGATTTGTACTGTAAATGATCTGTCAGGGTTTTCTCTCCTCCTTTCTAGTTGGGGGGAAGAGAAATCACTTTTTCACACTCAGGATCAGAGCTGCCATTAGAAATCACAGGGGCCCAGAACAGCTGACCTGACAGGACCTCCCCCCCCTCCCCCCTCCCCCTCACAGTTCAAATCTGTTTCCCAACTCACTTCCCACCCCAATTCCCCTCCTAGCAGAAATCTTGGCAGTGAAAGGTTTAATGGTTTTTCTTTAACTTTTTAGGTTTATTAACCACTTAAGCCCCGGAAGATTTTACCCCCTTCCTGACCAGGGGGTATTTTGCGATTCGGCACTGCGTGACTTTAACGGACAATTGCGCGGTCGTGCGACGCCGTACCTAAACGAATTTGACGTCCTTTTTTTCCCACAAACAGAGCTTTCTTTTGGTGGTATTTGATCACCTGTGCAATTTTTTGATCATGCGCTATAAACAAAAAAAGAACGTCAATTTTGCAAAAATAACAATATTTTTCACATTTTTTATATGAAATTCCCCCCCAAAAAAAATGTAAAAATCAAAATTTTTTAACATTTTCAGCCAATTTGTTTTATGCTACATATGTTTGGTAAAAAAAAAAATCGCAAAAAGCGTATTTTGATTGGTTTGCGCAAAAGTTATCGCGTTTACTAACAAAGGGAAAGATTTTTGTCATTTTTGGTGTTTTTTTTTAACGAGTAATGGCGGCGATCTGCGATTTTTTTTTTGCGTTACTGCGACATTGCGGCGGACAGATCGGACCCTTGACTGACATTTTTGACACTTTTGGGGGTACCAGTGACATTACTGCAGTAATCAGTGCTATACATATGCACTGTTACTGTAAAAATGACACTGG
Source organism: Pelophylax lessonae (assembly GCF_965119305.1). NCBI lineage: Eukaryota > Metazoa > Chordata > Amphibia > Anura > Ranidae > Pelophylax > Pelophylax lessonae. The sequence continues at coordinate 197,323,263 of NC_138776.1, forward strand.
CAGGGAAGGGGTTAACTGTATTGGAGAGGGAGGGGTTAAGTGTGTCCTAGGGGCGTGCTTCTAACTGTGCAGGGACATGGCTACTACTGTAAAAACAGAGATCAACGGTCCTACATAGTAGAACCGTCTGATCTCCATTTTTACACAGGGGAGAATGACAGGTGGCTTGTTTACATTAGCCGCCTGCCTTTCTCCCTCTCTACCGACAATCACAGTGTGACCGGTGGACATCGGGTTCGCCGGTCACACGCACGGACTCCTCAGTGAACGAGCCGGGGGCGCGCGCCTTAGCGGTCGCATGCTCGCCCGCTATTGGCTCACAAGCCGATCACAGGCTAATGACGTATATATACGTCACTTTGCCTGTGAGGGGCTGACTGCCGCAGTATATGTACTTGCGGCGGTCGGCAAGCGGTTAAGCACAAACAGTTACTGTGATTTTTAATCTTGCACAGTATTATTTCTGAGGGGAGCGCAGCCCCTGGTGGAGTCTTTTTTCTTTAGTACATAACTGTTAGAGCCATAATTTGGGGAAACAATTGTGCTAGTAGCAGCTTCCAAGGTCAGCTATAGCAGTAATAAGAGCCTAAACACAGGATTCTCATTGTATGGAAAAAGAAGAGCACAGGTAATACTGGTAAATGCTCCTTTCACCTCTGCCTGGCCGATTTTGGGAAGACCTTTCAGAGTTCAGTTCCTCCTTAAATGATGGCGTTACCGTTTCACTGTTCAGGGTTTGTATATAAAGTACGTTTCTGCTCTAGTATGATGGGGAATCGCTCACATATATAAATAGGGAAAGGGGAGTTGTAGGTTTCAGGACAAGGTGTCACATGCTTGTGATGAATACAACCTACTCAGGAAAAGCCATTTCTCTTTTTGGTAACTGAGGACCAACTATGTAATTCATGACATAACTATCATATACTTAAAGGGATCAATCCACTAAAAAGTCAAATTTACCTTCTAGGTGTATCCTGGTGGGTTGGGTCATTTTTGCCTTCTTATATGGCTACTCCAAGATCTTCTTATAATAAATTTAAAATGACATTCCACTAGAAAGGGGAGAATCAATGGGTCAGATGAGGAGCACTGATTTTCTAAGCCAAGCCTTACACAGAGCGAACTTCTTTCCTTCAACCATGGGTTGCAATAAAGAAAATCGATCGATTTCCCCATCAACACCGACTCCCACAGAGCCATTGTGTTCTCCTGGCGGGGGAAGCTGTCCACACTGAGAGAACACAGTGATTTTTGCTAGCAGCTATAACAGCCACTAGCAATAATCGCCTATAAACTCGAACAGGCTGGTTGTACCCAGGTTGATCGATCAACTAGGATACATTCAGCCTGCCCATACATGGTTCCAAACTCGGCCGGTTCTTGCTAGTTACTTAGCTGTCCAGTTGGTTCTCTGACTTCTATACAATGGGAGTCACAGCCTCAGAGCAACAAGTGACATCAGAAAATCTTTGCATGTGTTTCTGGGTCAGTGGCTCAGAAAGTGCTAAAGCCCAAAAAATGAATTTCTGTAAACAGGCTCCAAACAACTCTGAACTGAGCGATAGCGATTTGTGGGAAAATTCGTCATCGGTTACGGAAAGTGACGACAGCGACGATTCTGATGTCTCTTTCTAGCACATAGCTTGTGGAATTTGGGAAGTATATCAAATGATTCTTCAGAATTTCAACAGAGTTTTGTGCCAGAAAGAGACATCGGAATCATCGCCGTCGTCACTTTCCGTACCCGATGACGAATTTTCCCATGAATCGCTATCGCTCAGTTCTTCAAGTAACTCAGTTTCGCTGTCGCTGTTTTCCAGTTCGACTAACAGTGCTTTTGCGCAAAAAGAAAACTTTTTGGATGCCATAGTCGTTCTCTATTTTCCAGGCACAAAGAACTGGAAAAGTACAGGCAGGGCACTGGAAAAGTCACCAGGTGAAATCCTGTGGTGAAATGGCATGATACAGTGTAATCCGTTAGGATCACAGCTTTGTATCATTTCATTTGGTGTATTTACATTTTTGAATTTGCCGCCGGTTCCACCCCCCTGCGTCGCAACGCTCGCAGGGAAGGGAACCGAAAGACAGGTGTCAGCATCGGCCAAGCACACAGCGGGAGGACAGTGGGAGGACAGCGGGGGGAGGACGGCAGGGGAGGACAGCAGGGGATGGCAGGGGAAGGTGAGTTTTAAAATATAAAAGAACAGATTTGCATGCAAAACAATGTAGCGCTTTTAGCACAGTAATCTGTACATAATTAGACCGCCAGAGAGGTTAAACATGCTTCTAGTAGATTTGGGGGAGCTTCAGCACTTCTTGTTGTGTAGGAAAATGGTGGTTGCTTGCTGAAGCTTGCTAGCAGCTTGTTTAAAGCGGAGTTCCACCCAAAAATGGAACTTCCGCTTTAGGCATTCTAACCCCCTGACATGCCACATTTGGCATGTAATTTTTTGTTGGGGGGGGAGCGGGTACCTAGTTTTGACAGGTACCTGCTCCCACTTCCGCTCGGAGTGCCGCGGCGTCCTGAACAGAAGTTATCCTCTCCCCCTCCCTCCCTGCAATCTTCTGGGACGTGTCAGAGGTCCCACAAGATTGCTGGCCAATCAAGACGCGCATCGCGACTCGCGCATGCGCAGTGGGTACCCGGCTGTGAAGCCGCAAACTGTCACAGCCGGGTGCCCACATCAGTGATGCCGGCGCCGAGGGAGAGGATCGAGGCTTCGGGCGGCCGCATCGCTGGACCGTTGGACAGGTGAGTGAAATGGCTGGAACTCCACTTTAAATTACATTTTCATTAGGATTTAGGTTTGCCCTGCCCAAAGCTTGCTTAACCACTTGCCGACCGCTCATCACATATATACTGCGGCAGGCTGGCTCAGCTGCGCCAATCGCCGTACCTGTACAGCAGTTTGCGGGAGCACTCCTAGGAGGAGAGCCCATGCCGCCGCCAGCACGCACCCACCCCCACTAGGCAGCAGGGATGCCGATCAACAGGGCCGGCGGCCGCGATTGCCGCTGTGCACCCGCGATGGCTCCCCGCTGATAGAGAACACCAGTCAGCTGTTGTAAAGACAGTAGACCGTTCTTCTCTCTGAAATTTTCACAGAGTGCCTGTGATTCTCCCATATAGGATCAAAGGTCTCTGAGTTTATTTCACAAGCCCATCCCCCATACAGTTAGAAAACACTCCCCTAGGCTCACACTTAACCCTTTGATCACCCCTGGGTTAACCCCTTCCCTGCCCTCGTCATTATTACAGTAACAGTGCATATTTTTAGCTCTGATTACTGTAGTAATGTCACTGGTCCCCCCAAAAGTGTCAAAAATGTCAGTTAGGGGTCCAATCTGTCTGCCACAATGTCGCAGTCCCGCTAAAAATCGCAGATCACCGCCATTACTAGTAGAAAAAAAAATGTCATAAATCTTTCCCCTAGTTTGTAGACGCAATAACTTTTGCGCAAAGCAATCAAAATGCACTTATTGGAATTTTTTTTACCAAGAATATGTAACAGAATACAAATTGGCCTAAAATGATGAAAAAAATTGATGTTTTATTCTTTTTTTGGAAATGTTGTATAGAAGAAAATGAAAAATATTGTTTTTTTTTTTTTTTTTTGTAAGTGCCGGTTCACATTTGTGCGATCACAGAGATCACATGTAATTTGGAGCGCACTGCTCCTAAAATTACATGCGATCTCTGTGCAGTACAGTTTGTATGGCTGAATTTGCACCGCAATCGCACCTAACTCGCACAGGACCCTTTTTTTGGTCCGCAGCAGAATCGGATCGTATGGTGGTTCACACTAGTGCGATCCGATCCTGTGCGAACTTTCAGATCGCACTGCGATATGCGATCTGATCTAAGGGTGTTGTTAACTGTTAATTGACACCCCCAGCGTGTCACACATGGCAGTGTGAACTGCCAGGGGTGCGGATGCGATGCGGGAACACGCTGTATATTCGCAGCGTTCCCACATCGCAGAAATGTGAACCGGCACTTAAAGGCTTTTAAAGCATTGCCTATGGACAATTGTAGGTAGCGCAGTTTGTCACCATTTCACAAGCATGCACATGACAAGTTTGGTATCTATTTATGCGTATTAAAAAAAAAAAATCAGACCTCTGTCTGATCAGCTGTCTTGTAGGGCAGAGGAGGGAACGACGATCTAACAGACCCTTGATTTCTCCACGAGGAGTGCCTGTCACCGGCCAAAGCTATCACAGGGGGTCTTGTCCACCCCTTGTAATAGCAATAAAGTTGAATGAAAAAATATATTTTAACCACTTCCATACCAGGCCATTTCTGGCACTCCGCTCCTACATGTAAAATTCATCATTTTTTTGCTAGAAAATTACTCGTAACCTGCAAACATTATATATTTTTTTTTATCAGAGACCATAGGGAATAAAATGGTGGTCATTGCAACTTTTTATGTCACACGGTATTTGCGCAGAAATTTTTCAGATACGCTTTTATGGGAAAAAAAAAACTTTCTTAAATAAAAAAAAAACACAACAGTTAGCCCAATTTTGTTGTATAATGTGAAAGATTGTTATGTCGAGTAAATCGATACCTAACATGTCAGGCTTTAAAATTGCGCACACTCGTGGAATGACGCCAAACCTTGGTACCTAAAAATCTCTATAGGCAATGCTTTAAAAAAGTTTACAGGTTACCAGTTTAGAGTTACAGGGGAGGTCTTGTGCTAGAATTGTTGCGCTTACTCTAATGTTTGCGGCGATACCTCACATGTATGGATTGAACGCCATTTACATATTACATATGTGGCCATGACGAACGCATACGTTCTCTTCTGCATGTGAGCAGGCGGGGATAAGGGCACTTTTGATTTTTTATTTTTTTTTATATTTTATTTTTTTTATCACTTTTATTCCTATTACAAGGAATGTAAACATCCCTTGTAATAGGAATAGTGCATGACAGGTTCTCTTTATGGAGAGATCTGGGGTCAATAAGACCTCAGATCTCTCCTACAGGCTGGAAAGCCTGAAATAAAAAAAAAAAAAAAACGATCTCGGCTATCCAACCGAGGTCACAGCAGTATTAACAACTGCCAGGCCAGGCGTGACGTCATCACCTCACACCCTGGCCTTCAAGAGTCAAACAAACTGCAGGGGACCATCTGGTCCTTAGCAGTCTCTATGGTGTACTTCCGACAGCGGCCGATTCCTTCCCCGGCACGCCGATCGCACGGGAGAGTCAGTAGAAGCACCGGAGGGCGGCGGGAGGGGGAAATGTCCTCTCCCGCCACCTATAAGAACAATCAAACGGCTGAACAGCCACTATGATTGTTCTTATGGTGAAGGGAATCGCAGGCTGAAAAAAATATTATCTGAATATTTTTAGTAAAAAAATTGCAATTTGTATTTTGATTGGTTTGCTCAAAAGTTATTGCGTTTACTAACTACAGGAAAGATTTATGTCATTTTTATTGTTTTTTTTTTTTAACTAGTAATTAGCGGCGATCTGCGTTTTTTTTTTTTTGCGGGACTGCGAGTAACTGCGAGGTCTTGGTTACGGTGTTTAGGCAACACCTAACGCAAAGGCCCAATTTTTGGCACTTGTATAGCTAGCACATGCGATTTCGAATTTGCATGGAATTCTTACCAGCAGGTCCCATTCCTGCACCCAGCAAGAGTAACTGCGAGGGGGGTTACGGTGTTCAGGCACCAGCAACACCAAAGGCCCAATTTGTGGCACCTGTATGACAAGTGCATGCAATTTCCTATTTGTATGGATTTTTTAGCAGCAGGGCCCGTTCCTGCACCCAGCAAGAGTAACTGCGAGGGGTTACGGTGTTCAGGCACCACCAACAACCAAGGCCCAGTTTTTCTGCACCTGTATGTGTACATGTGATTTGAAACTTGTATGTATATTTGTATATGACATTTTTTGCTTTAGAAATATCAGTATAGCTGCAGCAGGCTACATACATCGTAGAGATGCACTACTTTACAGGCACATTCAGGGGACCCCCCAGGCACGATATTTGAAGGAATTTTTCATTTTTATAGTTTTACTCCAAGCCTCATTAAAATCAGTAAATCAGTGCTCCTTTTAAAAACTTTTTTTTCATTGCTACATGTTCCCCTGGTCAGGACCCGGACCCCCACACACTTTTTTGGGGCAATAACTTGCATTTAAGCCTTCAAAATGAGGCTGTTTGATTTTCGAGGTTCGAGTCCCATAGACTTCAATGGGGTTTGTTTGTTCTAACTAACTTTTCCTCTGTTCGCGGTGTTCTGGTGCGAACTGAACCGGGGGTTGTTCAGCTCATCACTAGTGACTATGACTCTGTCCATTCAGAAAAGGAAGGAGCTGGTAAATTACATATTTACCGACCCCTTCCTGGTTCTCTATTGTGACACATCCCCTGCAGCAGTCGACAGGAGAGGGGGAGGGAGCACAGTGGGGGGGGGTGGGGGTTGGGACCAGGGGAGCATACACCTCCCAGTACAAATCTGCCCCCCTGCTGAAATCATCCCCCTCACGCCCCCCTTTAAGAAGAAATGTACCCCTCTTAGCACAAATCCTCTACCCCTACATTTTCACCTGCTAGTAAACATCTTCTACCCCCCTCCCCACTTCAAATCCTTCCCTTCCAGTATGAATTCCCCCCAAATCCACCCTCCTAGCACAAATCTCCCCCCCCCCCCTTCCGAAATTTTTTTTTTCCTGGATCACCACTCTTAGCATCCCCCGAAGCTCCCCTCCTAGAACAACACTTCTTACCCCCTGCTGCCCCCTCACATGATACCACAGTGTCCAGGGCAGCTTCTCCTGCTGCCCACCCCTTGCCCTGGTACTGATCCTTTGTTGTGTTATTGTATACATCACTGCACATGAAAGGGTCAGGGCATCCCCCAGACATGTTATTTATTGGAATTTTGCATTTTTAATGTTTTAGCATTGCTAAAAATCATTGCACCTCAGTAAAATGAATTTTTCATTTTTTTTTCCTGTTTCAATACCTTTCCCAGGACAGTGCCTAGATCTCCATACCATTTGTTTGACAATCCTTTGTCTATTAGCCTAAAAAATAACATTTCTGATTTTTTCAACATTCACCTGCCATAGACTTCTAAAGGATTCAGATTTGGCACCCAAAATTTAGTAATGTTCACCAAACCCAGGTGTGTTCAGCTCAACAATAGTCTAAACCAGTGGTTCTCAGCTCCGGTCCTCAGGACCCACTAACAGGCCAGGTTTGCAAGATAACTGAAATACATCCCAGGTGATATAATTTGCTGCTCAGTGATTGCAATGCAGTAGTCTGCATCTCCTCAAGGTAATACTTAAAATCTGGCCTGTTAGTGGGTCCTGAGGACTGGAGTTGAGAACCACTGGTCTAAACAATGACAGGTGGGGGTGGGGGAGCTGACCATAATTTTTTTTTTTGTTTCTCATAGACCTAATAGGCAGCATCATTCATTTCGGCGGGGAGCAGCAATTTTAGTAAAGTTTAAAGTGAAGTATTAAAAATGCACAATTCCTTTACCACTTGACCTCCGGTAGGTTTACCCCCCTTCATGACCAGGTAATTTTTTGTGATACAGCACTGCAGTTAATCAACTGACAGTTACGCGGTCATGTGTCCTTTTTTCCACACAAATAGAGCTTTCTTTTGGTGGTATTTGATCACCTCTGCAGTTTTTTAGTTTTTGCACTATAAACAAAAAAAGAGCGACAGTTTTGAAAAAAAAAAAAAAAACTATGTTTTTAATTTCTGCTATAAAACATAAGGAATTTAGGCCAATATGTATTCTGCTACATATTTTTGGTAAAAAAAAATCCCAATATTGATTTGTTTGTGCAAAAGTTATAGCGTCTACAACTACGGGATATTTTTATCTATTTTTCATAAATTTTCTTTACTAGTAATAGTGGCGATCAGTGACTCATAGCAGGACTGTGATATTGTGGCGGACAAACCGGACATCTAACTGACATTTTTTAGGGATCAGTAACACTAATACAGTGATCAGTGCTAAAAAAAATATGCACTGTCACCAAGGCTGGCCCAAGACATTGTGCTGCAAAAATTAAATTCTGCCCCCCCACCTCCAAAAAAAAAATCACGCCCACCAAAAAGCCCCCACATCCATTATTTTATATAAATATTCAATTTTGAAATAATTATACATACAGTTATCTTCTTCCATAACTCACCACCAGACCGGTCCACCAAACATCCGCCGTCTGTCCTCAGTCCTGTGTCTGTTCTGCCCACCATCCTAGAACATCCAGCCTGCCCTGTGTGAGATGGAGTGCGCTGATGTCTGACGTCATTACGCACACCACAATCACGTGAGTGATGTTCTCCAGAGGAGACGCTCCACCCCGTCATACTCATCAGTTTGCACTACAGGATAAGATGGGGAAATGCCCCCCCCCCCCCCCCGTAACGTGCCGCAAACTGATGACACACAAAACTGCTAGGAAAAAATCTTGGGAGCCAATATGCTGCCTCTCTCCAAGCTCCGCCAATGGACCCAGTGGGACCCATGGTAGGGCTGGCCCTGACTGTGACAGTACTAATGACACTGGCTGGGAAGAAGTTAAGATTAGGGGCGATCAAAGGGTTAACTGTGTGCCTAGGTTGTGCTTACTCAATATGGGGGAGGTCATTTGACTAGGGGAAGGCAAAGATCTGTGTTCCTGCTTTGTAGAAACACAGGATCAATACCTTCCCTTCTGACAGAACTTGTTTACATAGACAGACTGCTGTTCTGCCGAGTCCTGTGTAATCGGCGGGTGATGATGGATATCGAGTTCCCGGTACCTGCCGCTGGGCTCCCGCTGTGTGTGATCACAGGGGGAGCAGGTCGCCGGAGGCACGCGCCCCAGACCCAGAAGTGTCAGATCATGTACTAGGTACCTGATCTGGAGCAGAGTGGCCACTCTGCTGCAATATTATAGTTGGTGGTCCGCAGGTGGGTAAATGAAATGCGTGGGGATGCCCTGACCCTGCCTGAGAAGTGGCACATCTGTACAATGTATAAAGTCTACTGCCGTAAAACTGACAACAAAGAAAAAGGTGACAAAATGAAATCTCCCGCCGATTTGTTCTGATTTTATACAAAGCAGCAAGGGATTCCCTCATTTATACAAGATGTTTATCCAAAATGAGAATCTGATATAGATAATAAAGGGGGAACACCACTCAAAAAGTGTGGAGGTTCCACCATAATTCATACCAGGCCCTTCAAGTCTGGTATAAATGAAAAAGGAGAAAAAAATGGATTGAGGCCTCTAAAGAAAAATGTGTATTTAAATTGCTGGCAAAATGACAGCTCCCAGCTGCTTCATTCTGTTTGCAAAGAAAACAGACATTTATCTGTATCAGACCCTTATCCTAGGTAAGGGTCTTATATGGGGTCTTCTATATCCTCCCAAAAAACAGCATGAGGCCTCCTTCAAATTCTATACATGGATTTTATGAGGGAAACCCAAACAAAAATCAAGAAACAAGTAAGGTCCTGTGACAGGAGTCACTTTGGGGAGGGGGGCTTGTGGATCCCAGATTACTTTAGAGAGGGCAATAAACTCCTTTTACAGCTTCCTTGACCCCTCTTATGTGTAAGTCACCCTGTGTCTATTAGGGGCACAGGGTGACCAAGAACCCCAGTCGGGTCTGCACTAATCAGACTCGCTGTACAACAAAGCCGCATTTTGTGTTACCCCGGTTATCCTGGGTTCTATATGTGTGGTTTGTGTTGAAAGAATGAAGGGCCTCTTTCACTTGGGACCATAATATTTCTGAACAATATCCCTCAAGAAATATATAAAGATAAACAATTTGACTTTTCAGATTGCTTGAATATTGTTGGAGTCTCTCATAGAACCTGGCTAGATTGTGAGGAGGGGTGGGGTTTGTTATTGGTAAGTGCCTGTATCCCATTGTTCTATTGTTTCTGTCTGCCTTAAGATCAACCTTTCATGGGATGTATATGTGTATGTGGATTGGCTGCTAAGGGGGAGGGGGAATTGTCCCACAGTGTATATCTCTTTGTGCCTGTGTTTGAATAAACTGTTTTTATCCTGGAAGGTTCCAAAACGTATACAAGCTAAGCTGTCGGCTAGCTTTGTATGAGGGCGGCTGGGAAAATCTGATCTCTATGTCACGACTGGGAGGAAGCCGTATAATGACGGAAGTCCACAAGTACAGTGTGGGTTGCAGTTTCCGTTACAGGTCCCCCCAAAAATGTATACCATCAATCATGGCGTAAATTGTGCTTGACATAATCGACAGTATAGCACTGGGCACTGACTTTTCGGCAATGGATGACCATTCTTTTGTCATTAAAAGATTTGTCCTTCAGGTCTGGAATTAATTTTAAGGGGGGTCCCACACACAAAAAAAAACAAATGCATGAGATCCCCTCCAAAATTCTATTGAAGATGCTTCAGATCTAGTATGGATTTTTGGAGGGAACCCCACACAAAAATCAAGAAGTATGTGGAGTTCCTCTAAAAATCCATACCATCAGTCATGGAGGGAATCTTGCTTGACATGATCTATATTGCTGGGCAGTGGCTGATTGTCAGTGGATGTACACTCTTTCAGCTTTTAAAAAATAATAATAATGCACATTTTTTTGCAGGTAAAACAATGTGCATTTTTTTTTTTAATAGGAGCCTGCAGATCACAGATGCAATGCAAGGCTTCTGTAGACTGTCAGTGTAAGCTGTCGACTTGTAACACCTATGGGCAGGCAGTTACACAAATGACAGAAACCATCAATGGACTACCTTGGGCCTACAAACCGGCAGATGGAAAGGATGATGATAAATGTAGGTTTTCCATTCACAGAATTTTATTTTTCAATTGTGACAGCAAGTGTGGGGAGAAGATCCCCGACTCGCTGTCACTTGAGGTGGCGCATTGGGGAGAGACCGCAGCAGTGGAAACATGTTACATGTTCCACCATGTAACATCTTCCCAATGGTAAACGTATCCTTTAACCATTTCAATACCAGGCACTTTTACCCCCTTCCTGCACAGGCCAATTTTCAGCCTGAACGACAATTGCAATGACAATAAAAATATGAATTGTTTTATCATCTTTGTTCCACACAAAACACGTTTCTGTTATAAAAATGTATTCTGCTACTTTTATTTGGTGAAAATTACCCCAAATCAGTGTTTAATATTTAGCCTGTAGGAAAGTTATAAAGTCCACAAATGATGGTATATATCTGCAAATCAATCAATCCTGATGTACTGAGATCCGAAAATGACAGGACAGGAAAAATATCCCCCAAATAACACCTTTAAGGAAAGTAGACAGTCCGGGGTATTTAGTGAGAGGCATGGCGCGTTTTTTTGAATTTGTAATTTTTTTGGAAAAGGAAGAAAAAAAATAGCTTTTTTTTTTCACTTTTTTTTTTTTTTTAATTTTACATACTGTTACCAGTGCAGGAGAGCGTCATCATATAACTGGTGTGGCGGTGATCAGGGACACTGACTGGTGACAGTATGTAAAAAAATAAAAATGTACATACTGTGACCAGAGCAATACAGTGCTACCGTAGTAAAGCTGTACTACTCTGGGAAGTTAATCAGAAGTTTTTTTTACATGTACCACCCTCCTAGGTAGGTGCTGGTGGGAGAGTATAGTTTTTGGCTCTGTCTAATTATTAGAGGGGCTGCAGGTAAAACTACATTGCTTTCTGCTTACCAGAGAGCAGGATCTGTTAGTGAGGTCTGCTCAGTGTGCTCAGTATGTGATTCATTGTGCCTAGAGAAGCGTTTCACACTGGTCCAATAGGGAGGCATGTTGGACAGTGGGAGGAAACCTGCCAAATAAATGCATAGGCTTTGATACGGTCCTGGTGATTTGCAGCGGCAAGTTGCCTCAGTGCATTCTGTGTAAGAGCCAGGAACACATGTGCTGCGGAGTCTTTGGCTGGAGAGCAGAGTCCCGGAGGGAGGGGGGGTGGCTGTATCCCCCTTCTGTTGCGGTGGCACATGGTCGCAGGAGGTCATCCTGAAGGCCGGAGGAATGGATGAGAGGAGCTGAACCCAGAGACCCAGGAGAAATGACTGAAGGGGGGGGGCCCTGGAATAACAGTATCATGAGTACAGGGACTGATGTCAAGGGGCCTGACCTGAGGGGAGCCACCCTACATGTAGGATAGTCAGAGGACGGGTGTCAGCAGTAGAGATAGAGAGGATGCTGAGGAGAGTGTCCTGAAGATAATTGCTAGTCCACCAAGTCATCTTAGGAAAATAGACTTAATTCTAATTCATCTTTAATGCCAGGGTGAATCAAAAGCCTGGCTGTACATGAAGGTGGAAGTCATCCAACATTGTGTATAGTTAATTCGAAATATCCCACTATTCCCTTCTCCTATCCCTAATTTATAATAGAACACATACAACCAAATACCCCTGGACTGATTATTGAAATGAGCCAGAGGAAGGAGAACAAAAGAACTGTATGCTGGCCTGGTAGCCCAGGGGGACCTGGAAAGTCTGACTCTGGCAGTCCTTACCGGGGCAGTACTACATATATTCTATGCTTGCTTTTAGCTGTGAATTTAACTGCTATAGGCAAATATTCTTACTGAATGACAGTGTGTTGTGATTGGCCACAGCTAATCACATGGAACAAATAGGCTGTGATTGGCCCTGTCTGTACCATATGATCACTGTGCCCAATCATAGCTAGCATACAATGGTATGAAAGGAAGCCATTCATTGTTTACAACTGTCACGTGATCTGCTGTGTTTGTTTACAGCAGTCACATGATTCCGGCAGCTATTGCCAGATCGTGCCACCCGTTCTTGGGAGGATGTCATATGATGTGCTCCTAGAGCAATAGGGTTCCCGCCCGGCCATCATTTTACAATGGCATGGGCGGGAAGCAGTTAAAGGATTTGTCCTCCAGGGCTAGTATGAATTTTAAAGGGGGCCCCACGCAAAAAAAAAAAAATGGCATTGTGTCCTCTCAAAATTCTATTATAAATAAATCCATGTTGAGAATGAACCCCACACAAAAAAATGAAGAAAAAGTGAGGTCCCTCCTCCCCAAAAAAAAAAGAAGCATGAGGTCCCCTCCAAATTCTATGCCAGAGACGTTAGGTCTGGTATGAATTTTAGGAGGGAATCTCATACAAAAATCAAGAAAGCGAGGTCCCCTAAAAAATCTATACCATCAATCATGGTGGGCATTGTGCTTGACATAGTCTATATCGCTGGGCAGTGACATGTTGGCAAAGGACGTATGTTTTTTTTTTTTTTTTTTTTTTTTTAATTAAAGGACTTGTCATAAACTGTCTCTGTTTTTTTTTTACACTTTTTTTCTTGAATAAGTAGAGGTTCTATGTACCCCTTACTCTTTCACATGGGGAAATATAATATAAATGTGGTGTAATTTATGTATGTTGTATGTTGGTTTTACACATTTTCAATAAATGATGCATTTTTATATACATGGATGGGAGTCAGCAACATATGTTTATTTTCATGGTATTTCCTTTACATGTATCTGAAAGTACCCTCTAGAACTCTTTTATAATTAAAAAATATAGAGGAGGAGGTTGAGCTTGTATCCATCCTAAGTTTGGTGTTTATAGTGTATTCTAGATTGGTGGAATCAGTTCCCTCTATTGGATTAAAGGGGAAAGCCTTGTATACCTTGTAGGACTTTGTGGTGTGTTTTTTCCAGGGTGCACAGTGACGCCCCCCCTGAGGCACACATCCAGAAGTGTCCATGATCGCTGGGTCCTCCAGACCCAGCGCATTACAGATTGGGGTAAAGGGCCAATGACAGAAGTCCTTTACCATGTGATTGCTCTGTCCAATGACTGAGCGATCGTTTGTCAACAAACCGGCGCATGTTGGGTTCAGCTGTCAGTGAGCCAGTGCAGCAGTGCAAGTGGGCTGGATCTGAAGTGCCCACAGTGCTGATCTGTGCCTCATCCGTGCTCATCAATGCGACATCAGTGCCCATTAATGCCTCATCAGTATCCATCCATACCTCATCTGTACTCATCAATGCCACATCAGTGCTCATCTGTGCCCATTAATGCCTCATCAGTACCCATCCATACCTCATCCGTGCTCATTCATGCCACATCATTGCTCATCCGTGCCCAGTCTTGCCTCATCTGTGCTCATCAATGCCTCTTCTGTGCTTATCCATGCCTCATCCATACCCATCCATGCCACATCAGTGTTAATCCTTGCCTCATCTGTACCCATCCATGCCACATTAGTGCTCATCTGTGCCCATATATGCCATATCATTGCTCATATGTTCCCTATCCATGCCACATCTGTGCCCATCCATGCCACATCAGTACTCATCTGTGCCACATCCATCCCACATCAGTGCTCATCCATGCCACATTCATGCCTCATCTGTGCTCATCCATGCCACATCCATGTCACATCAGTGCTCATCCGTGCCTCATCCATGCCACATCAGTGCTCATTTGTGCCACATCAGTGATTATTCATGCCACATAAGTGCTCATCCATGCCACATCAAAGATTATCCACGATTCATCCGTGTCACTTAAGTGCTTATCCGTGCCACATCCATGCCGCATCACTGCTTATCCGTGCCTCGTCCATGCCACATCAGTGCTCATCCATGCCACATCAGTGCTCACCTGTGCCACATAAGTGCTTAGCCATGCCACATCCATGCCACCACAGTGCTCATCAGTGCCAAATCCATGCCACATCGGTGCTCAACTGTGCCACATCAATGTCATTAGGCACTGTAGTGGCACTGAGTGAGCACAATGCTCATCAGTGCCACTACGGTGCCTCACAAAAGTCAGAAAATTAGATGTGTAATTTATGTCCCTAGAACACCTGACGGTACTCCCCTGCATGTTGGGCCTCTGTATGTGGCCAGGCTATGTAAAAGTCTCACACATGTGGTATTGCCATACTCAGGAGGAGTAGCAGAATGTGTTTTGGGGTGTAGCTGCAAGTATGCATATGCCATGTGAGAGACAAAAACCTGTTAATATGACAATTCTGTGAAAGCATAAAAGAAATAAAATCTTTATTTTTCAAAAAATTGTGGGAAAAAATTGCAACTTCAAAAAACTCACCATACCTCTTACTAAATACCTTGGAGTTTCAACTTTCCAAAAAGGGGCAACTTGTGGGGGGGGGGGGGGGGTATTTGCAGTGACCTCGCTTGTCTCAAAAAATGAGATAGGCCGTCAGTACATTAGATGTGATTAGGTGTGATCAATTTTCAATGATTGGTACCATAGCTTGTAGATTCTATAACCTCCAGAAAGACCAAATAATAAATGCTTATTTGGGTTATTTTTACCAAAGATATGTAGCAGTGTAAATTTTGGACAAAATGTATGAAGAAAAATTACTAATTTCCAGATTTTCATAACAGAAATAAAGAACAATGAATTAATTTTATCAAAATGTTCAGTCTTTTTTCATCTGTAGCGCAAAAAAAAACAAAAACAAACAGTGGTGATTAAATACCACCAAAAGAAAGCTATATTTGTGTGAAAAAAGTATATACATTTCATATGGGTACAGTGTTGCATGACTGAGTAATTGTCATTCAAAATGTGAGAGCCTTGAAAGCTGAAAATTGACCTTGTTGTAAGGGGGTATAAATGCCCAGTGGGCAAGTGGTTAATCAATAAAGGCATTAAATCATGGCATTGAAATAGATACTAGAGAAGTGGGCTACTTGTACCACAGTACTGCGTGTGCTGGTGGATAGACCTCAGTGGTCTCTGCTCCTGCATGCCACTTGTATATGCGAAAAACAGTGATCTCACTTCCTGTATATACAGAAAATTAGGGACTTCACTTCCTGTGTTGAAGTTCTTCATCCTGCATCAGTGATTATATTAAATTCTAGGCGTGCATACGGGGGGTGCCGGTTGGTCCTGGGCCCACCTTAATCACCCAGTGTGGTGCAGATTCCTCCTGCTGATATTTCACCAAAGCCCCCTCAAAGGGGCTCCTAAAAAAAAAAAAAAAAAAAATGTAAAAAAAATAACAATTTTTAAAAAATACAAAAACAAATACTATCCACTGCTCTACTGACACTGTCCATATTTTAAAACATAAAAAAAATTGTACATTTATTTATAAGAGTGTGTGTGTGTATATATATATATATATATATATATATATATATATATTTACTGTTTATATACCCATTTGTGTTTGAGCCTGGGCCCATCCTAATCAGGTGCAGATTCCCCCTGCTGATTGCTGATATTTCACCAAAGCCCCCTTAAGAGGGCTCCTAAAAAAAAAATTGTAAAAATAAAAAATGTAAAAAAAACAAAGATACAAAAAAAATAAGAATAAAAAAAAAAAAAAACTACTGACATGTCCACTACACTACTCACACTGTCCATATTTTAAAACATTTAAAAAAAATGTACATTTATTTATAAGAGTGTGTGTGTGTGTGTGTGTGTGTGTGTATGTATATATATATATATATATATATATATATATATATATATATATATATATATATATATATATATATATACACACACATACATATTTACTGTATATATACCCATTTGTGTTTGAGCTTTGAAGTGCACACCCTAACGCAATAAGCTGCGCACACCGATGATGGAAATATAAATACTATGGATTTTAAAATAAGAAAACTAGGTGTAGTATAATTCATAACCACCTTTCCCTTTTCATTGAATTGATAGCCTACTCAATCAATAATTGATGAGTGACTCAGCTGCCTCTATCTTGTGTTCCACAATCCTAGTAACTAATTTAGGAAACACATTAATACAGTGTCCTATTAACTGTAATCTATAGCACAGTAGACTTTGCCTTGATCCGTCTACTTTGGTCTAACTTATGCAGAAATATTGAAACAAATCTTTTTCTGTGTTAGTTCCACCTGTACTGAGACCTACCATATCATTCAACGTCATGCAAAACTCCAAATAAAGGACAAAGGAATTAAAATGAATTAAATTGAATTTAAAATTACATTTAAATTAAATTACATTTAAATGTAATTAAAGAGGTGAATGTGTGCAAGGATATCACTTTCAGGACTTCGTTTTTATGTATTACTTGTCCTAGTAGCCTTCTTAAAAATATAAATAACAAGAACTATCTGTCCTAGTAGATGTTTCAGAAACACGACCTCCAGCCTGGAAACTGTGTTTACTACTTGCAGTAGCTCCAGGCTGCCACTAAAGGCGCTGAAGAATAGATACAAGCTGCTCATTTTTCCCAATACAAAGCTTGTCTATTTTCTTCCCTGTAGCTCCCTCTAGTGGTGACCAGGAGCAGTTGCAATAGGAAGAGAAGAGTTACTTCTGCACTAAAGATCCTGTACCTGAAACACTTTTTTGTACACAAAACAGCTACCACTTGCAATTTGTATTTTTGATCAGAATGAAGAGACACATAATAATAAAGTTATAAAAGTCAGTTCATAACTCCACATGGGACAAAAAAATAGCATAGCAAGAAAAAAAAAAACAATAATGTATACAATTGTGATTCAAGTAATAATGTAATTAACCACTTCTGGACCGGAAGATTTTCCCCTTTAATGACCAGGCCATATTTTGCAATTCGGCACTGCATTACGTTAATGGACAATTGCACGATCGTGCGACGCTGTACCTGAATAAAATTGGTGTGCTTTTTTTTACTACAAATAGAGTTTTCTTTTAGTGGTATTTGATCACCTCTGCGATTTTTGTTTTTGCGCTATAAACAAAAAAAGAGCGACAATTCTGGAAAAAAAATATATATTTTTCACATTCTGCTATATAACATTCTCGAAAAAAAAATAACTTAAAAAATCAAAATTTTTTAACATTTTATGCCAATTTGTTTCTGATATATTTTTGGTAAGAAAATCGCAATAAGCGTATTTTGATTGGTTTGCGCAAAAGTTATCGCGTCTACTAACTACGGGAAAGACATGTCATTTTTATTATTTTGGGTTTTTTTTACTAGTTATGGCGGCAATCTGCGATTTTCAGCGGGACTGTGACATTGCGGCGGACGGATCGGACCCCTAACTGACATTTTTGGGGGACCAGTGACATTACTACAGTAATCAGTGCTAAAAATATGCCCTGTTACTGTAATAATGACATTGGCAGGGAAGGGGTTAACATTGTGGGTGATCAAGGGGTTAAATGTGAGCCTAGGGGAGTGATTCTAACTGTGGGGGGCATGGCTTTTGAAATGATCATAGAGACATGCGACTCAATATAGAAGGATCACAGGAGCTCTGTGATCATTCCAGAGAGAAGAATGGTCGGCTGTGTTTACAAAAGCTGACCGTCCTCCCTCAGCGGGGAATGATCGCGGCTGTCAGGCGGCAATCGGAGCCCCCAGCCCCATGCATCGGAGTCCCCACTGCCAAGTGGGGGTGGGAGTGCGCCACTGGCGGCGCATGCTCGCCCCCTAGCTGCAGGCGCGTGACTGACGTAGGTCTATGTCAGTTTGAGCAGGGGGGCAGCACTGCCGCAGTAAAAAGGCGGCGGGCGGTCAGGAAGGGGTTAAATGTTACTAAAAAAATTTACCTTTCCTTTTCAATCTGCAGCGCTGTAATTTTCTGTAAAATGCAATGCCATATGGCATCCTGGAGGTGTTCTTTGGCTTACTGATTCTTCCAGAAGTCTGCACTAAGACACAGGTCAGATTTTGGGCATGTAACCAAAATGTCATTCTTTTTGAGATACTCCCAAAGGGAAATCATGTCTAAAGAGATGCAGACCCTACAGATTCCTTCCCCACATGGACACAGACAAACTAACCGATATTTCTTCAGAATAACCAACGGTAGGATTCTGCAACAAAATTTGTTAAAATCCCTGCAATGTACAGAGATTACTCAGAGGGGAATGTTTTTCACTCTTTAAAATACACTACACATCAAATCTGTTTTATAGTTTTGGATATCCACAGTCTGATTTTGTTGCCTTCTTTGTATAGATCTGAAAAACTCCGCTGAAAATAAAATGATTCTTTGACCCCTGATTAGCTAAAAGAAACCTTTAGTAAGACAGTATACAGGCTGCCATTGAGTTCCTAACCTCCATGACGGTATTCCCGAGTGTGGCTCGGGGTGGGATTTCACTGCCATAAGCAGTAACCCTGAGCCACACTCGGGGTACCGCCAGGAAGCATCGCTGGATCCTTGTAGAGGTTACTTACCTTGTCGCCGGGATCCAGCGATGTGTCCCTTCGGCATACGGCGGCCGGATCTTCCGCCCGATGCTTGTAAGCCCCAGCTTCCGTCTCCTGCGACGTGACGCTCGCAGGGGGGGGGGGTGGAACCGGCGGCAAATTTGAAAAGTAAAAAACACAAACACACTGATTTCATTACAAAATAAAGTAAATTGATATTAGATTGCCCCCCAGTGCCCTTTCCTGCAGTTTTACTGTACTTATATACACACACACATATATATATATATATATATATATATATATATATATATATATATATAATGTGTGTGTATATACAGTATATATACTTTAACTTATTTATAGTCATTTATTATATTATAATTTTTGATTTTGTGTTTCAAACTTTATCATATGATATCATAGATGTTATAAAGAAGAACGCACAGTAAAAAAAAAAAATCATATGTAAATAATTGGTTTGGGCTGCTCATTGTTTAAGAATTACTAGCAAAATAATTGTACCGCTTTCAGCACCTAAAATCGGAAAGAATCATACCGCCAGGCAGGTTAAAGAAGAACTACACTCACCGGCCACTTTATTAGGTACACCTTGCTAGTACCGGGTTGGAACCCCTTTTGCCTTCAGAACTGTGTTAATTCTGGCATAGATTCAACAAGGTGTTGGAAGGATTCCTCAAAGATTTAGCTCCATAGTGACATGATAGCATCACACAGTTGCTGCAGATTTGTCGGCTGCTCATCCATGATGCCAATCTCCCGTTCTACCACATTCCAAAGGTGCTCTATTGGATTGAGATCTGGTGAGTGTGGAGAACATTGGAGTACAGTGACCTCATTGTCATGTTCAAGTGAGATGATTTGAGATTTGTGACATGGTACTTTATCCTGCTGGAAGGAGCCATCAGAAGATGAGTACACTGAGCCATCAGAAGATGGGTACAATGTAGTCATAAAGGGATGGACATGGTCAGCAACAATACTCAGGTAGACTGTGGTGTTTAAACAAAGTTTTTTGGTACTAAGGGGCCCAAAGTGTGCCAGGACAATATCCCCCACACCATTACACCACCACCAGTTTGTATAGCTGAAATTGCATTGCATTGGAACTGAAATGGTGGAGGACCCTTTATTTGGTCCGCACCTCAATTGGATTGCATGGTGTTCAGACCCATGCAATCCGATCCCTGGCCAATTTCACAGTTCGCACTGCATTCTACAAACTGATTTGGGGTGTCATTAAGATTACATTGACACCCGCAGTGGTTAGCAGAGAGCAGTGTGAAGTGCCTGCGAGTCAGATGTGATGCAGGAACCCACACAGAAATTGTGGTGGTTCCCGCATCACATCAGTGTGAACCCAGCCTGAATGTACTCACAAGGATTACATATAGAGGTGTCAAACACAAGGCCGTGGCCCTCGCACCTCTCCTGCAGCTACAGGAGAGTTCTAGCCCGCCTTTGATCCTCCTCTAGACCCTGCACTTTCTTCTTCCCAGCAACGCCCCAGCTTCTTCCCAGCAGCAGCACAAGGTAAGGGAGGGTGGGAAAGTCTTAAATTCTGATGGTGGGGGCTGGGGGGGCTCTTGACATCTGATGTAAGAGGGGTGGGGTGCTCTGGACATCTAATCTTACAGATTCAACCAGCCCTTTGGGGGCAATCATAATGCTGATGCGGCCCAAGAAGAAACCGAGTTTGACACCCCTGCACTAGAGAAAAAAAATAAATGTGATGGTAGCCATTAAACATTCAGTCTCTTTCTTTGTGTACCGGAGACTTCAAAGAAGATCTCAACGTGTCTCCTTCTATTCTTTGGCGCAATAGCACATACTTCTTATCCTTGAAACAAACTCGAGATCAACTGGAACCGTTCTTGCAAGAATTTTCAAACCAGTGTGGACACTATTGTTTTCAATGTCTGGTGTGCTCATAAAGCGTACAGTAGAGGCACGTTGCTACAGTTAGCGGCAAGAGAGAGGAGGAGGATGCAAGGTGTCGACTCATTGCTGTCACAAATTAAATCCTTAGAGGTACAGTACAATCTAAAACTTCACCCACTTCTACCCTTACTGAAAATAATTTGCGGTGTAGGCAACAACTCCTGCTACTTCTGTTGAATGAACAGGAGAAAGCATTAAAGACTGCAAAAGCGACATGTTATGCCCAAGGTAACAGAGCAAGCAAACTCTTGGCCAGCATGCTGAGGACAAGGCAACCAAAGTCCTGGCCTCCCTTTGTAGTGGATCCGGTAAGGAATTCACAGGTCTCCCATCCAACTGATATTGCTAATGCTTTCCAGAAGTACTACTCCACATTATACAAATTAAAGGATTATCCTACCACTGCCCAGCCTACGGATGCTGCTATCTCTGCATTTCTAGATACATACAACTTCCCATAGTAGACCCCACCGTGTAAGCCAAACTCAATGCACCTATTACCTCTTCTGAAATCCTTTAATTTTTTTTCTTGAGTTGAGCCCAAATCTATGTTTGATTTAAACAGACAGTTCATGAATACTGTATGGTGTTTTGGTGTACATGGCATGCTTTCCTTGTTGTTTCTCCTTTCTTTTCCTTCTCTTCTGTTTCAGTCTTTGTTTTCCATAGTAATGGGGAATGTCTGTTCTTGGATGTTTTTCTCTTTTGAAAGCCCCTCTGTCCAGTTGAGAGAGATTATGAGTGGGCTTGGTTCTTAATACACTATATTGTCACAAGTATTGTGACACCTGCCTATACACGCACATGAACTTTCATGGCATCCCAGCCTTAGTCCGTAGGAGTCAATATTGAGTTGGCCCATCCTTTGCAGCTATAACAGCTTCAACCCTTTTGGGAAGGCTGCCCATAAGGTTTAGGAGTGTCTATGGGAATGTTTGACCATTCTTTCAGAAGCACATTTGTGAGGTCAGGCACTGATGGTGGAAAGAAGGCCTGGCTCACAGTCTGCGCTCTTATTCATCCCAAAGGTGTTCTATCGAATTGAGGTGCACAAAGCAAGGTCCATAAAGACATGGATGAGCGAGTTTGGGGTGGAGGAACTTGACTGGCCTGGACAGAGTCCTGACCTCAACCTGATAGCACACCTTTGGGATGAATTAGTCCAGAGACTGTGAGCCAGGCCTTCTCGTCCATCATAAGTGCCTGACCACACAAATGCGCTTCTGGAAGAATGGTCAAACGTTCCCATAGACACACTCCTAAACCTTGTGGACAGCCTTCCCAGAAGAGTTGAAGCTGTTATAGCTGCAAAGGGTGGGCCAACTCAATATCGAACCCTATGGACTAAGACTGGGATGCTAATAAAGTTCATCTGCATGTAAATACTTTTTTACAATATAGTATATATTGTATTATGTATGCCTTATTTTCCTTACCTGAGAGCGGTGTGCTCATTACCACATTGTCAAATGCGATGTCCAGTTGTGTCTGGTGTATTTTATTTTCTTTCTTTGTAAAAATTCAATAACAATGATTGGGTCATAAAGATATGAGTGCCTATGAATCCCTGGCCATAGAGATGAGGCATCCATTTTCTTTTTGAAGTCTTTGCAATACGATGGACTTTATTTGCCTTCATGTTGCTGCACTTTGTTCTTAAAAATGGACAATACAGTTGACTGTTGTTACTGCCCTTGTATTCATTCTCAGGCCTTTGGGCCCATGTATCTGCACTATTTTTTTATTCAAATAAAGTACTTGTGGAATATATATAAAGAAATGAGTGACCAGCAACTGTTCAGTATGAAGAAGTGAGTCAAAGGTTTTATGAAGAAAAGCTTTGTAATGGTTTTTCCTGAATGTTAGAGTAAAGTAATGTATGTAGGAGATTGTTGACCCGGATCCATAATCCGTTTACCTTTGGACACCAGATATGTGGCATAGTGCCCTCCTGGAGGCATGCTCGGTAACACGTAGAGGGATGATTTGGTATAAAGTAGGCCAGAGAGGCTGGTATAAAATAAGGCATAAGATTTTGTGTTTGGATTCCAAGCAGAAACAAGGTGCAGTCATTGAGTTCTTGATGAAGGAGGGATGCAGGCTGTCTGACATCCACAGAAGGCTACAGACAGGGCCGGACTGGGAATAAAATTCAGCCCTGGAAATATTTTCATACCAGCCCCATAGCATTATTATACCAGCTCAACAGCATGTCATTATATTCTTGTTCATAAAAAGGAAAACCATGCATTTTTAAGCACATCTGAAGAGTATATTATAGATAAGACAGATATGAAAGCATATAGGGCTTTATATATATTAACTCTGGTTCAAAGTGGAAAAAGTGCCATACATGGTACAGGAGGTGGTCATAGGCTGTGTGGACATGGCACAGGAGATTTAAGAGGCTGCGAGCATTGTACAGGAGGATATGTCAGAGGCTGGGGGCATAGTACAGGAGATGCAGGGGCTGCGGGCATGGTACAGAGATGTCAGAGGTTGCAAGCATGGTACAGGAGATGCAGGGGCTGTGGGCATGGTACAGGAGATGCAGAGGCTCTGGACATGGTACAGGAGATGCAGGGGCTGCGGGCATGCAGAGGCTTCGGCATGGTACAGGACATGCAGAGGCTGCGGCATGGTACGGGAGATGCAGAGGCAGCAGACAAGGTACAGGAGATGCAGAGGCAGCAGACAAGGTACAGGAGATGCAGAGGCTGCGGGCATGGTACAGGAGATGCAGAGGCTGCGGGCATGGTACAGGAGATGCAGGGGCTGCGGGCATAGTGCAGGAGATGCAGGGGCTGCGTGCATGGTGCAGGAGATGCAGGGGCTGCGGGCATGGTGCAGGAGATGTGGGGCTGCGGGCATGGTGCAGGAGATGCAGAGGCTGTGGGCATGGAGCAGGAGATGCAGAGGCTGTGGGCATGGAGCAGGAGATGCAGAGGCTGAGGGCATGGAGCAGGAGATGCAGAGGCTGAGGGCATGGTGCAGGAGATGCAGAGGCTGAGGGCATGGTGCAGGAGATGCAGGGGCTCTGGGCATGGTACAGGAGATGCAGGGGCTCTGGGCATGGTACAGGAGATGCAGGGGCTGCAGGCATGGTACAGGAGATGCAGGGGCTGCAGGCATGGTACAGGAGATGCAGGGGCTGTGGACATGGTACAGAGGATGCAGACATGGTACAGGAGAAGGAAGGCCGGCTGTGTTTACAACAGCTGACCGTTCTACTCTCTCAGCGGGGAACAATCGCGGGTGTCAAGATGGCAACCGGAGCCGCTTGCCCTGTGCATCGGCTTTCCCGCTGACGAGCGCTCGCCCTCTAGCTACCTGGGCGACATATAGCTACGGCGGTTTGCCCAGGAACGGCTGCCTGCCACAGTATAACTGCAGCAAGCGGACGTAAATTGGTTAAAGACCTCCAACATTGAGTTCAGTGAAGGCAATAAAGACCCCTCCCCCCAGCATTGATGTCAGTGGATGCAATAAAGACCCCCCAGCATTGATGTCAGTGGATGCAATAAAGACCCCCCAGCATTGATGTCAGTGGACTAATTAATACCTGCAGCATGGATGACAGTGGATGCATTAAAACCCCCCATTATTGATGTCAGTGAACGCAGTAAAGACCCCCAGGTTTGATGTCAGTGGATGCAGTAAAGACCCCAAGCATTGATGTCAGTGGACATAATAAAGACCCCCCATTATTGATGTCAGTGGACACAGTAAAGACCCCCAGCATTGATGTCAGTGGACATAATAAAGACCCCCCATCATTGATGTCAGTGGACGCATTAAAGACCCCCAGCATTAATGTCAGAGCACGCATTAAAACCCCCAGCATTGAGGTCAGTGCACGCATTAAAATGCCCAGGAATGATGTCAGTGGATGCATTAAAACCCCCAGCAATGATGTCAGTGGATGCATTAAAACCCCCAGCAATGATGTCAGTGGATGCATTAAAACTCTCCAGCATTGATGTCTATTGATGCATTAACCACTTCTGGACCGGAAGGATTTGCCCCCTTAATAACCAGGCCATATTTTGTGATTCGGCACTGCGTTAATTTAACGAAGAATTGCGCAGTCCTGCAACGCTGTACATGAATAAAAATGATGTCCTTTATTTCCCACAAATAGAGCTTTCTTTTGGTGGTATTTGATCACCTGTGCGATTTTTATTTTTTGATGTCAGTGGACACATTAAAACCTGCAGCATGGATGAAAGTGGATGCATTAAAACCCCCCATTATTGATGTCAGTGGACGCATTAAAAAACTCCCCCCAGCATTGATGTCAGTGGACATAATAAAGACCCCCCAGCATTAATGTCAGTGGACGCCATAAAGACCCCCTAGTATTAGTGTCAGTCTACGCAAAAAAGACTCCCAGCATTGATGTCAGTGAATGCAAAAAAGACCCCCCCCCCAGCATTGAAGTGAGTGGACGCATTAAAGACCCCCAAGCATTGGTGTCAGAGGCTGCATTATCAACCCCTAGCACAGGTGCCAGTATTATTAAACCCCTCCCCCACATTAATTAACCCCAGCAATTATGTCAGTGGATGCATTAACCCCCTCCCCCCCCCCAGGATTGATGTCAGGGAAGGCATTAAAATTTCCCAGCATTGACGTCTGTTGATGCATTAAACATCCCCCCCCAGCATTGATGTCAGTGGACCCATTAAAGACCCCGAGCATTGGTGTCAGTCGACGTAAAAAAGAACCCCCAGCACTGATGTCAGTGCACGCATTAAAACTCCCAGCGCCGATGTCAGTGGACGCATTAAAACCCCCCAGCATTGCTGTCAGCGGACACAAAAAAGACCCCTAGCATTAATGTCAGTGGATGCATTAAACCCCCCAGTATTGATGTCATTGGACGCATTAAACCCCCCAGTATTGATGTCATTGGACGCATTAAACCCCCAGTATTGATGTCATTGGACGCATTAAACCCCCAGTATTGATGTCATTGGACGCATTAAACCCCCAGTATTGATGTCATTGGACGCATTAAACCCCCCAGTATTGATGTCAGTGGACGCATTAAAACCCTGCAGTATTGGTGTCATTGGACGCATTAAACCCCCCAGTATTGATGTCAGTGAACGCATTAAACCCCCCAGTATTGATGTCATTGGACGCATTAAACCCCCCAGTATTGATGTCAGTGAACGCATTAAACCCCCCAGTATTGATGTCAGTGGACGCATTAAAACCCTGCAGTATTGGTGTCATTGGACACATTAAAGATCCCCCAGTATTGATGTCAGAGTCTGCATTATTAACCCCTAGCACAGGTGTCAGTATAATTAACCCCCTTTCCCACATTGGTGGTCAATGGCATTGAAATGTAACCCATTCCACCAATGTGGGGGGAGGGGGTTATTAATACTGACAGTACCACAAATGCAGAAGAGGGGAGGTGGGTTAAAATTAGTGGCGATCGACGGATATCGTTTTTTTAATGCCAATACTGATATTTTGGTGATCGGATATTGGTATTTTTTTATTCTTTTTTTTTCTGCAGGTAATCCTTGTGGAGGGATCTGGGTGTCTTAAAGACCCCAACCCCCCCCCCCCCCCCCAGCACCGAAAAGCATTCAAAACACCAAGTTTGGCTGTTTTGAATGCAGTCAGTTTTTTTTAATTCGGCGTCAAGTACCCAGGGGGATGGAGAGCACAGGGGAGAGGGGGGGGGGACTGGAGAGCACTGTCTGGGGGGAACTGGAAATCACTAAGGGGGGAGCCAGGGAGCTGGAGAGCACTGGGGGAGCCAGAAAGCATGGGGGGGGGGGAGAGATGAAAAGCACTGTGGAGAGCTGAAGAGCACCGGGGGGGGCAAAGGGCACGGGGGGGCTTAAGGGCACTGGGGGGACTAAAGAACAATGGGGGGGGGCTAAGGAGCACTGAGGGGGGGGAGGGGCATTATTACATTCAGAGTATAGCACTGGTACAGGTAGGTGTCCTTCCGGGTCCGCAGTTTGCCCTTACTGTCAGTCAGTGGCCAGCAGCAGCAGCAGCCGAGGAGATGACCCAATCAGGTAGCGGGGAGGGCCGGCCGCAGTTTGCCTGGAGACACTGTGACTGGCTATCAGCAGCAGTAACAGCCGGGAGATTATCAACCAATGAGGCAGCGGAAGCGTCATTGGAGGGCGGGGCCGGCCGCATGAACGTGATGACGCGGGGGTGCGGTAACCGAAACGGTTACCGCCCCCTTCCGCGTCATCATCACTATGTTATGTGTGCTATGGGGTATAGGAGAGTGTTGGGAGACGCATGGAGTGTGCTATGGGGTATGAGGAGAGGGGTGGGTCTGAGGAAGAGGGAGGTTCTAAGGAAAGGGGGGGTCAAAAGAAGAGAGGGGGTGAGGAAGAGATGGGTTCTCTACTAAGACAGATAAATTCTTTTTACTGCACAGCCTGCAAAGGGGAATTAGTGACAAAGGACAATAATGATCCTGAAGACCCCTATATATCTAACATCAGCTCTTTTTATTGGAAATGTCACAATGGGGGTACAGGGTCAGAGCCAACAGCCCCCCTTATGGGCGCCCCCCCCCTCCCCCACCCAGGCACCATAGCAGCTGCATGGACTGCGGTGGCAATTGTTACTTCACTGCATACAAAATCCATGAGACCCCCTCTTTTCAATCAACGGGTGTCCTCATTTCTCAGCATACATCCCCTCCCCCACCACTATTATTGATGCATAAAATATATTTTTAAAGTCATTTTATTGTTGGCTATTTTTAATTACAATGTATTTTTACTCATGGATTTTCATAAATATACATTAAAAATTATTGTATAAGTGTCGGTTCACATTTCTGCGATGCGGGAACGCTGCGAATATACAGCGTGTTCCTGCATCGCATCCGCACCCCTGGCAGTTCACACTGCCATATGCCATACACTGGGGGTGTCAATTAAAAGTTAACGACACCCCCAGATCAGATGGCATATCAGAGTGCAATCTATAAGTTGGCACAGAATCGGATCACACTAGTGTGATCCACCATGCCATCCGATTCTGCTGCTGACCAAATAAAGGGTTCTGTGCGAGATCGGTGCGATTGCGGTGGGAATTCAGTCATACAATCTGTATGGGTGAATCTGCAGCGCACAGAGATGGCATGTTATTTTAGGAGCAGTGCGCTCAGAATTACATGCCATCTCTGTGATGGCAGAAATGTGAAGCGGCACTAAGCCAACATTTATGGTTTTGCTGTTGTTTTGGCTAAAGTGGTGAAGGGTTCACCCAGAGGGGGGCTTTAGCAGAGAAATGCTTTATAAATGCAAGAAAGTCATGGAAATAAAAAAATAAGATGGAAATGTAGAAAATAAATGTCTGCTTTCATGGTAAAATAAATCAATAAATAAAAAGAGAATAGACTGACAGGCTGATGGGAAAAGCACTGATATATTTACTGGGAGACTTTAACAAGGATTACCAATGACATTTTCTGGGCTCCAAATTATATAAGCCTGGGGGGGGGGGGGGGGTAGGTGAGGAGATGGGGGGGGGGGTGAGGAGATGTGGGGGGGGTGAGGAGATGGGGTTCTAGGGAAGAGAGCAGAGGGGTAGGTGAGAGGGCTCTAAGGATGAGGAGGAGAGGAGAGGTGTGAGGAGGAGAGAGGGAAGGTCTTGGGCTGAGTTCTCCCCCCTTGTACTTACCACACCGGGAAGCATAGTTTTCCTCCCTCCAGCCATGTGACCACAGGGGATAGAAGGAGGACGGGCAGCCTTCCCTCACTGTACAGCGGCGCTCTCTATTGCCACCTGCAGGCTGGAGGGAGGAGAAAGTCTAATCCTCTCCCCAGCTCTGTCACTCCTATCAGTAAGCATCGGCAAAGAGCGGCCTCACTGGCAGCGCGCGGAGGTGGGCTCGCGCTTCCTCTGATTGGTGCAGGGGGCAGGCGGATCATGTGACGTATTTAACACGCGGAGGCGGAGCGGCGCCATTTTTACTTTTGGTTGCCAGGGAGCGGGAGTGTCTCCTGTCACTGCCGTCACAGCGCCCAAAAGCGGATTTTTCTGACACTACAGCCACAGCTTCTACAGTATATCTAATCATCTGTATCCAGGAGAGACAGTAAGTGTCATTAGCTGTCATGTCACCTTACCAGTGAGGTTGGGTCCAGTGTCTGGATATGTGTGTGTGTGTGGGGGGGGGGGGACAATAGAGACCTGGACCCGATTTGTACTGTAAATGATCTGTCAGTGTTTTCTCTCCTCCCTTCTAGTTGGAGGGAAGAGAAATCACTTTTTCACACTCAGGATCAGAGCTGCCATTAGAAATCACAGGGGCCCAGAACAGCCTCCTGACAGGGGCCCCAAACAGATTACCTGACAGGGCCCCCCCCCCCCCCTCACAGTTCAAATCTTTTCCCAACTCACTTCCCACCCCAATTCCCCTCCTAGCAGAAATCTTGGCAGTGAAAGGTTTAATGGTTTTCTTTAACTTTTTAGGTTTATTAACCACTTAAGCCCCGGAAGATTTTACCCCCTTCCTGACCAGGGGGTATTTTGCGATTCGGCACTGCGTGACTTTAACGGACAATTGCGCGGTCGTGCGACGCTGTACCTAAACAAATTTGATGTCCTTTTTTTCCCACAAACAGAGCTTTCTTTTGGTGGTATTTGATCACCTGTGCGATTTTTTTGATCATGCGCTATAAACAAAAAAAGAGCGACAATTTTGCAAAAATAATATTTTTCACATTTTTTTATATGAAATTCCCCCCAAAAAAATGTAAAAATCTAAATTTTTTAACATTTTCGGCCAATTTGTTTTATGCTACATATGTTTGGTAAAGAAAATCGCAAAAAGCGTATTTTGATTGGTTTGCGCAAAAGTTATCGCGTTTACTAACAAAGGGAAAGATTTTTGTCATTTTTGGTGTTTTTTTTTTTAACGCGTAATGGCGGTGATCTGCGATTTTTTTTGCGGGACTGCGACATTGCGGCGGACAGATCGGACCCTTGACTGACATTTTTGACACTTTTGGGGTTACCAGTGACATTTCTATAGTAATCAGTGCTATAAATATGCACTGTTACTGTAAAAATGACACTGGCAGGGAAGGGGTTAACTGTATTGGAGAGAGAGGGGTTAAGTGTGTCCTAGGGGCGTGCTTCTAACTGTGCAGGGACATGGCTACTACTGTAAAAACAGAGATCAACGGTCCTACATAGTAGAACCGTCTGATCTCCATTTTTACACAGGGGAGAATGACAGGCGGCTTGTTTACATAAGCCGCCTGCCTTTCTCCCTCTCTACCGACCATTGCAGTGTGACCTGCGGACATCGGGTCCGCCGGTCACACGCACGGACTCCTCAGTGAACGAGCCGGGGGGGGAGGCGGGTGCTCGCCCGATATTGGCTCACAAGCCGGTCACAGGCTAATGACGTATATATACGTCACTTTGCCTGGCCAGGGCTGACTGCTGCAGTATATTTACTTGCGGCGGCCGGCAAGCGGTTAAGCACAAACAGTTACTGTGATTTTTAATCTTGCACAGTATTATTTCTGAGGGGAGCGCAGCCCCTGGTGGAGTCTTTTTTCTTTAGTACATAACTGTTAGAGCCATAATTTGGGGAAACAATTGTGCTAGTAGCAGCTTCCAAGGTCAGCTATACCAGTAATAAGAGCCTAAACACAGGATTCTCATTGTATGGAAAAAGAAGAGCACAGGTAATACTGGTAAATGCTCCTTTCACCTCTGCCTGGCCGATTTTGGGAAGACCTTTCAGAGTTCAGTTCCTCCTTAAATGATGGCGTTACTGTTTCACTGTTCAGGGTTTGTATATAAAGTACGTTTCTGCTCTAGTATGATGGGGAATCGCTCACATATATAAATAGGGAAAGGGGAGTTGTAGGTTTCAGGACAAGGTGTCACATGCTTGTGATGAATACAACCTACTCAGGAAAAGCCATTTCTCTTTTTGGTAACTGAGGATCAACTATGTAATTCATGACATAACTATCATATACTTAAAGGGATCAATCCACTAAAAAGTCAAATTTACATTCTAGGTGTATCCTGGTGGGTTGGGTCATTTTGCCTTCTTATATGGCTACTCCAAGATCTTCTTATAATAAATTTCAAATGACATTCCACTAGAAAGGTGAGAATCAATGGGTCAGATGAGGAGCACTGATTTTCTAAGCCAAGCCTTACACAGAGCGAACTTCTTTCCTGAGACCATGGGTTGCAATAAAGAAAATCAATTGATTTCCCCATCAACACCGACTTTCACAGAGCTATTGTGTTCTCCTGGCGGGGGAAGCTGTCCGCACTGAGAGAACACAGTGATTTTTGCTAGCAGCTATAACAGCCACTAGCAATAATCGCCTATAAACTCGGACAGGCTGGTTGTACCCAGGTTGATCGATCAACTAGGATACATTCAGCCTGCCCATACATGGTTCCGATCTCGGCCGGTTCCTGCTAGTTACTTAGCTGTCCAGTTGGTTCTCTGACTTCTATACAATGGGAGTCACAGCCTTAGAGCAACAAGTGACATCAGAAAATCTTTGCATGTGTTTCTGGGTCAGTGGCTCAGAAAGTGCTAAAGCCCAAAAAATGAATTTCTGTACACAGGCTCCAAACAACTCTGTTTTGAGGTGGGGGAGGGGGGGGGGGTAAAAAAAATGCATACTTCCAGATCGGTGGTCTTTAGGAGTTATGAATGCCATTATGTCAGTGGAAGGAATGGGGTCCTTGTGTTAATAGGAAAAGGTGGCCCAGCATTGGTGTTCTATGAGACTCAACTTGCAGACTTCATCCCCTGTGCTTTCCCTCATAGGGAGGTCACAACCAGGCCTATAAGCACCATTGGAAAGGAGTTCATGCCACCTGAGGGTGTCTGATATAATGCCAGGTGCTGGAACGATCTGCCTTCCACCCTCAGACTTTCTGAATACAGTAGCTTGCAATGAGAAAGCTCTGCATGTAGGGCCTTCTCACAGGGGCTGGTCTATGGCAACCACCTTGCCATAGTTTGGGGACCTTTGGCTTAAGCCTTGTTCCCACAGGCATTAGCTTGAGTAAGATCAGTATATGCTGCAAACTTCTTCCCAACTTCTAGCAAAGCACTCCAGTTTAGAGAGGTGATACACACATCACAGAGAGCTGACTGTCACATTAACCTCCCTGGGGGTATTCCTGAGTGTGGCTCGGGGTTAACTTTCAGTACCAAAAGCAGTAACCCAGAGCCACACTTGGGATTACCACAGAATGTTATTCACCTTCCCTGCGATCCCCCGCCGTCCCCCCTGCCATCCTCCCCGTCGTCCTCATACTCTCTCCCCGCTCTGTGCTCGGCCGATTGCTGGCACTTGCCTTCCGGTTCTCTTCCCTGCGAGCGTTGCGATGCAGGGGGGTGGAACCGGCGGCAAATTCAAGTGTAAATACACCAAATGACATGATACAAAGCTGTGATCCTAACGGATTACACTGTATCATCCCATTTAACCACAGAATTTCACCGGGTGACTTTTCCAGTGCCCTGCCTGTGCTTTTCCAGTGCTTTGTGCCCAGAAAATAGAGAACGACCATGGCGTCCAAAAAGCGTTCTTTTTGCGCAAAAGCACTTTTAGACGAACTGGAAAACAGCGACAGCGAAACGAAGTTACTTGAAGAACTGAGCGATAGCGATTTGTGGGAAAATTCGTCATCGGGTACGGAAAGTGACGATAGCGACGATTCTGATGTCTCTTTCTAGCACATAGCTTGTGGAATTTGGGAAGTATATCAAATGATTCTTCAGAATTTTCAACAGAGTTTTGTGCCAGAAAGAGACATCGGAATCATCGCCGTCGTCACTTTCCGTACCTGATGACGAATTTTCCCACGAATCGCTATCGCTCAGTTCTTCAAGTAACTCCGTTTCGCTGTTGCTGTTTTCCAGTTCGTCTAAAAGTGCTTTTGCGCAAAAAGAAAACTTTTTGGACGCCATGGTCGTTCTCCATTTTCCAGGCACAAAGAACTGGAAAAGCACAGGCAGGGCACTGGAAAAGTCACCAGGTGAAATCCTGTGGTGAAATGGCATGATACAGTGTAATCCGTTAGGATCACAACTTTGTATCATTTCATTTGGTGTATTTAAATTTTTGAATTTGCCGCCGGTTCCACCCCCCTGCGTCGCAACGCTCGCAGGGAAGGGAACCGAAAGACAGGTGTCAGCATCGGCCGAGCACACAGCGGGAGGACAGCGGGGGGAGGACGGCAGGGGAGGACAGCAGGGGATGGCAGGGGAAGGTGAGTTTTAAAATATAAAAGAACAGATTTGCATGCAAAACAATGTAGCGCTTTTAGCACAGTAATCTGTACATAATTAGACCGCCAGAGAGGTTAAACATGCTTCTAGTAGAATTGGGGGAGCTTCAGCACTTATTGCTGTGTAGGAAAATGGTGGTTGCTTGCTGAAGCTTGCTAGCAGCTTGTTTAAATGACATTTTCATTAGGATTTAGGTTTGCCCTGCCCAAAGCTTAACCACTTGCCCACCGCCCATCGCATATATACTGCGGCAGGCTGGCTCAGCTGCGCCAATCGCCGTACCTGTACAGCGGTTTGCGGGAGCACTCCTGGGGGGAGAGCCCATGCCGCCGCTGGCACGCACCCACCCCCACTAGGCAGCAGGGATGCCGATCCACAGGGCCGGTGGCCGTGATTGCCGCTGTGCACCCGTGATGACTCCCCGCTGATAGAGAACACCAGTCAGCTGTTGTAAAGACAGTAGACCGTTCTTCTCTCTGAAATTTTCACAGAGTGCCTGTGATTCTCCCATATAGGATCAAATGTCTCTGAGTTCATTTAACAAGCCCATCCCCCATACAGTTAGAAAACACTCCCCTAGGCTCACACTTAACCCTTTGATTACCCCTGGGTTAACCCCTTCCCTGCTCGTGTCATTATTAAAGTAACAGTGCATATTTTTAGCACTGATTACTGTAGTAATGTCACTGGTCCCCTCAAAAGTGTCAAAAATGTCAGTTAGGGGTCCAATCTGTCCACCGCAATGTTGCAGTCCCGCTAAAAATCGCAGATCACCGCCATTGCTAGTAGAAAAAAAAAATGACATAAATCTTTCCCCTAGTTTGTAGACGCAATAACTTTTGCGCAAAGCAATCAAAATGCACTTATTGGGATTTTTTTTTTTACCAAGAATATGTAACAGAATACAAATTGATGCTAAAATGATGAAAACAATTGATATTTTATTCTTTTTTTGGAAATGTTATATAGAAGAAAATGAAAAATATTGTTTTTTTTTTTTTTAAGTGCCGGTGTTCCGTGAGAATTACCTACCCGTGAGAAAAACCTACCCCCGTCACTTCTGGTTCACGGCAGTCTGTGTAACGCGAGCAGTTACATTAAAACAGCTGTGCTGCACTATGAGTCATCTCCGCTCCTGTCCCGGTCACTTCCCTGCTCGCGGCTACTAAATATAAAAGCGGCGGCGGCTGTATGAAAAGATAAATCACGGAGCCGCCAGCCGCTTTTATATTTACTAGCCAAGATCAGGGAAGTGACCGGGACAGGAGCGGAGATGACTCATAGTGCAGCACAGCTATTTTATGTCATCGCCGCGTCGGTAGGTTTTTTTAACGGACACCGAGATCGTTTCAGACTAGTGCGCATGCGCACTAGTCTGATCCTCAGCTCTTCCATTAGGTATCCGGGGCTGTGAGCATGCGCACTGCTGCGCTGCTCAGCTGTTCCTGGCCGGAAGTGACGAGGGGTAGGTTTTTCTCACGGGGTAGGTAATTCTCATGTTACACCGGTTCACATTTGTGTGATCACAGAGATCACATGTAATTCGGAGCGCACTGCTCCTAAAATTACATGCGATCTCTGTGCGGTACAGTTTGTATGGCTGAATTTGCACCGCAATCGCACCTAACCCGCACAGGACCCTTTTTTTGGTCTGCAGCAGAATCGGATCGCATGGTGGTTCACACTAGTGCGATCCGATTCTGTGCGAACTTTCAGATCGCACTGCGATATGCCATCTGATCTGGGGGTGTTGTTAACGGTTAATTGACACCCCCAGCGTGTCGCATATGGCAGTGTGAACTGCCAGGGGTGCGGATGCGATGCGGGATCACGCTGTATATTCGCAGCGTTCCCACATCGCAGAAATGTGAACCGGCACTTAAAGGCTTTTAAAGCATTGCCTATGGACAATTATAGGTAGCGCAGTTTGTCACCATTTCACAAGCATGCACATGACAAGTTTGGTATCTATTTACCTGATGCAACATTATCTATTATATTTTAGCAAACAAAAAAAAAAAATGTGTATTAAAAAAAAAAAATCAGACCTCTGTCTGATCAGCTGTCTTGTAGGGCAGAGGAGGGATCGACGATCTAACAGACCCTTGATTTCTCCACGAGGAGTGCCTGTCACCGGCCAAAGCTATCACAGGGGGTCTTGTCCACCCCTTGTAATAGCAATAAAGTTCAATGAAAAAATATATTTTAACCACTTCCATACCAGGCCATTTCTGGCACTCCGCTCCTACATGTAAAATTCATCATTTTTTTGCTAGAAAATTACTCGTAACCCGCAAACTTTATATATATATTTTTTTTAGCAGAGACCCTAGGGAATAAAATGGTGGTCATTGCAACTTTTTTATGTCACACGGTATTCGCGCAGAAATTTTTCAGATGCGCTTTTATGGGAAAAAAAAACTTTCATAAATAAAAAAAAAAAAAAACACTACAGTTAGCCCAATTTTGTTGTATAATGTGAAAGATTATGTTATGTCGAGTAAATAAATACCTAACATGTCAGGCTTTAACCACCTCAATACTGGGCACTTAAACCCCCTTCCTTCCCAGACCAATTTTCAGCTTTTAGCGCTGTTGCATTTTGAATGACAATTGCTCGGTCATGCAACACTGTACCTAAACCAAATTTATGTCATTTTTTCCCCACAAATAGAGCTTTCTTTTGGTGGTATTTGATCACCGCCAGGTTTTTTCTTTTTTGGTGCACAAATAAAAAAAGACCCAAAAGTTTGAAAAAAAAAAAGTTTTTTTGTTTAGGTTATAAAATTTTGTAAATAGATACGTTTTTTCCTGCACTGATGAGCACTGATGACGCCGCACTGACAGGCACTGATGAGGAGACACTGATGGGGTGGCACTGATGGGATGGCACTGATATGCAGCACTGATGGGCACTGATAGGTAGCACTGATATGCAGCACTGATGGGCACTGATATGTGGCACTGATAGATAGCACTGATATGCAGCATTGGTGGG
The DNA here is from genome assembly GCF_965119305.1 of Pelophylax lessonae. NCBI lineage: Eukaryota > Metazoa > Chordata > Amphibia > Anura > Ranidae > Pelophylax > Pelophylax lessonae. Next base: position 197,359,688 of record NC_138776.1, read on the forward strand.
TACTGATAGGCATCCCTGATGGGCACTGATAGGCAGCACTGATGGGGACTGATCGGCGGCACTGATGGGCACTGATAGGCGGCACTGATGGGTGGCACTGATCGGCACTGATGGGGGGCACTGATGGGCACTGATAGGCAGCACTGGTGGGCAATAATGGGCACTGGTGGGCAGCACTGATAGATGGCAATAACGGGCACTGGTGGGCAGCACTGATAGATGGCATTGGTGGGCAGCACTGATAGGGGGGCACCACTGGCAGGCTCTCTGAGCCCTGTTTGCCATCCCTGGTGGCCATGGTGGGCATCCCTGGTGGTCATGGGTGGGCATCCCTGGTGGCTCTAGTGGCACCCCCTCCCCCCAGGGCTGCACTGGTAATCAATCATCTGATTACCAGCACAGACCCCCCCTGTGATCAGTGAGTAATTAGAAATACTCACTGATCACCCCGGCTGCAGAATCGATCCTCTCCTCTTCTCCTCACTGACAGGATCTGTCAGGAGGAGAAGAGATCGAAGCCGTTACAACGGCTGTATTGACATTACATGACGGCTGTGATTGGAAACAGCCGTCATGTGATCAGGAGGGCCAATCACAGGGCCCTCCTGCCGAGTCTTGTTGCTCTGTGTCCTAGGGACACAGGCACATCGAGATCGCGCCGCTGCGTGTGCCCACGGCGGCGCGATCTCTCTCCTTCAAAAGGACGTTCCGGAACGTCCGATCAGAAGGACGAGACTCCCACCCGGCCATATATGTACAATGGCCCGGGTGGGAGGTGGTTAAAATTGCGCACACTCGTGGAATGACGCCAAACCTTGGTACCTAAAAATCTCTATAGGCAATGCTTTAAAAAAGTTTACAGGTTACCAGTTTAGAGTTACAGGGGAGGTCTTGTGCTAGAATTGTTGCTCTCACTCTAACGTTTGCGGCGATACCTCACATGTATGGATTGAACGCCATTGCACTTTAATTTTTTTATTTTATTTTTTATATTTTATTTTTTTTATCACTTTTATTCCTATTACAAGGACTGTAAACATCCCTTGTAATAGGAATAGTGCATGACAGGTCCTCTTTATGGAGAGATCTGGCGTCAATAAGACCTCAGATCTCTCCTACAGGCTGGAAAGCCTGAAATAAAAAAATAAATAAATAAAAAAAAAACGATCTTGGCTATCCAGCCGAGCTCACAGTGGTATTAACAACTGCCAGGCCAGGCATGACGTCATCACCTCATGCCCTGACCTTCAAGAGTCAAACAGACTGCAGGGGACCATCTGGTCCTCAGCAGTCTATATGGTGTACTTCCGCCGGTGGCCGATTCCTTCCCCAGCATGCCGATCGCACGGGAGAGTCAATAGAAGCACCGGAGGGCGGCGGGAGGGGGAGATGTCCTCTCCCGCCACCTATAAGAACAATGAAACGGCTGAACAGCCACTATGATTGTTCTCATGGTGAAGGGAATCGCAGGCTGAAAAAAATATTATCTGAATGATGCCTGCATCTGCACCCATCATTCAGATATCCCCACCTAAACCCCTGGATGTCATATGACGCCCAGCGGTAAGGAAGTGGTTAAAAGAGTGTAACAAAAAAAATGCAAATAAAAAAAAATATTATTCAAAATGAACAATTTAAATGACTCCCGCCTGCCCCCATGATCATGCCAAATGCAATTGTGTGCTTAGGTCTGGCATGCATATGTAAAGAATGATTGCATCACACATGTAAGGTATCGCTATGAACCTCATAGTGAGAGAAAACATTCTAGTGCCAGAGCCCACGGATAACCTATAAAGGCTTTTAAAGTGTTGCCAATGGACAATCTCAGGTACCGTAGTTGTTGCCATTTCACAGGAGTGCGCAATGTTCAGTCTTGGTGTTGGTGACGTATTACCGGACACAGCGTCATCTTTTATATTTTACCAGAAAAACTGGGTCTAATTTTGTGCACTAAAATTAGTTTGAGTGTAGTTTTCAAGAAAATATACAGTATGATGTATTATAGCATAACCCAATGGTCAAGAATTATATGGAGCTGCGTCTGTCAATGGATGATAGAGAAATATATATAAAATGTTTGGGGGTTCTAGGTAATTTTCTAGCAAAAGATATTGGCTTTAACTTGTAAGCAACAAGTGTCAGAAAAAGGCTTAGGAATGAAGAGGTTAAGATGCCCAGAGGGGGGGCATAGCTTAAGATCACATGACCACCGTAGTTGGCTGTCATGTCATCCAAAAATCCGTTGTCTACAAAGCGCTAATGACTGCAATTCACGCAAATATGCGGCCTCTCTGCGCTAAGGCCCAGGGGCCGAGAGGCCGCTAAATTTTACACAAGAAAAAAAAACAACCAATAGAGAAACTGCATATCACAAAGAATGCACTTTTCACCACAGGTACATTACAGGAGATACAAAGAGAATGCTGGTGCATTTAGTAAAAAAAGAAAAAGGACATAAGCACTCTTTAGACCGTAGCAACTTGGTTTCCAGGCCTGTGGCCTGATGTGGGTCTGCCATTAGTACCGGAATCCTCTCCAGCCCATGTGAGCTGAGTCCCTGGGTGTGACAACTGAAGCAGCGACAACTCCAGCCTCTTTGTTTTTGGGTTTTTATTATAAATTAAAGGGGATGGGAGAAGGGAATGAGTGGCATACTTCTTTAGGCTCAAACTAATTACAATTGGGACTTTGATCCTGAAAATGCCCGTTGGCGCTTCCTTGACGCCAGCCGGCGCCAGCCAACACTCACTGACTCTGAGAACACTCTGTATAGCAGAAGAAGTGTTGAATCCCTGACTTATAGTCCAGTAGATCCAAGACTGAGAACCATAGAACTCCTGACACTGTTGTGCAGTAAAAGTCACTGAATACTTTCCCCCGCCTGGCACAGCTTGAGGTAGTATATTGTAGAACTCTGTATAACTGTCACTGTAACTGGCACGCACTGTACAATTCAGGGCCCAGACTGCAGGTGCCCCCTTTGACCTTGAACTCTTCAGGGTCCACTGACTATGTACCCCCTTTGCAACTTCAGGGTCCTCTACCTAGGTACCCCCTTTACAGCTAGCTGACACTGGATCCCAGAACCTCTCCTGGAGTGGTCCCCTCTGACTCTAGGCAGACCCCCAGGGGCAATCCGCAGTACTCACAACCTGTGTAGGCTTTCCTGGGACTGGACCCCCCTCTCTCTCTCTCCGTAGGTTCTCGGCACACCGGATCCCCTCAGCTCAACTCAGCACTCTCTGGATACTCGGGCGACAACCCGCGACATCCTCCTTCCTCAGACAGGAGGAGAGACAGCCGCACTCTCCTTCCTGGGACTCTGCTCCCGCCAAAGACACCCTGTCATGCACTTCCCCCAAACTTATACCCACTCAGAGAATCATTTGCAGCCTAATCTGCCTTCTGGGGTAGTTACAAGCTGGGATTTGTCCCCTGATTGGGCTTCCCACACTGCCCTATGAGAAGCCTCTCACAGAAGCCAGTGGGGATACTTCCCCTTCAGCAGGCACATCTGAAAGCCCTGACACCCTACCTAACAAATCACAGCCCTGCTGTTAGGCAGACAAGGCCCACTATATACTTACCTAGCACCTACCTGTAGGGTGCTACAAGACAAATAGAGGGTGTGTACCAAGTTAATGTAATCACCCGTAAAGGCGGGCACATAGGCGTAAACACAATACTTTAATTGCTCTAAAAAATACAATATAGAAACATAATCAAGTATATAAAGAGCCTCTGCCAATATCTTGAATGGCACGAGTATCAATTCTGCCATCTATGTAGTCATAACTATGTAGTAATTTATAAAGTCGCAGGTGCAAATATATAAAATCAGCATTTTTTGCTAGAAAATTACTTAGAACCCCAAAACATTTTTTTTAAAGCAGGGGCATGAGAGGATTAAATTGTGGGTGTTGCATTTTTTTTTATATCACACGGTATTTGCGCAGCTGTTTTTCATTTGCTAATCTATTTGGAGGGCAATAATATGTTTTAATGCACAAAAACACAGTAGAATACCTAATTCTTTGGTCAAATATATATGATGTTAAGCCACGTAAATAGACACCTAACATGTCAAGCTTTAAAATTGAGCAAACAAATGGAATGACACAATAAATTATCCATAGACGAGGCTTTAAAAGCCTTTACAGTTTACCAGTTTAGTGTTACACAGGACACTTAGCGCTATAATCATTGCATATAATATTCTTGCCACAACGTTTGAGGCAATAACTCATGTGTCATGTGCGGTGGGAACGCCATTGATATATGTGTGTGTGTGACCTACGTATGCATTTGCCTTTGCGCATGACCATGGGGGGACAGGGGGGATATCCATTTTTTTTATTTTAATAATTTTTTTTACAATTTTTTTGTTTACTTTTATGGCTACTCAGAAGGGATGAACAATATCCCTTGTGATAGCTGGAGCAGTGCCAGGTCCTCTTTATAGAGATCTTGGGAAGTTCCAATCTTCAATCATCCCTATGGTTAGCTGGCGGAACTGCTGGATTCAGTCCCGGACTCCTCAGTGGAACAGGAGAATCCACATTGCCCCTTCCGCTGCCAGTAAACGCGATCCAGCGGCTAATTAGCTATCACTAAATTAGCCACTAGGATCACTTTTACATTAAAGAGCATTGCTGGTTAAAAAAATAGATACTGGAATGTTGCCGTTAGCTGCAGGTCCTATCCCGGTATAACCACTTCAATCTGGCTACGTACGGGTACATCACGGTGGCTGAAGTAGTTAAATTATCTCCTATTTTCAGGTTTACCTATGAGACAGCCACCTATCACACTTGAAATCTGTTAAAAATGAGACACTTGCACAAGTCATTTAAGGTTTAAAATTCTAATAGAAAAGGTTATATGACAGAAATACTAAAATCTATCCATTATTATTACAGGCATGGATTCACCAATTGCCCATCGCACACGGTCAAGAACTGCTCTACGACAGCAACGGGAGAACGCCAGGTCCAACAGGAGTCGATCTCCAAGGGAGCGCATCATTGCTGAGGACCAGCCAGCACCAGCCAGACCACCGGCCAGGGAGTATCAGGAGCTGCCCACATGTGCAATCTGCTTGAGTGAAATGGAAGCAGGAGAGGACACTACAACCCTACCCTGCTCCCATGTATTTCATTCAAGCTGCATTGGAACATGGAGGGAGCAACGCAATTCATGTCCCCTTTGCAGAGCAGTGATTGATGTTGTTCCTTCACAGGATGGACCCAGAAGGGTGTACCGGAGGGTCGATTTCTTGGACATGCCCCATGGAGAAGACATCGACAACTTTCTTTTTCACTTTGAATATGATGAATTTGGAAATCCAGGTTTTATTTTTTACTTTGACACTCGAAATCCAAATGTTGTCTTCTATCTCTAACATCTTTTCTGTTTATTTAGATCCCTGAAATCAGAGGACATCTGGTGAGTTATTAATAAACAGGAAGACAGGACCGCCTACTTCCCTTCCTTTACAGGTCTGTGGTGTGGTATTGTAACAATCCTACAGGCTCACCTGAGTCAGAGGACTGCTGGCCGGAGGTAGGAGTGGAGCCCAGTTGCAAGGACCGCAGGCTGGTAGTAGGTGCAGAAATCTGGCAGAGGCGTGGTCAGACAATCCGGGTTGGCTACGGTGGTAGCTGTACTGGATACCGGATGGACACCAGGTAGTACTTTGATGAGATAAATATATAGTGTTGCGCAAATAAAACATTATTAAATTAATTAATTTTGTGCTTAAATAAATAAAAATCCAAAATATTCATATGTGACATAATATTAACCACTTAAGCCCCGGAAGATTTTACCCCCTTCCTGACCAGGGTTTTTTTTTGCGATTTTTTGCTGCGTGACTTTAACGGACAAACTGAGCTTTCTTTTGGTGGTATTTAATCACCTGTGCGATTTTTTGATCATGCGCTATAAACAAAAAAAGAGCGTAAATTTTGCAAAAATAACAATATTTTTCACATTTTTTTTATATGAAATTCCCAAAAAAAGATGTAAAAATCAAAATTTTTTAACATTTTCGGCCAATTTGTTTTATGCTACATATGTTTGGTAAAAAAAATCGCAAAAAGCGTATTTTGATTGGTTTGCGCAAAAGTTATCGCGTTTACTAACAAAGGGAAAGATTTTTGTCATTTTTGGTGGGTTTTTTTTTAACGAGAAATGGCGGCGATCTGCGATTTTTTTTGCGGGACTGTGACATTGCGGCGGACAGATCGGACCCTTGACTGACATTTTTGACACTTTTGGGGTTACCAGTGACATTACTGCAGTAATCAGTGCTATACATATGCACTGTTACTGTAAAAATGACACTGGCAGGGAAGGGGTTAACTGTATTGGAGGGGGAGGGGTTAAGTGTGTCCTAGGGGCGTGCTTCTAACTGTGATGGGACATGGCTACTACTGTAAAAACAGAGATCAACGGTCCTACATAGTAGAACTGTCTGATCTCCATTTTTACACAGGGGAGAATGACAGACGGCTTGTTTACATAAGCCGCCTGCCTTTCTCCCTCTCTACCGACCATTGCAGTGTGACCGGCAGACATCGGGTCCGCCGGTCACACGCACGGACTCCTCAGTGAACAAGCCGGGGTGGGCGCGCGCACATATATACGTCACTTTGCCTGGCCGGGGCTGACCGCCGCAGTATATCTACTTGCGGCAGGTCGGCAAGTGGTTAAAGTGCCAATAGTGCTAATAAAGTAGTAAAATATAATATATAATATAATATTCATAGAAAAGAGAAAATATATAGATATAAAAGTCCAGTGTGCAAAGTGCAAAAAAGCCAATAAATAAAGTCCAAATATGGACACATATGTCACATATGAATATTTTGGATTTTTAATTATTTAAGCACAAAATTAATTAATTTAATACACAAATATATAGGAGAATAAACCTATGCGCTACCACTAGAAAAAAGAGCGGGGATAAGGAGGGGGCTGATAGCAAAATGGAGCACCCGGACTCCGCAGCTAATTCCTTAGTGTCACCACATACAAAGTAAGTCAAAGAGAAAAGGAAGAATCAGCGCAAGATGTCCCTACTGGATGAACCATAAATATAAGAGTAAAACTAATAGAAAGATACATACTTTTTAAAATCTTCTATGATCCTAAAAATGTAAATGATGTGCAGCCGTAAATAATCAAGTGCTTATTTGTGAAATAAAAGTTGATGATAAAAATACTTTTAAAATGATATACAAAAGTGCTCCTATAGATAAACAATTAAGATAAAAAAGAAAACGTCTTAATGAGATAATAGATGAAGTGATGTGAAAAACTCAAGTGAGTGCCCTCTGAAGAGTGAACCCCTACAACCAAAAGGTTGCACAATGGGTATGTGAAAGTGAAAAATCTTATTCAGATAATAGATGAAGTGATAAATGAAAATCGGGTAAGTGCCCTCTGAAGTGTGAACCCCTACAACCAAGCAGGCTGTACAACAGGTATATAAAATAAAGTTGATAATGTGCCAGTGAAAATAGCAAATGAATAACAATAAATGTGCCAGTGAAATAGCAAGTAAATAACAATATCTTTTTAAAAGTATTTTTATCATCAACTTTTATTTCACAAATAAGCACTTGATTTTTTACGGCTGCACATCATTTACATTTTTATGATTATAGAAGATTTTAAGAAGTATTTATCTTTCTATTAGTTTTAATCTTATATTTATGGTTCATCCAGTAGGGACATCTTGCGCTGATTCTTCCTTTTCTCTTTGTTTTAATTAATTTAATAATTTTTTATTTGCGCAACACTATATATTTATTTCAAATAAGCACACTATTATGAGAAGTGGAGCGTCTGATTTAGAGCCTCAGGGTCGCTCGCAGGATTTATTCCTAGTACTTTGATGAGGACACAGGTTCACCTGAAGTGCGGAAACTAAGTGCTAGCTGGTTTTCACTAGAGCCCCTGATGGTGGGGATAGACTGCGCTGCAAGCTAACACCAGCTCGCGGTCCCCAGGATCACCCAGCCAGGCAGAGTGCAGGTTCGGTCCGGAGGCGGAGGAGCAGACAAGGGATAACCAGAGAGAAGTCAGATGGGCCAAAGGTTGGGGTGGGCAGCAGTAAGCGTGGTCAGACAATAGGGATCGGCAACGGAGGTAGCAGTTCAGTAGGTAGGGACAAAGCAGAAGAGTAGTCGGTAGTCAATTCCTGGTCAGCAGAGGATATGTGGTAATAGGCAAGAGCAGCAGGTGAGGAGAACTTGATCAAGGCTCAGGAGCTCAATAATCAGCAAGCTGGAGTGAAAGGGGCTGGACTTATATGGGAAGTACCAGCTGTGGGGAAACAAGGGTGATGAGCAAGGCTTGGCAAGACTAGGGTTGAATAATAGGCTTCAGGGAGGAATGCGTAGAGAGGACAGTAGCCTTGTAAGCAGGGCTACTGCATGGGATGTGGCTGGTCACGAGTTCGAATCCCGACAGGTATACTGAAGCTTACAATAAATATCTACATTCCTGCAAATATCAGGGCCGATGAGAGAGAACTGTGAGCCTGCTACGGCCACAGAGAGAGAGAGAGAGCTGTAAGCCCAGCGGGGCTGCAGACAGAAAGAGAGAGCTGTGAGCCTGGCGAGGCAAAAGAGACAGAGAGAGAGCCATGAGCCTGGCGAGGCCAAAGAGACAGAGAGAGAGCCGTGAGCCCGGTGAGGCCAAAGAGACGGAGAGAGAGCTGTGAGCCCGGTGAGGCCAAAGAGACAGAGAGAGAGCCGTGAGCCCGGTGAGGCCAGAGACAGAGAGAGAGAGCCGTGAGCCTGGTGAGGCCAAAGAGACAGAGAGAGAGAGAGCTGTAAGCCCGGCTGGGCTGCAGACAGAAAGAGAGAGCTGTGAGCCTGGCGAGGCAAAAGAGACAGAGAGAGAGAGATGTGAGCCCGGTGAGGCCAAAGAGACAGAGAGAGAGCCATGGGCCCGGTGAGGCCAAAGAGACAGTGAGAGAGAGAGCCGTGAGCCCGGTGAGGCCAAAGAGACGGAGAGAGAGCTGTGAGCCCGGTGAGGCCAAAGAGACAGAGAGAGAGCCGTGAGCCCGGTGAGGCCAGAGACAGAGAGAGAGAGAGCCGTGAGCCTGGTGAGGCCAAAGAGACAGAGAGAGAGAGCTGTAAGCCCGGCTGGGCTGCAGACAGAAAGAGAGAGCTGTGAGCCTGGCGAGGCAAAAGAGACAGAGAGAGAGAGCGCTGTGAGCCCGGTGAGGCCAAAGAGACAGAGAGAGAGCAGTGGGCCCGGTGCGGCCAGAGACAGAGAGAGAGAGAGCCGTGAGCCTGGTGATGCCAAAGAGACAGAGAAAGAGAGCTGTAAGCCCGGCTGGGCTGCAGACAGAAAGAGAGAGCTGTGAGCCTGGCGAGGCAAAAGAGACAGAGAGAGAGCCGTGAGCCCGGTGAGGCCAGAGACAGAGAGACAGAGAGAGAGAGAGCCGTGAGCCTGGTGAGGCCAAAGAGACAGAGAGAGAGAGCTGTAAGCCCGGCTGGGCTGCAGACAGAAAGAGAGAGCTGTGAGCCTGGCGAGGCAAAAGAGACAGAGAGAGAGAGAGAGAGAGCTGTGAGCCCGGTGAGGCCAAAGAGACAGAGAGAGAGAGAGCCGTGGGCCCTGTGAGGCCAAAGAGACAGTGAGAGAGAGAGCCGTGAGCCTGGTGAGGCCGAAGAGACAGAGAGAGAGTTGCAAGCCCGTCGGGGCCGCACAGAGAGAGGGATTATGGCAGGGTGGAGGGGATTAGCTTATTGTAAAGTAGTGTAGTGTAGAGTAGTATAGTGTAGTGTAGGTCTGGCCAGAGAGGGATTACTTTGACGCAGTTGGCCAGCTTAAACATGTATTGCAATGCATTACAATTCATGTGAACTAAAAATCCCTGTTTTTATGTAAAGTTTTCTAGAAGGGTGTATAGCAGTGTGGAGAGGGTTCATTCAGTATTTTAAGCACCTTTAGCAAGAACTTGCTTTCACCTTAGAAAAGTAAAAAAAGGGAGACCTTTACCAATGCCGCATCCTAGTAGAGTGTATACTAACAAAATTAACAAGACATAATCCTGCTATGATGGACTTTATTGGCACTAACAGGAGACAGACAATGTATAAAGAATTGTCTTTATTTAAACATGTCAAAAATCACAATACACACCCAAAAGGGGCAACTATTAAAATTCATGTCAGACTTGATTTATATAGGAAATATCACCATGAACACCTATACACCTATAATTGCTGGTCAACCAGCTGGGATGTGGCTGGTCACTGGTTCGAATCCCGACATGTATACTGAAGATTACAATAAATATCTACATTCCCGCAAATATCAGGACCGATGAGAGAGAACTGCGAGCCTGGTGCCGCCACCGAGAGAGAGAGAGCTGTAAGCCTGACGGGGCCGCAGACAGAAAGAGAGAGCTGTGATCCTGGCGGGGCCACAGAATGAGAGAGGGAGAGCTGTGAGTCCCGCGAGGCAAAAGAGACAGAGAGAGAGCTGTGAGCCCCGGCGAGGCCAAAGAGACAGAGAGAGAGAGAGAGAGAGAGAGAGAGAGAGAGAGAGCTGTGAGCCCCGTGAGGCCAAAAAGACAGAGAGAGAGTTGCAAGCCCGTCGGGGCCGCACAGAGAGAGGGATTATGGCAGGGTGGAGGGGAGTAGGTAGGTGTAAAGTAGTGTAGTGTAGAGTAGTATAGTGTAGTGTAGGTCTGGCCAGAGAGGGATTACTTTGACGCAGTTGGCCAGCTTAAACATGTATTGCAATGCATTACAATCCATGTGAACTAAAAATCCCTGTTTTTATGTAAAGTTTTCTAGAAGGGTGTATAGCAGTGTGGAGAGGGTTCATTCAGTATTTTAAGCACCTTTAGCGAGAACTTGCTTTCACCTTAGAAAAGTAAAAAAGGGAGACCTTTACCAATGCTGCATCCTAGTAGAGTGTATACTAACAAAATTAACAAGACATAATCCTGCTATGATGGACTTTATTGGCACTAACATGAGACCGACAATGTATAAAGAATTGTCTTTATTTAAACATGTCAAAAATCACAATACACACCCAAAAGGGGCAACTATTAAAATACATGTCAGACTTGATTTATTTAGGAAATATCACCATGAACACCTATACACCTATAATTGCTGGTCAACCAGCTGGTGACCAGCAATTAGGATAATATCTTTGTCAATTGCTACAAATGTATAAGTGTTCATAGTGATATTTTCTATAATATCACTCATGTGTGACATGTATTTTAATAGTTGCCCCTTTTGGGCGTGTATTGTGATTTTTTTTTACATGTTTAACCCCTTGCCTACAGTGCACTTTCACCCCCTTCCTGCCCAGACCGATTTTCAGCTTTCAGCGCTCTCACACTTTGAATGACAATTACTCAGTCATGCAACACTGTACCCATAAAAAATTTCACACAAATAGAGCTTTCTTTTGATGGTATTTAATCACTACTGGGTTTTTTATTTTTTGTGCTATAAATAAAAAAAGGCTGAAAATATTGTGAAAAAATGAATTTTTCTTTGTTTCTGTCATAAAATTTTGCAAATTAGTAATTTTTCTTCACAAATTTTGGCCAAAATTTATACTGCTACTTATCTTTGGTAAAAATAACCCAAATAAGTATATATTATTTGGTCTTTGTGAAAGTTATAGAGTCCACAAACTATGGTGCTATTCATTGAAAATTGATCACACTTGATCACACCTGATGTACTGAAGGCCTATCTCATTTCTTGAGACACTAAAAAGTCAGGAAAGTACAAATACCCCCAAAAGACCCCTTTTTGGAAAGTAGACATTCCAAGGTATTTAATAAGGGGCATGGTGAGTTTTTTGAAGTTGTAATTTTTTCCCACAATTCTTTGCAAAATTAAGATTTTTATTTTTACAAATTGACGTATTAACAGGTTATTTCTCTCACACAGCATATGTATACTTGGAACTACACCCCAAAACACATTCTACTACTCCTCCTGAGTATGGCGATACCACATGTGTGAGACTTTTTCACAGCCTGGCCACATACAGAGGTCTAACATCCAAGTAGCAACGTCCGGCATTCTAGGAGCATAAATTACACATATAATTTCCTGACAACCTATCGCACTTTTGAAGGCCCTGGAGCACCAGGACAATGGAAACCCCCATAAAATGACCCCATTTTGGAAAGCAAACACCCCAACGTATAATTTTTGAGGCATAATGAGTCTTTTGAACGTGTCATTTTTTTCCACAAGTTTTTGGAAACTGTGGAAAGAAAATGAAAATGCATTTTTTTTTTTTTACACAAAGTTGTCCATTTATTAAATATTTCCAACACATAGCATGTACATATCAAAAATTGCACCCCAAAATACATTCTGCTATTTCTCCTGAGTATGGCGATACCACATGTGTAACACTTTTACACAGCCTAACCACATACAGAGGCCTAACATCCAAGTAGCACTTTACACAAAGTTGTCCATTTATTCACTTTTAAGACTGGGCCTATTTTTTACACTTGGTGTTTAAAAGCTAAAATCATTTTTTTTGCTAGAAAACTACTTAAAACCCCCAAACGTTATATATTTTTTTTTAGCAGAGACACTAGTGAATAAAATGGAGATTGTTGCAATATTTTTTATCACACCATATTTGGTCTGACATCATAGTCTTCCAAATGCAATTTTTTTGAGAAATATTCACTTTTTTTAATTAAAATATAAGAAAACAGTAAATTTAGCCCAATTGTTTACCATAATGTGAAAGATAATGTTATGCCGAGTAATTAGATACCCAACATGTCATGCTTCAAAATTGCGCACGCTCACCGAATGGCGCCAAACATTGGTACTTAAAAATCCCCATAGGCAACATTTTAAAAATTTCTACAGGTTACTAGCTAAGAGTTACAGAGGAGGTCTAGGGCTCAAACTATTGCTCTCGCTCTAATGATCGCGGCGATACCTCACATGTGTGGTTTGAACACCGTTTACATATGTGGGCGGGACTTGGGTATGCATTCGCTTCTGCGGGCGAGCTAACGGGACAGGGCGCTTTCATTTTTTTTTCCTATTTATTTTATTTATTATTTTTTTATTTTTACACAGTTTTAAAAAAAAAATGTTTTGATCATTTTTATTCCTATTACAAGGAATGTAAACATCCCTTGTAATAGAAATAGGCATGACAGGTCCTCTTTATTGTGAGATCTGGGGTCAAAAAGACCTCACAACTACACTAAAAAAGAAAAAAAAAATTGTTGAAAAAAAAAAGGGCCTTTAAACCGGTTGCTAGGCAACGACTTTTGACGTAGCTCCGGTCCTCCAAGACCATAGAGTCGAGTGAGGGCCATCTTGCCCTCTCTCGACTTCCTGTTTCTGAGGATCCGGGTGCGGTAAGCTGGGAAAACCTCTGGGACGCGGCTGGAGGGGGGGGGGCACCTCTTCCCCTGCACCGTAAGGGTAATTCCGCGGCGAATCTGCCATTGGGACCACCCTTATCTGAAAGCCAACCGCCCGCCGTTTAAAAAAATACCGGGGTTATGACAGCTATCTGCTGCCATAACCCCAGTATTTAGCTTTTAATGACCGATGTATATAGTCATTAGGCGGTCGGTAAGTGGTTGCATGTATATAGCAAAAATTGCACCCCAAAATACATTCTATAAAGGAAACTGTACAGGAATAGTCCGAGTCCATCTCCGCCCTGCTACTATTAGCGATTTCTAATTCTGAATCAGATTTGGATATGGATTCGGATAATGATGAGAGCTCCCCGGTGCTCTCATCAGTCATGGAGAGGACCTGAAGGGCCTCCTCGCTGCTGTACATCCTTTTTGACATGCTGGCTGTGATGGGCTGTTTGACGGGTGACGGTTGACTGCGGATGATCACTGATGGGTGGCAGGTGACTGATAGGTGGCAAGTGACGGTCACTGATGGGTTGACAGATGACGATGACTGATGGGTTGACAGGTGACAATGACTGATGGGGTGACATGTGACAATGACTGATGGGGTGACAGGTGACGATGACCGATGGGGTGACAGATGACGATGACTGATGGGGTGACAGGCAACGATGATTGATGGGTTGACAGATGACGATCACTGATGGGGTGACAGGTGACAATGATTGATGGGGTGAGAGATGACGATCACTGATGGGGTGACATATGACGATCACTGATGGGGTGACAAGTGACGATGATTGATGGGGTGACAGATGATGATCACTGATGGGGTGACAAGTGACGATGATTGATGGGGTGACAGGTGACGATGACTGATGGGGTGACAGGTGACGATGACTGATGGGGTGACAGGTGACGGTGATTGATGGGGTGACAGGTGACGGGCGATGGTCACCGATGGGTGACAGGTGATGGGCGATGGTGCACGGCGGTACTGATGGCAGTCTCTGGTGACAGGGGAAATTTAGGCTACGTTCACATGTGAGCGTAGCAATCGCGGGCAGAATCACCGCGATCCGGAAATCATTGCAAATCGCGGGGCGCCAGTGCGTTGCCCATGATTTGCAATAGCACCCCAAACGCTGTGCGATGTTGCCGCGATTTCCGCCTGCTGAATCGCGTTAACATTGTGCAAACAACGCATGACGCCCCAAAGAAACTCTTGTACCTTTTTTGGGTGTCATGCGATGTTTGCGTGATGTTACCGCGACTCGGCAGGCGGAAATTGGACTGTGTGGGGACCTTTATTTTTGTGCTTTTACTTTTACAGGTGTACAGAGCAGTAACTCACTGTTTCTGGCTCCGCTCTCCACACACTGGAAACTGTGTGAGGGGAGAAGAGCTAGTAACAGTAAGTTACTGCTCTGTGTTTACATTTTGTGATCGGCTGTGAATGGATGGACTGCCGGTGACTAGCTGTGTTTCTAGGGAACACAGAGCCACCGACATGACCGCGCTGCGCGCTCTCGATCACGCGGTCATCTTCTGGGCTCCTCTATTGTGATCGACTGTGTGATTAGATGCTCATTGGCTGTTTCCCCCCTGCCGGTGACGGGCTGTGTCCCGGTGACACGCCGCCACCGACAGTGCAGGGCGGCGCGCATACGATCGCGCGCCTGCCCTGCCTGAATGGGCCGCCGTCATATGACGGCGGCCCAGAACAATGGTCGCACCGCTCCGCCGTGATATGACGGCGGCAGGCGGCAAGTGGTTAAAGTTATTTCAAATGAATACATAACAGGGTTAATGGGGGTACTTTACATATGATTACATTTTGCGTTCAACATTATAGCTATACTGTTGTAGAAGATTTTCACTAGGGATGGGTTCTGTGTTTCGACTCGAACATTAGCTGTTCGTGTGTTCGCAGAACGCATGAACAAACGGGGCGTTCGGCGGGAAGTTCGCCCGCCAATGAGCGCCCCATAATGCACTGCGATGTTGCAGTGCATTGATTGCTGATGATTGGCCAAAGCATGCACCTGACCTGTATGCTTTGGCCAATCACAGCACAATGTCCTGAGGGTGCCTTTGGCCAATCATGGCTGAGGGCCTAAGTCCACGTCCCACACTACATAAGGCTGCTGCTTACATGGCAGCCATGTATAGTGTGTGATAATGGAGATTAGGCAGGTAGTTAGTGGATAGTGAGTTGAGTTAGATTAGTGCAGTCAGCGTAGTGTACAGGCATACTCCACTTTAAAATGTATGAATATGTTGTAGTCCTGAGTCCCCTCTCGGTGCTCCCCAAGTTTTGTGTCCCTGTCACTTATGGTTTGGGAGCAGTGCAATGCCAGGCTGACCAATATTTCCCATAGATGCCAATGTTAAATACGGAGAGCAGTGCCACGTCATGCTGACCAAGATTTCCCATAAATGCCAATGAGCACTGAAAGCTGAAAATTGGTCAGGGCAGGAGGAGGGTGAAAAGTGCCCTGTATTTAAGTGGTTAAGGGGAACCCTATGACAGAATCTAAAAAAAAAAAAAATGGTGTGGGCTCCCCCCCAAAATCTATACCAAGCCCTTTGGGTCTGGTATAGATTTTAAGAGGAACTCCACATCAAAATAATTTTTTAAAAAAGGGCGTAGGGTCCCCCCCCCCATAATCCATACCAAGCCCTTTGGGTCTGGTACTGATTTTAAGATAAACTCCATACCAAAATTTAAAAAAAAAATGGCATGGGGCCCCCCTAAAATCCATACCAGATTCTTATCTGAGCATGCTGCCAGACAGGCCAGGAAAGGTGGGGGATGAGCGAGTGACCCCCCCCCCCCCACCCACCTGAACCATACCAGGCCGTTTGCCCTCAACATGGGAAGGGTGCCCCCCAAAGCACCTTGTCCCCATATGGGGACAAGGTCCTCTTCCCAAGAACCCTGGGCTGTGGTTGTGGGGGTATGCGAGTGGGGGGCTTATCGCAATCTGAAAACCCCCTTTTAAAATAGGTGGCCCCAGTTCCCGCCCCATTTACCAAAAAAGTGTAAAAAAGTAAAAACCACAGAACACAGTTTTTGACAAGTCCTTTATTAAAAAGAAAAATAAATTCAAAAACGCTTTGTCTCTTCAGAGGCTACCAGCCGTCTGCCCGGTGAATGGGTAGGGGTACGATGTACCCTATACCCATTAACATAGGGGGGCAGGATCTTGTGGTCCCCTAGTTAAAGGGGGCTTCCAGATTCCGATAAGTCCCCCACCCACAGACCCCGACAACCACAGCCCAGGGTTGCCCACCCCCCCCATGTCGAGGGCATGTGGCCTGCTATGGTTCAGGAGGGGTGGGGGCATGCTCAGATACGAGTTTGATATGGATTTTGGGGGGGGGACCCCACGCCGTTTTTTTTTTTTTAAATTGTGGCCTACGCCGTTTATTTCATTTTTTATATCTGTATTGCCAGGAGCCGACAATACATTACAGCCGTGAGCAAGTTTAAATTACATTTCTCTTACGTACTCCGACAGTCGCCGCCTCTTCATATTCGTCACTAATGGGGTTATTGACCTTTGCTCCGTAGGAGTGCTAGGCAACAGAATATATTAATATCAAAGCTTTTAGCATATCCCACCCCCAGGGGGTGGTCCCCTCAGTCAATACCTCCTTGCTTCCTGCATACCAACTCAGTTTCATATGCCTAGCTCAGGAGTGCAGGCTGTTCCTGTGCTGGGGCTCTTAGTCTCAGCCACTTTTCTCTCTTTTTGATTTTATTTGAAGTTTTTTTCTCTTTCTTTTCCTTAGCTGTTTATTTCCAGCATTAGTTAGTTCTTCTGATGAAGATAATCATGCGGAGCTGGGTCTCAGTCTGGCCACCCTGGATCCCAGGGCTCAGGGCCAGGGGCTTCCCAGCCTGCCATCGAGCGTTCAGCTTAGGTTTTGCCCTGGCACATTGAACGACCCATCCCTGTTCGCTGCAGGGATGCTATCGGTGAGGTGGCTACCTCACTGGACGCCATTGCGGTTTCGCACCGCAACTCCACTGCATCATGCTTGCGACACTCCCTGTCCTCAGTACTGCGGTTTGGTCACTGGAGCAGGCTCCCCACGCCATCCGGACTGGTAAGTGTATCTCTATGTGGGGACCTGTCTTTTTTGGGTGTCAGTCTGGGACTGTGTGACCCTGCATGTCTGTGTGACTGCTGTGCTCCCTGTCAGCTCCTGTGTGCACTTGCTGCCTGTGTGTGGGCTGTGAGGGGGGGCTCTCCCGCTCTGCTGGGTGTCATGTGAAGCAGTAAGATTTTTAGACATGCTGTGCGGCGATCGCTGCGGCGATCCGCCATTTTTCTTGGGAAAATAATTATGGTGGAAGGTCCTGTGTGGTACCGCACACGTTTTTGGCGCCAAACGCCGCCATTTTGAGCGGCGATCGATCCCACATGTCAGTGCAATGTTCTCTTTGCCCAGGGTTTTGTCCTCAGCCGAGCGGCCATGTTTGTGTAGCCTTGCAGAGGCTTCATGGGGGCGGTCAGTCTTGCATCACTTCCTTTTCCTCTGGCACAGCGATCGGTGCAGCAGCCTGTGTGAGCTCTCCAGGTTTTATATCTCTTTTTTTTCCTGTATTCCTTGCCCAGTTTATTATCCCTGTGGGGGTCAGTGTGTTCGGTGGGTGCGGTGGGCAGCGCTCACCGCGATCTTAAAGGGGCAGTACCCTTTATTAATTTTTTGCTGGGGCATGGATTCTCAGGATTGCAAGTTTCCTCCCACCCTGGTGGGGGGGCAAGGGGCTGCTGCTTCCCCCGAGGGGGCTGATCTGGCCACTATTGTGGCAAACTTGGCTGCTCAGGTGCAGATGCTGGTGGCTGATCGATCCACAAAACGGCCCAGGGTGTCTATTTCCTCTGATTCAGAGGGCGATGGGGCTGCTATGGCTGGAGTGCCCTTCTCAGGGTCTCACTCATCCCTAGACCTCGTGGGGTCTGACGGGGAGGCTGAGGTGGAAGGGGTTGATAATTCTCCCCCTGTCTCGTCTGAAGAGCTTGCACTCATGGATGAGTTGGTTGCTTCTATCAAGGAAACACTGCATTTGCAGGATGACCCATGACCTCCTGCTTTGATGTCCTCTTATGGGACGCAGAGAAAACGCAAAACATCGCAGGTTTTTCCTTGCTCTACGGAATTTCAGCGCGCGGTTGATGAGCAATGGCGCAATTTAAAAAAGCCTTTTGCTGTGCCGAGTAGATTCAAGCTGCGTTATCCCTTTACACCGGCTACTGATGAGCGTTGGTGTGTACCGCCTCAGGTGGATCACGCGGTGGCGATTTTGAATAAATCAACTGCGATCCCTGCTGAGGATACCCCGGTGTTCCGGGACCCGACGGACAGGAGATTGGAATCTCTGGCCCGTCATGCTTATACGGTTGCTGGCTCTATGCTGAAGCCTATTTTTGCTTCCATTATGGCAGCCCAGGCTATTGCGGATTGGACGCAGGTGCTCCGGCGCACTCTGGTGGCTGACTCTGCCCCGCCGACAACTTTGGCTATGGTGGATCAAATTCATCAGGATGTCATGTATTTGTGTGATGCGGACTTGGATTTAGTCCCTTTGGCTGCGCGTCTTTCTAGTGTGGCGGTCTTGAACCGTCGCCTGATATGGTTGAAATGTTGGTCTGTTGACCAATCTTCTCGCAAGACTCTGGCAAATTTGCCCTACGCGGGATCCCGCCTTTTTGGCGAATCTTTGGATACCCTGATAAAGGGTATTTCTTGGGGTAAGAGCACTCTCTTGCCCCAATCTAACAAGACTAAGTTTGTTCGCGGTAAGAAGAATGCTTCGTTTAGGCCCTCTCAGGGGTCCTTTCGTGCCTTTCGGTCGCACTATAAGGGCAAGCCCTTCAAAGGCCAAGGCTCCCAGAAGAAGCCGTGGGCGGGTAAGCAGAAGTCCGGCCAGTCCGGATCCGCTGCCCACAACAATGCGGCCTGAAGGGGCGCCCTCACCCGTTTCTGGGGTGGGGGGACGTTTGTTCGGTTTTCTTCAACCCTGGCTGGACCGCATTCGGGACAGGTGGGTTCAGGAAATCGTTCGATCTGGATACAAGATCGAGTTTCTCTCTCGGCCGACGGGCAGATTTTTCCCCTCAAACCTTCAGCTGACTCCGGAGCACTTGCAGG
This sequence comes from Pelophylax lessonae, assembly GCF_965119305.1. Taxonomy (NCBI): domain Eukaryota; kingdom Metazoa; phylum Chordata; class Amphibia; order Anura; family Ranidae; genus Pelophylax; species Pelophylax lessonae. The sequence goes on from NC_138776.1 coordinate 197,379,270, forward strand.
ATCTGCACCTGGCGGTGCGGGACCTGCGGGCCCAGGGAGTGGTGGTTCCGGTGCCTCATCGGGACAGATTTCGGGGGTTCTACTCCAATCTGTTCACTGTGCCCAGAAAGGAGGGCAAAGTATGTCCGATTCTGGACTTAAAAGCTCTGAACCGCTTTGTGCGGGTTCGCACGTTTCGCATGGAATCCCTGCGCTCGGTGGTGGCTGCCCTGGTTCCGGGGGAATTCATGGCCTCCATCGACTTGAAGGATGCGTACCTACACATCCCCATTTTCGAGGGTCACCAGAGGTACCTTCGATTTGCCATTGCGGAGGGTCATTATCAATTTGTGGCGTTACCCTTCGGTCTCGCTTCGGCTCCGCGGGTTTTCACCAAGGTGCTTGCGCCGGTTCTGGCTTTACTGAGGGCCCAGGGCATTTCGTCGGTTGGACGATAAATTTTCCAAAATCGACGTTGTGTCCGTCGGTTCGTCTTCCCTACCTGGGGATGATTCTGGACTCTGTTCAAGCGAAGGTCTTCCTGCCGGAAGACAAGCATTGGACACTTCAGTGCGAAGTCAGGTCCCTCAGGGACAATCAGTGCTCGTCCCTCCGGACGTGTATGAGGTGTCTGGGATTGATGGTTTCGGCCTTCGAGGCGATTCCCTTCGCCCAGTTTCACACACGGGAGCTTCAGGCGGAAGTCCTGGCCAAGTGGGACGGGCGTCCGCAATCTCTGGATCTGCGGCTGTCGTTATGCCATCTCACCCGAAGGGGTCTTTTGTGGTGGCTCCAGTCCCCGGCGGTGTCGGGGGGCAAGTCCTTTCGTCCTTTGTCATGGACGGTGATTACCACGGATGCCAGCCTGTCCGGCTGGGGTGGTGTTCTGGGCGTTTTGTCCGCCCAGGGAACTTGGTCGGAGGAGGAATCCTCCCTTCCGATCAACATTCTGGAATTGCGGGCGATATCTCTCTGTCTTCTGCGTTGGACGGACAGGCTTCAGGGCCATCCAGTTCGGGTGCAGACGGACAATGCCACAGCGGTGGCCTACATCAACCACCAAGGAGGCACCAGGAGTGCCCGGGCGGCTCAGGAAGTAGCCGACATTCTGTCTTAGGCCGAGACGCACATCCCGGCGATCTCTGCAGTTCACATTCCGGGGGTGGAAAACTGGCAGGCGGATTATCTGAGCCGCCAGACTCTGGACCAGGGAGAATGGTCCCTTCACCCGGATGTCTTCCAGATGTTATGCGCGAAGTGGGGGTCCCCAGATGTGGACCTGTTCGCGTCTTGTCTAAATCACAAGGTGGAAAGGTTCGTGGCAAGGATGCGCGATCCTCGGCCAGGCGCCTCGGACACGTTAGTGACGCCCTGGCATCAGTATCGTCTGATGTATGCCTTTCCACCGATTCAGCTGCTGTCCAGGTTCCTTCGCAGGTTGGCCTCGGAACCGAAAACGGTGATTCAGGTGGCACCGGACTGGCCTCGCCGGTCTTGGTACGCAGACCTCGTGAATCTGGCGGTCGACACTCCGTGGCGTCTGTCTCTTCGAGCGGACCTTCTGTCTCAAGGGCCGATATTCCATCCTGCTTTACAGTCGCTGGCTCTAACGGCCTGGCTGTTGAAAGCCAGGTCCTGAAGGATAGGGGTCTCTCCCCTGAGGTCATTCCCACTTTGATCAAGGCCAGGAAGGCCTCTTCGGGGAAGATTTACTACCGTACTTGGAAGGCGTATTTTGCCTGGTGTGAGTCCAGGGGGTATTCCCCTCGCTCATACTCGGTATCGAGAGTGTTGGCTTTCCTCCAAACTGGAGTGGACCAGCGTTTGGCGCTGGCCACGATTAAGGGTCAGATTTCTGCGCTGGCCATTCTTTTTCAACGTCCTGTGGCGTCTAACTCTTTGGTTAGCACCTTTGTTCAAGGGGTGCGACATTTGGTCCCTCCTAGGAGGGAGCCTTTGCCTCCGTGGGATTTGAACCTTGTTCTGTCCGTGTTACAACATGCTCCTTTTGAGAATATCAGGGAGATCTCGTTGTCTTTGTTGTCCAAGAAGGTTGCCTTCTTAGTAGCGATTACTTCGGCTAGCAGGGTGTCGGAGCTGGCGGCCTTGTCCTGCAAGTCTCCGTATTTGGTGATTCACTTGGATAAGGTGGTCTTGCGACCTAACCCATCTTTTCTTCCGAAGAGAATTTCTGAATTTCACCTCAATGAGGACATTGTCTTGCCTTCGCTTTGTGCGAAGCCTAAACATCAGAAGGAGGTGGCTTTTCATTCCTTGGATGTTGTTCGGGCGATCAGGATGAGGGACCTCGGAAGGGTATGGCGGCACTTCTACCATCGCCAAATGGATCAGACAGACCATTGAGCAGGCCTATGCTTTGAGGGGGAAGGTTCCTCCCATGCCTGTGAAAGCGCACTCTACCAGATCTCTGAGTACGTCTTGGGCCTGTGATCATCGGGCTTCTGTGGCCCAGGTGTGTAAGGCGGCGACTTGGTCGTCCGTTCACACCTTCTCCAAATTTTGCAAGGTGGATGTTCAGGCATCGGCAGATGCTTCTTTTGGCCGTAAAGTCCTTAGTGCGGCAGTGCCTTAGGGTCCCTTATTTGGGCTCTTGACTGCTGCTGAGTTACTTGTTTTTCCTGGGTTGTTGCTCCTGTTGAGCACGTTTTCCTGTTGCCCGGTTGGTTCTCTTACTTTGGTAAGGTTCCTTTCGCTGATGTGGGTATTGCGTTGCTTTAGGCGCGGCTGCTGTTTTTCCCACCCCTCATGTCTACACTGCTTTGGGACGTCCCCATTAGTGACGAATATGAAGAGGTGGTGTCTGTCGGAGGACGTAAGAGAAAATTGAATTTTTGTAAAATCTTACCTGTAAAATTCCTTTCTCTGAGTCCTCCGACAGTCGCCACCCCCGCCCCTCTTTTGGGGTTTGTTTGTATACTCTACTGCTATTCTACTGAAACTGAGTTGGTATGCAGGAAGCAAGGAGGTATTGACTGAGGGGACCACCCCCTGGGGGTGGGATATGCTAAAAGCTTTGATATTAATATATTCTGTTGCCTAGCACTCCTACGGAGCAAAGGTCAATAACCCCATTAGTGACGAATATGAAGAGGCGGCGACTGTCGGAGGACTCAGAGAAAGGAATTTTACAGGTAAGATTTTACAAAAATTCATTTTTTTTCCTTTTGAAATGTCAGTATTGCTGCAGCAGACTCCAAACATCGTACAGATGCGCCACTTTACAGGCACATTAAGGGAACCCCCCCAGGCACAATATTTAAAATAATTTTTTCATTTTTATTGTTTCACTTTAAGCATCATTAAAATCACTGCTCCTGTAAAAATGTTAACTTAAAATTTTTATTTTGCATTGATACATGTCCCCTAGGGCAGTATCCGGGTCCCCATATACTTTTTATGGCAATAACTTGCATATAAGCCTTTAAAATTAGGACTTTTGATTTTTCATGTTCGTGTCCCATAGACTTTAATAGAGTTTGTATTTTCGCTAGAACTTTTTCCCTGTTCGAGATGTTCTGGTGCGAAATGAACAGGGGGGTGTTTGGCCCATCACTAATTTACACTAAACATATTTTATGTACAAATGAAGCAGAGTAGGAAAGATTTTCCACTTTCTAATACAGTGACAAACCTCTGAGTACCTCCCTTGTGGACCACAGGGAGGTCTCTCTGCTCAAATCCTCCCCAGTCAGCTTGAATATCGTCAATGGGCTCTTTCAAGTCTACAACCACTCAGGCTCGGTTCACACTACTGTGATGCAATTTTGACTCGATTTGCAGTGTCATTATGTAGAGTAACTTTGATGCAAATTTGCTTGCATTTTGGATGTAGTTTACATATTCGATGGGGCCAAATTACACTGTAAATTGCACCAAAGAAGCACAGGACCCTTTTCTAATGATACCTTACAGCTGAGCTGCATTGATGTGAATAGGCACCATTGGAAGCAAAGTTATTTCCATTGTGATGTGATTCAATGTGACCCAAGTCGCATCTGAAATCGCATCAGTGTGAACCAGGCCTCAAAGTTTATTCAGATCTCTCCAGTGTGGAGCAAATTAGTCTCACAATACTATTAAACAGCAGATCTAAAGCCCCGTACACAAGCATAGAAAATTGGCTTGTTAGTATGATGCTTCCGACAACCGACTCTGAAAAAAATCTGGTGTGCAGACTATAACATTTTTGTTGGCCGTCAAAACACGGCCGATTTTCGTGCAGTCAGTACTGATTTCGACAGGGAAAAATCTTATGAGCAAGACTGGGCATGCTCAGATAAGAAAGAACACAAAGAAAGCAAACCAACACTTGACATCACTTCAGAAGCAGATTTTTGTTGGGCGAGAAAATTTGTGTGCAGTCTAGGCACATTTCAACCAACAAAACACAACTCTGGACAAAAGACGGACGATTGGTCGGCCGATAATCGTTGCGTGTGTACGGGGCTTAATTGCTAAACAAGAAGCTCTTTTGTTAACCTTCTGTTAGCAGCAGGATAAATATCTTCAGGTTTTCATCATTCTGCTTGTAAATGGAAAACATGTTCAGAAATTGAATTGATAGACGCAACATGACTTATGCTGAGTTATTTGATACTCTATGGTTATGCTATTCTTTTATTTACACAGGATTCTATCCAAAGATAATATGGTGCTAGTTATGTGTTTTTTGGTGATGCTGCCAGCAGTGATAATCATCCTATGGAGAAGAAGTCACATGCCTGTACTTTCCCTGGATGGGACTGTGTAATCAATATAATGAAACAATTAATCAGCTGCACAAAGTGTGAAGGGTGTTGGTGTCATTTCCTGAACACACCCATATACAACACATAGCTGTGGAAGTAAAGACATTGCTTTATGAAATCATGTAGTGAGAAAATGTTAGGGTGCCATTGCTGACCTCTGAAAATCTAGCTTTCTGGCTGCCATGCTGATCCAGCAGATCAGCTGTTCTGACTTCACTCTGACATTCTAATCTGCATGCTTGTTTCAAGTCAGTGACTGAAAAAGTATGCATACCAGAGACATCCAGACAATTAGTATTCTTAAGAGGGGGTCACCGATGGCAGACCATTTACAGTATTTACTAGAAAAGTGAAGTTACGATGTGCCGAGTATTATAATTTGGTGGGACCGTTTTCTTCAAGGTACCTCTCATGGGCACGAAGCACATTACCATAGCTCTCCGGGTAGAAGTCTCAAGATTTAAGAAAAAAAAACCATGCCAGGCTATTAACAACAGCTTAAAAAGCTTGTTATAATAATTGTTGAAAAAAAAAATCAACATGTTTTGGGGTTTCTTTAAGTCCCCCTTCATCTGGCTGCTATTCCAGCATTTGCAGCAAAGTTTAAACATGCTAATGAAATCCAAACCTAGCATATGCAATTTTTGGTAAATTTGTGGAACTGAAAGCATTGGGACTTTATATATGCCAAATGAGAACAAACACATAAGTAAAAAATGTAAAGTTTTTCCTTTACAAAGCTTTTATACAAAAGGACCTTCCAGTAATTCCAAGCTACATTGGTATTATGTATACATGCATTTGTACGTGGTCTACGCGTTTCCTGGGATCCCCGGCTTCTTCAGGACTATACATGTTTCTTGTTTATACATAAGGCTCTTACTGTGATTAAAAAGAAAACAGGAAAAAAAAAAGAATTACAAAACAGTCAATATGAACAAAAACAAATGCATATAATCCATATTTACAGCATAATTACAAACTCAAATTACCTTGTGATTGCAGAGAGGGGGGAAAGGGAAGGAGGAGAGGGAGAGAAAAAAAAAAAAAGAAAACCCTATATAACCCCAAATAATCTCTATATTTCAACAACATATTAGAATTGTAACAGATTATATATATACCCAATTGTATAGCAAAGAATTACCTATAATCCAAGGAGGTTTGTTGCGAGAGATTTGCGTCACTAAAACAGAGGAAAGATATCGGGGAACTTTCTCCTGATTTTTTGTAAATCCTATGCAATTCTTCATTTAGATTCCCCCAGCACAATATTTCTAAACCCTGATGAAGAGGAACTTCAACCCCCCGAAATGTGTTGGATGTTTTTTAATGATTGCTACAATGAATAAACTTTATCTAAGAGGTCAATAATAGGCCAGTTGCTCTCTTTTCTCTACCAATCTTGAGCCCCAACAGGATTACTTAAAAAAAAACTGCAGAATGCATTGAGAACATATGATTTACCAACAGCTGGGGTGTCATACTAGGTTTATTATAATGCTTAGGACAATGTATTGCAAAACTGGGCAAACCACATGCTCAGGAATGGATCACACAACCATTGCTACAAGAACTATCAGTGGTGTTACCAGAAGACTATTTTGCTGGCATGTTAAGCAATGAAGGACATTGATTACAATGGTTTATCTGCTGAAAGTTCGTTAAACAGATGTTTGAACGGAAATTTAAGGAAAGGACATTATCATCTGCGGAAAAAGAGAATAGAAGATTCATTGACAAAATCATTTCCGAGAAGCTTTGTAGCTGTTTCTGTGGCCTTTGTCTTATGAACACATATGAATATTTATTATTCTTTTGTTTTAGTGTTTACCTTTTTTATGTTTTGTACTCATGTCGTATTATAAAAAGGAAAAAAACAGATAACCTATTGTGCCCCTTGTGTGAGATCGTGACCGGTCACATTTTGTTTTCCCAACATTAATGAGCCAGACTGTTTAGTAAAAAACACTGAAATGTTAAGTAGAATAGTACAAATTCCAACTGTTGAAGAGTACAACAGAAACAAAAAACAACCGTGCTAGAAAATGAACATATAACCTGTTGCAGCTGCTGCCACAGGAAACTAATATAGTGCCCTAAACTTCCGTATTATAAAGCCCCAAAAGAACTGAAAAGGGCTATAGCACTATACACCCAAACAAAGAAACTCATTGAAACATAATGGGGTTTATTTCCTATAAGGGCTCTTTCACACAGGCGGACCGTTCAGATCCGCCTGTGTTTTTTTGGCGGATCTGAACAACCCTCCATGCATCCCTATGGGGCATCGGATGTCAGTGAAGACATGTCCGCTGATATCCGATCCGTCAAATCTGGACGGATGGAAACCCGATTTTCTATCCATCCAGCGGATCGGATGAGAGCGGACCGACGGTCCGTTCCCATCCGATTTCCCCCATAGAGATGCATGGGGAACTGACAGCTGTGTCTCTACACACAGAGCGGAGACACAGCTGTCATCCTCCTGCTCAGTGGGGGATTGGTGGATCAATCCCCCGCTGAGAAAAACGGACTCCGTCCGACGGACGGAGTGTGTGAAAGGGGCCTTACTGAAGAATGCAAAATCTGGTGCAGCTGTGCATGGTAGCCAATTAGCTTCTAATTGCAGCTTGTTCAATTAAGTTTTGATTAAAAAAAAAAAGAGCTACACCAAATTTTGCACTCTCCAGTTTTAGAAAAACAACCCCAAAGAGTCAGTCCAATGTTATGTGCATAGAATGATAATAAATGTAATCTCGTAGCTGTGCTCTGGGATTTTGTCCAATAACAATGGTGCAACTTCAGATTATATATCAGTGTGCCATGTTCCAACTCAGTGGCTCCACACCATCCCAGTAGGTGATCCTCCAATATGAATAAATAAATTACCATGGTGGAACCAACTATTTCAATAATTAGAAAGAAAAAATAGAAATGTAGCAATTTGCAGAATATATGTATTTATTTATTTATTTACATGTTTTTGGAACCCTCCTTTTGACATTTTTTTTTTAAATACTATTTTTAACAATGTATTTTTGTATGGTTTTATCAATATTTGCATATTTTATATTTGTTGTATTTAATGTGATTTACATATTATTATACCTGTATTCCTTTGCAATATTTTTTTTTTATACTTTAAAGTGTAACTCCACTTTTGTTGAGAAAAAAAAAAACATTCCCCTCTGGGTGATCTACAGTATGTACATTGCAAGGATTTTAACAAACTTGGTTGCAGATTCTTACCTTTTGTTATTCTGAAGAAATCATGGTTTGCTCCTCTGTGCCCCTGGGCTGGGTGGGTCTCATGGGAGTGGTTTCATAGTATCTGTCAGCTGTGGCAGTTGCAGGGCTCTAATGAGGAAATCTGCTTGGCCTGTATTACTTTAGATGTGTTCCTATTAGGAGTATCTCACCAGAAATGACATTTTTGTGGCAGGGGATACCAGAAATCTGACTTGTATCTTAGTACAGACTTCTGGGAAAAATGGTGAGCCAATCACACAAGCAGGAAATGATGTTTCTGGGATGTAGTCAGTACACATTCTGTGTACAGAAGAGCTCCAGGTAGATAATATTGCATTGCATTTTCAGAAAATAACAGCAGCTGAAGATTGAAAAGGAAAGGTCATTTTTAATAACATTCAATTACAACATGATTTGTGTCGCAATTGTACACGCTTTATTGTTTTTTCTTTATTTGCTGATATTTTTTCCCCACGAAAGTGGAGTTACCCTTTAAATGGGGAAGTCAAAATAGGTTTTTGCTGTGTTTGCCCTACATCCACACAAGATGGCGCTGTATATGGGGCATAAGGCATAGGTATATTGGTATTGTTAAATAGATGTAAGAATGTATAATAACATACTGAGACATTAAGATCATATGCTGTTGTGCTATCTTGTGAGAAGATAAGGGAATTATATGTGCAATAGCTATGTTTGGTAAGAAGGCAGCAACTCTTAGTATGGTTATATAGGTGGGGGTTTATATATATATATATAGTGAAGAACAGAGTGAAGCCAGTTTTTGTCTGCTCCTGAGGAGGTTGCATAGTAATAATGAAATGCGTAGGCAAAGACTTCTGTGACAGCACTTTTTATTTTTGTTTTTTATTGTTTGAGCCAGATGGACTTGTGTCTTTTTTCAACCTGACTAACTATGTAACATCCACTCGGTGGAGCGCACGCTGATTGCACACAGCAGTTCTTCCTATTTTGTGTACACACTCCTATTAATACATGCATTGGATTATTTTTTTTCCTAATAAAAAAAGGTGTTTTCACCATAAATGGCTTTTTCTCCCTTAACTTCATTTGTTTATTAACCAAACTTGGCAAGTGACCGCTAGTGATGCATAAGGGTCCGGATATCCTGGAAGATTGGGTGCATACCTTCCAGTGGATACCTTGTGCACTTTTTTGACTCCCTTGCTAACACATGGGGTCAGATTTCTCTGGTGAGTGTGGTGTGTATTGGGGAACCACCTACAGGTATGGTGTGGAGGGACTGGAACATGACATGCTGATATATCATTTGAAGTTGCACTATTGTAATCCACAGAGCACGACTATAAGTTTGAATTTATAATCATTATATGCACATAATATTGAACTGACATTTTATGTTTCTGGACTTTATTTCACAGAGTTTGCTTATTTGTTTGGATGTATAGTGATGTGTGCCATTTTAGTTCTTTTGGGGCTTTATAATACTGAATTTCAGGGCACTATATTGGTATCCTGTGGCAGCAGCTGGCATAGGTTATATATTCATTTTCCAGCACGACTGGTTTTTGTTTGGTTTTCAACAATTGAAGAATGGCTGGAAAAATAGCAAACTAGGTGCTGCCTCAAAGATATTCATGTTGGCCCTAACATGGACTTGGTTCTAGGTCGAAAAGTGAACTCACAACACACATGTGTTGGCGTAACACACAATAAAACATGCATTTTTCAATGGATTTCCAAAAAGCAAGGTAAAACAGGGTATATGTGCTCTGCTGTGCCAATCTTATAGTATATGTTGGTCTTGTAAAGATCGGAGTGATTAGACTGAATAGGTGCATGCCTTTTCAAGAAGTTGTGCCAGTCCAGAACTGCATTTTTAAGGGCATGGCAGCCCATTTTTTTTTTAATGGAACGGTAAAATTCACAAAAGACTGCAATTTGCGACACAGGAGTCCCACGCTTACTGTAACTTGTTACATCACTTCAGCCTCCTGGTTTGCTAACCTGCCACACGGCTGCTTCGGGCCTCATGCCTAGGCCTTAGGTCTGCTCCTCAGACCCACACAAAGGTTTCCCTCCAGTCAAGCGCTCTCATAGCTTACTCACAATCAGCTTGTTACTGCTCTGTGGCAGACTACATCTGCCTTCTGCAGACATGCATGCTTTGACTGCTCCCTGCAATCCCTCTGACTCCTAGAGAGGATGGGAGTCCTCCTGACTCCCATGCACTGACCTCCTATCTGTTGGGTTGAGCCCCCAGCTTTAACCCTGGGTCTAATATGAACTCAGCCCACACCTATGCAATCAGTACATCTGCCTCTCCAAAACTCTGACCTAAACTGCTAAAATGAACAGTGATACGGGCTGGCATCTCCACAGTCTACCGTTCATCAATGGAAAAAATGTGAGGGCTTTTTCTACTATGGATTGCTTCAAATGACGCTGTACCATTTTAAACTAAGACCCGCCTTAGAACAGACGCCATACAATATCTTCTTTTAATGCCCCATACACACGTGCCGATTATCTGCAGACTTACCTTTTCTATGTAGTGCAAGGGCCTGCCGGATTGCATACAAATTGAAAGTGTTTAGGTTTGACCTCATATTATATGGTTTTGGTAAGTCTGCAGACAAAAGTCTGCAGATAATCTGCACGTGTGTATGGGGCATAACTCTACTCATGTATTTTTCCTTTTTCACTGGGGCCTGATGTTTGCTAGTTTCTATGCTAAGCTCCACCAGCATCCCTCCCTTTGTCAAAGGAAACGGTTTCAGTGGCCAATAAGAGCACTAATAGGGCGTGTGTCAAATGGCCTTTGTTTGCTTTAGGTAAACGTTGCATTCTCATACAAATCTATAGGAATGCAACAGTTGCTTGAAGCAGGTCAAATGCATGTTAGAAGGAGGTCTAATGCAGATCAATTGCACCTGTTAATGAACCCTGAATTACCTTGGGAGCCCCTCAAACTAACGGCATCAACACAAGCCCAAAGCCCATCGACAAAGGCCCTTAAAGTGGTAGTAAAGGTGTTTTTGTTGATTTATACTGTACCTACAAGTAAGCCTACAGTATACAAGGCTCACCTGTAGATACAGTAAATACCTCCTCAACATGTATTGTTTAGGAGATATTTACTTAACCACTTTAGCCCCGCTTACATTGAGGCTACTGCGGCAAAGTGCCGCGATCCCGTCCAGCGACGTAGACCTACGTCGCTGGACTCCGCCCCTTGTGGGCGGCGCTCGCGCGCCGCCGGAGGCTCGCTCCCGCTGTGTTCATTCACAGCGGGAGTCGGGCCAGCGGAGGAGCAGCGGCGATTGCTGCTGCTCTGCCCCGATCGTCGGGGATCGAGTCTGGAGATCCGCCCGCTGTGTGTAAACACAGCGGGCGGATCTCCATAGTGACAGGGACTGACAGATGACTTTATCATAAAGCAAAGTGTCAAGCCCCAGTACCAAAATTAAAAATATAATAATTAATACTATGAATTTTTGTTATATTGTAGGGCCACACAATGGGACTATGCGCTGTTTACCTTAGTCCATAAGTTTGCCTAATGTCGTATTACCATTGCATTGTGTATTAGTTGAAGTGTGTGTATAGCCAAATCATTTTTTCCTGTTGTGGATAGAGTGGAGAGCTAGTAAAAACATGTGTCAGGTTGTGATTGCTATCTGTGACAGATTTGCTCTCTCTTTTTATCCTGGTGACCACAATAATCAGAACAGAAAATGATGGAAATCAAAAATTTTACAGTTGTCACTAAAACAGGAGTAAGGGGGAAATCTTCCAATGGGAGTAACTTTATTGGTGGCAACTGTGTAAAATGGGAATTTCTGCACTTTGAATAGATCACCTCTCACTTCTTGTTGCATTTCCAAAAACAATTTAAACAGCAAAAATGAACTGAGCAGTTTTACCCTTTCCATACTTCCAAAGAGGGCTTTTTATCAGAGCCGCTATTATACTGTTCTCATGTGTCAGCCTACGGTTAAGTGTATGTAACCCAAAATAATAATGTTGTGTAAATAGCTCTATTTTTGACTTGTAAATGTAGTTGTGCAAGGTTTTTTTTTTTTTTATATTATTGTAAGTACAGTAAATGCTTAATAAATACTTGTTGTTCCTGCTCTTCATTTAGTCCTTTCCATAATAGGGTGACAACGCTATCCCACCAGCTCCCAATGTTGCAGAAGTATTTGTCACCCTCCTGTGTAAGCTACAAACAGCCGTGCTTTCATCTAGTGCTGTGGGAAACACTCCCTGCTAGTTTACTGACAGCTGCTCTGACCATTTAGCAACCAAGACTTGGAATTTATGCCTTAGTGATGCTACTAACAACCTTAAAAGGGACCCCCTCCCCTTTAAAACTGCCAATGCTATTTAAAGGCAACCAGGTAAACAAGTGACTTACATCTATCAATCAATGCCCCTTTTTAAAATTTTCCCACATTGCCACTGGATGTCATTTGTATGCATCCTGCTCCCACACTACCAGCTTTAAAAACACCATAATTAGTGGCCAGATTCTTCCTATGTGTTATCTGTGTTGGCCCACTGATAAAGGCAGGCCCAAAGCAAAAAAAATAAAAAATAGGCGCAGGGCCTCATGATGGGGTTTACAGAATACAGGACATCAAGGGTTAATTGGCTGGGGTGTAGCAAGAGGTAAATTATTGGGATTGGTCCAGGAGTAATAGGTGGAGTTTTGGATAGGGGGCATGCTAGGGACAGAGAGTTTGTTTTACAGACCCTGCTGGTGAAGTCGGAAGAACAGGAGTCAAGAACAGGAATCCTCGCCCTCCTGCCCTGTTTTGGGTTGTTTGGTTGTTTTATTTGTAAAAAAAAAAAACAAAGGAAAGGGTTTGGTGGTTAGGGTCTTGGAAGGCATTAATATTCTTGGAAAAGTTCATAGGGTGACCCATCTAAGGTAAGGAGCCCTCTAGGGGATCCCAGGTAATGCGCAGCTGGGGACCATTAAGTATTAACCCTGATACACAATGCTAATTTGATTTTTGGTGCCTCCCAAGATCGGCAACCTTTATGTTACGGGTACTGGATTTGGTATTGTTTCTGTTTTAAGAAATGTTTATTTTGTTAATTTGTTAAATGAAATGTAAATTTTTCTCAATATTGGTGTTATGCATTATTTGTTCAGAGCTAGTGGCATGGGTTTCAGTTGGGAAGAAATACGATGGGTTGAATTTATCTGTAATACACGAATCCTATCTTTGACAGATCTTGCGCATGTGCAATGTGAGATCTGGCACAGAAATGAAAATGCCTTTGCCAGAAGTTCTCGCAGGATTTTGTGAAATCTGGAGAGATCTTGTAGTATATAGACAAGGTGATGTAGCCTTCCCAGGGTGCATCGCTGATGGCCTGGCTACATCACCAGTGATTTGAAAAAGGTCCCACAGTTAACAGTGCATGTCAGAGCACAAACCAAGCCATGAACTCCTAGGAATTGTCTGAAGACCTCCGGGACAGGATTGTATCGAGGCACAGATCTAGGGAAGGGTACAGAAAAATCTCTGCAGCATTGAGGGTCCCAATGAGCACAGTGGCCTCCTTCTTTCATAAATGGAAGATGTTTGAAACCACCAAGACTCTTCCTAGAGTGGGCTACCTGGACATACTAAACGATCGGGGGAGAAGGGCCTTAGTCAGGGAGGTGACCAAGAATCTGATGGTCACTGATAGAGCTCCAGCAGTTGTGGACAGAGAGGAACCTTCCAGAAGAACAACCATCTCTGCAGCACTCCACTAATCAGGCCTGTATGGTATAGTGGCCAGACAAAATCCACTCAGTAAAAGGCACATGACATCCCACCTGGAGTTTGCCAAAAGACACCTGAAAGACGCCCAGACCATGGAAAACAAAATTCTCTGGTCTGATGAAAGAAAGATTGAAGTCATGTTTGGAGGAAACCAGGCACCGCTCATCACCTGGCCAATACCATCCCTACAGTGGATCATGGAGGTGGCAGCATAATGCTGTCGGGATGTTTTTCAGTGGCAGGAACTGGGAGACTAGTCAGGATTGAGGGAAAGATGAATGCAGTAATGTACAGAGAGATCCTTGATGAAAACCTGCTCCACTGTGCTCTGGACATCAGACTGGGGCAAAGGTTCATCTTCCAACAGAACAACAACCCTAAGCATACAGCCAAGATAACAAAGGATTGTCTATGGGACAGCTCTGTGAATGTCCTTGAGTGGGCCAGCCAAAGCCCAGACTTGAACATCTCTGGAGAGATCTGAAAATGACTGTGCATTGATGCTCCCCATCCAACCTGATGGAGTTTGAGAGGTCCTGCAAAAAAGAATGGGGAAAACTGCCCAAAAATACGTGTACCAAGCTTGTAGCATCATACTCAAAAAGACTTGAAGCTGTAATTGGTGCACAAAGCTGCTTCAAAGTATTGAGCAAAGGCTGTGTTTACTTATGTACATGGGATTTGTTTCCTTTTTTATTAAATTTGTAAAGATTTAGGGTCCATTCACACTAGCGCGACTTGTCAGGCGACTTGGTTGCCTGACAAGTCGCGGTCGGTCGCTCGCCATTGAATAGTACAGGACCCGTTCTAATAGGAGTGACAAAAGTCGCTCCGACTTAGAAAAAGGGTCCTGTACTACTTTGGGACGACCTGGAGGCGACTTGCATTGACTTCAATTATATGAAGTCCCTGCATGTCACGCCGATGTGCACCGCGACTTCACAGTTCGCCCCAGCAAGTCATGCTGCGCCAGTGTGAATGGACCCTTAAAAACAAACTTCTTTCACATTGTCATTATGGGGTATTGTTTAGAGAATTTTGAGGAAAATAATGAAGGCTGTAACATAACAAAATGTGTAAAAAGTGAAGCGATGTGAATACTTTCCGGATGCACTGTATACATGTACACTTGATTAGACTGTTTTATGGTTGACCTCTATGCTTGCACTGTTAATGCCTGAATTTTACTTTTTTTTTATGACTGTCTTCCATTAATTCTATGCCTATGTATGTGGAATTGGACTCTTTGTTTGATATTTGTTTTCTTGTTTTGTAAGTTTCTTTACATTACAATAAAAATTCAATTAAACAAGAAAATATCTAAAGCACCCCCCCCCCCCAAAAAAATATAAATAAAAGAAAACAAAGATAAAAATTTAACTTTTCTTATAATCTAAGCTGGTTTCAGTAAGAGTGGATGAGTCGTGGGTAATAAATCACAGCACTATACAAAGAAATAAAAACCTGAATCTGACTGAACAACCACCCTCTATATATAAAGAAAAGCAAAAACACAAACTGACAATAAACACCACTAAAGTTGCAAAATTCCTTACAAAATTTATTTACATATACATATCTTAAATTCAACACATATTTAAAAAGCTTGGCCAAGTAAATGTGCAAATTAAAAATTGTATTTAAACAATTGAACAACACCCCCTTCTTCATATACATTCATTGAAAAAAGAAAAAAATGAGACCTGTGGGTGTGTTACAGTGGCAGGGAGGGAAAAACTCCCCATTGGGTTCACCTGACAGTAACGTAATCTCTTTCCACGCTATAATAAATAGTTAGCCTTAGGATTTAATATATACTATTATATATTTGATTTACTGTAAGTGATGTTTGCAGAGTTAATGACATTCAAAATGAATAACAACAAATGTCAGTAAGTACGGCATTGTTAGCAATCAGACATTAATTTGAAATTCAAGCAGGGGGCTGCCAAAAATCAGAAAATTAAAAAGGCATTCCAAAATCACATTTTATTTAATCTGTTGAGCATTTTCCACAAGCGACAAAATCCAGATTTCTGTTGTGATTTTTTTTCTGTCTCTTTCTTTCAGTGCGCTTATGAACTCATCTATATGTTCCTGTTTTCTTTTCTTGTCCGAAACAACTTCTAGACACGTTGTCTTGTTGAAATAGGCCGATGGTTGTCCACTCACCAGGATATCTGAAGCTGGAACAAAATAAATGTGTTTTACCAATGTGCGCCATTGTCTCTAATGGAATATGTTTCCGCTATGAACGCTGAGCAGAGAAGCTGCAATCCCTTCCCTTTGACTAGGAGACTGACCTGTCAGATATTGTCATAAAAGGAAGCACAGCAATACGAGCTTCAAATCTGTTCATTCACAATTAAAAGAAAAACACTGCCTGCTGTCCTTCTGCATTGTTATTCCATTCTGGGCACAGAGCTAAGAATACTGCCTGCTTCCGAGTCATGTACAGTGGCAAAGCAAAAATGCCATAAAGTGACCAAGCTACAGGGAATCCGGAAAGTATTCACAGCGCTTCACTTTTTCCACATTTTTTTTAGGTTACAGCTCTATTCCAAAATTGATTAAATTCATTATTTTCCTCAAAATTCTACAAACAATTGACAACATGAAAGTTTGTTTAAAATCTTTACAAATTTATTAAAAATAAAAAACTAAAAAAAAAAAAAAATATATCACATGTACATAAGTATTCACATCCTTTGGCCAATACTTTGTTGAAGCACCTTTGGCACCAATTACAGCGTCAAGTCTTTTTGAGTATGATTCTACAAGCATGGCACACCTATTTTTGGGCAGTTTCTCCCATTCTTCTTTGCAGGACCTCTCAAGCTCCATCAGGTTGGATGGGGAGCGTCGGTGCAGAGCCATTTTCAGATCCCTCTAGAGATTGCTAAATGGGTTCAAGTCTGGGCTCTGGCTGGACCCCTCAATGACATTCAAAGAGTTGTCCTATAGCTACTCCTTTGTTATCTTGGCTGTGTGCTTAGGGTCGTTGTCCTGTTAGAACAGTGGTTCTCAATTCCGGTCCTCGGGACCCACTAACAGGCCAGATTTTAAGTATTACCTTGGGGGATGCAGACTAGAATACTGCAATCACTGAGCAGCAAATGAGATCACCTGTGATGTAATTTAGTTATCTTGCAAACCTGGCCTGTTGGTGGGTCCCGAGGACCGGAATTGAGAACCACTGTGTTAGAAGGTGAACCTCAGCCCTAGTCTGAGGTCCAGAGGGCTCTGGAGCCGGTTCTCGTCAAGGATGTCTCTGTACATTGCTGCATTCTTCTTTCCCAAAATCCTGACTAGTATCCCAGTTCCTGCCACTGAAAAATCCCAACAGCATGATGCTGCCACCACCATGCGTCACTGTAGGGATGGTATTTGCCAGGTGATGAGCGGTGCCTGGTTTCCTCCGAACATGATACTTGCCATTTAGGCCAAAAAGTTCAATCTTTGTTTCATCAGACCAGAGAATTTTTTTTCGCATGGTCTAAGAGTCCTTCAGGTGCCTTTTGGCAAACTCCAGGCGGGCTGCCATGTGCCTTTTACTGAGGAGTAGCTTCCGTCTGGCAACTCTACTATACAGGCCTGATTGATGGAGTGCTGCAGAGGTGGTTGTTCTTCTGGAAGGTTATCCTCTCCCCACAGAGAAACTTTGGAGCTCTGTCAGAATGACCATTGGGTTCTTGGTCATCTCCCTGACTAAGGCCATTCTCCCCCGATAGCTCGGTTTGACCAGGCGGCCCACATTAGCAAGAGTCCTGGTGGTTCCAAACTTCTCCCATTTACGGGTAATGGAGGCCACTGTGCTCATTAGGACTTTCAATGCTGCAGAACATTTTCTGTACCCTTTCCCAGATCTGTGCCTCCATACAATCCTGTCTCAAGGGTCTACAGGACTTCATGGCTTGATTTTAGCTCTGAAAAAGCCCTGTTAACTGTGGGACCTTATATAGACAGGTGTGTGCCTTTACAAATCATCTCCAATCAACTGAGTTTACCACAGGGGGACTCCAAGCAAGTTGTAGAAACATCTCAAAGATCAGTGGAATCAGGATGCACCTGAGCACAATTTTGAGTATCTTGGCAAACGCTGTGAATACTTATGTACATGTGACTTATTTTGTTTTTTATTTTTAATAAATTTGCAAAGATTTTGAACAAACTTCTTTCACATTGTCATTATGGGGTTTTGTTTGTAGAATGTTGAGAAAATAACTAATGTAATCAATTTTGGAAAAAGGCTGTAACATAACAAAATATGGAAAAGTGAAGCACTGTGAATACTTTCTGGATTCACTGTATGTTCATTCAAATATTTACATATTCTTAGGAAGCACAACATGGTTTGATGCAGGCACGTGGAGCAATTCGTCCTTAAATTTCACTACAGAAGTGGTCTAGGAATATTTTGCTGTGATCTTTGATGTTGAATGAGTCCACAGTTCCTGTAGCTACTGGGGTCAATGAGGGCTTCTATTAAAACTCTTTTACGGCAAGTTAAGGATTGTTGCACCAATCACCCATAATATTATGACCACCCATAGTGTAGAAGTTTGAATCAATATGTTTATTTAAAAAAACGGAATTTTTGTAAAATCTTACCTGTAAAATTCCTTTCTCTGAGTCCTCCGACAGTCGCCGCCCCCTCTAAGTCATCACTGTTGGGTATTGTCATCTGCTCCGCAGGAGTAGCTAGGCATATAGACTTAGTTAAAAACAAAAAGGCATTTGCATGTATACACCCCTGGGGGCTGTCCCATCTGGTCAATACCCCCCTGCAGTGTCCACTCCCAACTCAGTTTGGTAACATAGCAGTAAGAAAACAAGAACCCCGTATAGAGGGGCGGGGGCGGCGACTGTCGGAGGACTCAGAGAAAGGAATTTTACAGGTAAGATTTTACAAAAATTCCGTTTTCTCTTACGTCCTCCGACAGTCGCCACCCCCTCTAAGTCATCACTGTTGGGATGTCCCAAAGCAGTATAGACATGAGGGGTGGGAGACGCAACCGTATAAGAGGCAACGCAGTACCCATAGCAGAGAAAGGAACCTTACATGCACTGTAAGAGAACCCACTGGGCAACAGAAAAAACAATGCTCAACAGGAGCAACCGCCCAGGAAAGCAAATACCAACAGACAGGGACCCATAAAAAAACAAGGGTCCTTCATGGCACTGCCGCACTGAGAACTTTGCGGCCAAAGGAAGCATCAGCCGATGCCAGAACGTCGACTTTGTAGAATTTCGAGAAAGTGTGCACCGACGACCAAGTCGCAGCCTTGCACACCTGGGCCACCGAGGCCCTATGCCAACAAGCCCAGGACGTACTCACAGATCTAGTAGAGTGCGCCTTAACAGGGAAGGGTGGAACCCGTTCCTTCAAAGCATAAGCCTGCTCAATGGTCTGTCTGATCCATTTGGCAATAGTTGCTGCGGACGCAGCCATGCCCTTCCGAGACCCCTCAGGAAGAACAAACAGGGAATCCGTTTTACGAAAGGATTCTGTAGACAGGTAAACCCTGATCGCCCGGACAACATCCAAAGAATAAGAAGAGGTGTATAATGAGAATCAGAGGAGGCTCACATACACTAGCAGCGCTAATATGTGAGCCTCCTCTGATTCTCATTATACACCTCTTCTTATTATTTGATTTTTTATAGCGGCTGCTTTACATTTAGATTTTCTATTTTATTAGCGCTGGGTTGAGTGGGTTTTATTCTTACTCCTATTATCAACATCCAAAGAATGCAAAGCAATCTCCTTCGGATGCTTAGGCTTCGTGCAAAATGAAGGCAGAACAATTTCCTCATTAAGGTGAAATTCAGTGACCACCTTGGGAAGAAAGGACGGAAGTGTTCTCAACACCACCTTATCCTTATGGATTACCAAGTAAGGGGAGCGGCAAGACAACGCCGCCAGCTCCGATACTCTGCGAGCCGAAGTGATCGCCACCAAAAAGGCGACCGTCTTTGACAACAGAGGCAAAGAGATCTCCCTGATATTTTCAAAGGGAGCACGCTGTAACACGGACAGAACCAAGTTCAAGTCCCATGGAGGTAAAGGCTCCTTTCTGGGAGGAACCAAGTGTGGCACACCTTGAATGAAGGTACGGACCAAGGAATTAGACGCCACAGGGCGTTGGAAAAGGATGGCCTGACCCTTTATCGTGACCAGCGCCAAACGCTGATCCACGCCAGACTGGAGGAAAGCCAACACTCTTGACACCGAGTACGAGCGAGGGGAAAACCCCCTGGACTCTCACCAGGCGAAATAAGCTTTCCAGGTACGGTAATAGATTTTACCAGAAGAGGATTTCCTAGCCTTGATCAGCGTAGGGATAACCTCAGGGGAGAGACCCTTGTCCCTCAGGACCTGGGTCTCAGCAGCCAGGCCGTTAAAGCCAGCGACTGTAAAGCAGGATGGAAGATTGGATCTTGAGACAGAAGACCTTCCCGCAGGGGCAGTCGCCCCGGAGGCGCCACTGCCAGGTGAACAACGTCGGCGTACCAGGACCGGCGAGGCTAGTCCGGCGCGACCAGAATCACCAGGTGCGGCTCCGAGGCTAGCCTGCGGAGGAACCTGGACAGCAACTGAATTGGAGGAAAGGCATACATCAGACGATACTGATGCCAAGGGGCCACCAACGCATCCGAGGCGTCCGCCAACGGATCGCGCGTTCTTGCCACGAACCTTCCCACCTTTTGATTTAGCCGAGATGCAAACAGATCCACGTCCGGGATCCCCACTTCGCACACAGCATTTGGAAGACCTCCGGGTGTAAGGACCATTCCCCCTGGTCCAGGGTCTGGCGACTCAGTCTGCTTGCCAATTCTCTACACCCGGAATGTGAACCGCTGAGATTGCCGGGACGTGAAGCTCGGCCCAAGACAGAATGTCTGTCACCTCCCGGGCCGCCCGAGCACTCCTGGTGCCCCCTTGGTGGTTGATGTAAGCCACCGCGGTAGCATTGTCCGCCCGGACAGGACGACCCTGTAGACGATCCGACCACTGGAGGAGGCAGAGCTTGATCGCTCGCAATTCCAGGACGTTGATCGGAAGGGAGGACTCCTCCTCCGACCAAGTGCCCTGGGCAGACAGGGTGCCCAGGACCCCACCCCAGCCTAACAGGCTGGCATCCATGGTGATCACCATCCAAACCAACGGACGGAAAGACTTGCCCTGCGTCACCGGAGACTGGAGCCACCACCGAAGAGCCAATTTTGTCTGACGACTCAAGGAGACATGCAGATCCAGGGACCGAGCCAGTCCGTCCCATTTCGCCAGGATCTCCGCTTGGAGAGCTCGCGTGTGGAACTGAGCAAAAGGTATCGCCTCGAAGGTCGACACCATCAACCCCAGGACCCGCATACAGGTCCTGAGTGATGATGCTGGCACATCCCTGAGGGACCCGATCTCGTCCCGCAATGTTCGGAGCTTGTCCTCCGGCAGGAACACCTTCTGAGTCCAGAATCATCCCCAGGTAGGGAAGACGAACCGAAGGGGACAACGATGATTTCTGAATGTTGATGGTCCATCCGAACTCCCTGAAGCGTTCGGACCGTGATGGACAGATCGCGCACCAGGTCCTGACTGACACTTGATCTTATGAGGAGATCGTCTAGATACCCCAAGACCGCAATGCCCTGAGCCCTCAGTAGGCCCAGAACCGGCGCCAGTACCTTGGTAAAGACCCTGGGAGCCGAAGCAAGACCGAAAGGTAACACCACAAACTGGTAATGGTCTTCCGCGACAGCAAACCGAAGGTACCGCTGATGACCCTCGAAGATGGGGGACATGCAGGTACGCATCCTTGAGGTCTATTGAAGCCAGGAACTCCCCTGGGCTCAGAGAAGCCACCACCGATCGGAGAGACTCCATACGGAATTTCCAAACTCGCACAAAGCGGTTCAGAGCTTTCAGGTCCAGGATAGGACGCACTTTGCCCTCCTTTCTGGGCACAGTGAACAGATTGGAATAAAAGCCCCGAAACCTGTCCTGGTGAGGCACCGGGACGACCACTCCCTGAGCAAGGAGGTCCTGAACTGAACGGTGCAAGTCCTGCAGACGCCCCAGAGGCAAATGAATATTTGAGGGGAAGAATCTGTCCGCTGGCCGGGAAAGAAACTCGATCTTGTATCCCGACCGAACGATTTCCTGAACCCACCTGTCCGAAATCCGGAGCAGCCAAAGTTGGAGGAAACCGCGCAAACGTCCACCCACCCCAGAAACGGGTGAGGGCGTGCCTTCAGGCAGAAGTGGATTGGCCCGTCGAAGCGGTATTGCCTGACTTCTGCTTACCCGCCCAGGGCTTCTTCTGTCCGCCCTGGGACTTGAAGGGCTTGCCCTTGGATTGGTTCCGAAAGGCACGAAAGGAACCCTGACTGGATCTAGGCGCAGAACTCCGCTTGCCCCGGAAGGACTTGTGCTTCGGGTTCTGGGGCAGCATAGTGCTCTTGCCCCCCGTGATGCCTTTTACCAGGGTATCCAACGCCTCGCCAAAAAGGCGAGAGCCAGCATAGGGAAAATCAGCAACCGTTTTCCACGAGGACTGGTCGGCCGACCAGCTCTTCAGCCATATCAGGCGTCGGTTAAGCACCGCGACACTGGAGAGGCGAGCCACCAAGGGGGCCTCATTTAAGGCTGCATCACACAGATACATAATTCCTTGGTGGATTTGATCCACCATTTCCAGCCGGGCAGGCGGAACATCAGACACAAGGTTGTTCTTAAGCACCATAGTCCAATCAGCAACCGCCTGCGCCACTAACATGGACGCGAAAATGGGTTTGAGCAGAGAGCCCGCCACCGTATAGGAATGGCGGGCCAAAGACTCCAAACACCGGTCCGTTGGATCCCGGAAAACCGGGGAATCCTCCATAGGAACCAAGGTAGCCTTGTTCAACACTGCAACCGTGTGATCCACCTGTGGAGGTACACACCAGCGCGATTCCGTAGCCGGCGTGAAGCAATTTGAACCGACTGGGCACCACGAACGGACGTTTTAACGTGCGCCACACTTCATTAACAGTGTAATGAAACTCAGCGGGACAGGGAAAAACCTGCGCCGACTTGCGGGTCCTGTGCGTCCCAAAAGAGGACGCAACGCCCAGGGGACTGGGCTCATCCTCCAAGTGCAAAGTTTCCTTCACAGAAATAATTCATCCATGGTCGCCCGTTCTTCGGACGACCCCGGAGAGGAGGTATCAACCCCCTCCACCTCCGCCTCAGACCCCTGCAGGTCCAAGGATGAGCGGGACCCTGAAAAGGGCACACTCGCAGCAGCCATATCACCCTCTGAATCAGAGGAGAGGGACAATCTGGGCCTCTTACGAGCAGCACGTTCAGCCATCAGCATTTCCATATTAGACACTAAAGTCGCCACTACAGCGGCCAAATCAGGTCTCAGAGGGGCCACAGGAGAACTGGGCTGGTGGAAATTTGCTATCCGGAGAATCCATGCGCAGGTGAGAAAAAAAGGACAGTGCAAGATTTAGGTGCTGTCCCTTTAAAAGCGCTGCGAGTGCGCAGCCCACCGCTCCAGCTATAAAGATAGAAAAAGACCCCCAAACAGGAAGGAGACAAAACTGAGCCAGAAGCGACAGTACAGAAAAAATATTCCTGCTTCAGAGGAAAGAGGAAGTGCTGTAAAAGTAGGCTGAACCATCTGCTGCATGACCCAGGGAAAATGACTGCCCCATAGGAACGTATGGGAGACTCCACCAAAATGGCCGCCGACATGCGGCCGAACCGAGCGATCGGTCACCTCAAAAATGGCGGCGATTGGCGCCAAATCAGCATGTAGTTGTGCCCATAGAGAAGCTCACATGCCTGCCCAGTGTATAAAACAATGGCGGACTGCTCGGTTTCCCCCCGCCGCGGCCCATACACAGTCTGCACCCCCAAACACACACAGCGCCGCAGCGCATGTACAAGCGATCCCCGCAGGGATCGCAGCAGGGAGTCACACAAGGCACAGACATGGGGAACACACAGCAACCAGGACTGCTACCCCACACAGAGGCCCCACACAGAAGTACTTACCTGTACCCGATGGCGTGGGGAGCCTCACAGAACGGAAAGCCGCTGTCCTCATCTGACAGGGAATGCCGTTTGCCAGGGACATTGCACTGCTGAGTCGCAGATGCGTCCAGTGAGGTAGCCACCTCACAGCTGCATCCCTGCTGCGAACAGAGATGGGTCGTTCATAATGCCAGGGCGAACCATAGCTGAACGCTCAATGGCGGGCTGGGGGTCCATCTGACCCTCTGTGCCCTGGGGAACCAGGGCGGCCAGTCCGAATCCCAGCACCGCATGTCCATCTTCGTCTGAAGAGTCGACTAAAAACTAAAGCTGACAAAATAAACAGCTAGAAAAGAAAGAAAAACTGACATTTTTCAAGAAAATCAAATAAAAAGAAGATAGGCTGAGACCGAAGCCCCAGCACAGGGAAAGCCTAACTACTCCTGATGCTAGGCAAATTAAAACTGAGTTGGGAGTGGACACTACAGGAGGGTATTGACCAGATGGGACAGCCCCCAGGGGTGTATACATGCAAATGCCTTTTGTTTTTAACTAAGTCTATATGCCTAGCTACTCCTGCGGAGCAGATGACAATACCCAACAGTGATGACTTAGAGGGGGCGGCGACTGTCGGAGGACGTAAGAGAAATAATAGTAACTCTTACATTCAGATTGAAAAAAATGCTTGGGTATGTAAAAACACAAAGCAGCATACATATCTCCAACATCTCTTCTGGTCCAGGATGCCCTACACGTTGTGTCACAACACAGGACTTCATCGGGAGAACTGGATTGGTTATGTTAGATGCCATTTATCTGGTGGAGCCCGAAAATTGTGTGGTGACCCATTCTGTTGTGGTTTCCATTAAAAATCATATGGTGGCCATTTTCCTAGACCGGAAGTGATGTCGGAGATCTGTATGCTGCTTTGTGTTTTTGCATAACCAATCGTTTTTTATTGATCTGAATGTAAGTGTTACTATTTTTTTTTATTGATTTTGACTACTACACTATAGGAGGCCATCTTGCATTACCCTAACATATGGATTATGCATGGTGAACGGAGCCTTAAAGGGACCACTACCAAGGAAAATCCAAATACATCTGATAGATCTGCAACCAAGCCAGGATCGGGGAAACATCGCCCTGAGCACTGTAATCAAAAAGCAAATTTGGTTACTCACTAAGGTGAGAGTTCTGGGAGCACAAGAAGGTGAAAGTACACAACTTTGTTTATACTATATATATTCACTCGAGAGGCACTTTATTTGGAAGCAAGTGGTTATAATTGTTACATCACAGCTGGAGAATGAACTGTTATACACTTTCATATATACCATGGGTGTCCAACCTTTTGGCTTCTCTGGGCCACATTGAGCGTAGAGAAATTTTCTCGGGCCGCATATAAAATATATACTATAGTTAAAGTATATAAGTAATAAAATGCCGCTGCGCCCTTCCTGTGCCACCGCCCCCCCCCCCCCCGCACTAATTTAACACAACTAGAAGATGATCAAATGAAATTGAATCAGTATATAGAGGTTTACTCCTTCTGAGAAATATTAAAGGAACACTCTAACCAACATGACCACTTCAGTGATTTGAAGTGGTCATGGTGGTAGAAGTCAGAAACACTGCACATGCGCGCCTCCCCCCTCCCCTCCGAGGCAGCCTCTGCCTACAATTAGTTGGAGGCCCCTGTGGCCATGCCCCCGACCCGACGTCCTTCCTCACCCGGAAAAAAAAATTGTCACGGGGCAGTGGGCCGCATTGCCTGGGGTTCCGGGCCGCATGTGGCCCCCGGGCCGCAGGTTGGACATGCCTGATATATACAGTAGATGCACTTTTGAAATGGACTGCACTAATGTTATGCACTTTATATGCCATGATATATACAGTATGTTACAAAAGTGAGTACACCCCTCACATTTTTGTAAATATTTTATTATATCTTTTCATGTGACAACACTGAAGAAATGACACTTTGCTACAATGTAAAGTAGTGAGTGTACAGCTTGTATAACGGTGTAAATTTGCTGTCCCCTTAAAATAACTCAACATATAGCCATTAATGTCCAAACCTCTGGCAACAAAAGTGAGTACACCCCTAAGTGAAAATGTCCAAATTGGGCCCAGTTAGCCATTTTCCCTCCCCGGTTTCATGTGATGCGTTAGTGTTAAAAGGTCTTAGGTGTGAATGGGGAGCAGGTTTGTCAAATCTGGTGTTATCGCTCTCCCTCTCTCATACTGGTCACTGGAAGTTCAACATGGCACGTCATGGCAAAGAACCCTCTGAGGATATGAAAAAAATTGTTGCTCTACATAAAGATGGCCTAGGCAATAAGAAGATTGCCAAGACCCTAAAACTGAGCTGCAGCATGGATGCCAAGACCATACAGCAGTTCAAAAGGACAGGTTCCACTTAGAGCAGGCCTTACCATGGTCGACTAAAGAAGTTGAGTGCACGTGCTGAGCGTAATATCCAGAGGTTTTCTTTGGGAAATAGACGTATGAGTGCTGCCAGCATTGCTGCAGAGGTTGAAGGGGTAGGGGGGTAAGCCTGTCAGTGCTTAGACCATATACGCTGCACACTGCATCAAATTGTTCTGCATGGCTGTCATCCCAGAAGGAAGCCCCTTCTAAAGATGATGCACAAATAAGCACAAAAACAGTTTGCTGAAGACAAGCAGACTAAGGACATGGATTACAGGAACCATGTCCTGTGGTCTGATGAGACCAAGATAAACTTGGTTCAGATTGTGTCAAGCGTGTGTGGCAACAAGGTGAGGAGTACAAAGACAAGTGTGTCTTGCTTACAGTCAAGCATGGTGGTAGGAGTGTCATGGTCTGGGGCTGCATGAGTGCTGCTGGCACTGGGGAGCTACAGTTCATTGAGGGAACCATGAAAGCCAACATGTACTGTGACATACTGAAGCAGAGCATGATCTCCTCCCTTCAAGGACTGGGATGCAGGGCAGTATTCAAACACGATAACTACTCCAAACACACCTCCAAGACGACCACTGCCTTGCTAAAGAAGCTGAGGGTAAAGGTAATGGATTGGCCCACCATGTATCCAGCCCTAAACCCTATTGAGCATCTGTGGGGGCATCCTCAAACAGAAGGCGGAGGAGCGCAAGGTCTCTTACATCCACCAGCTTCTTGATGTCATCATGGAGGAGTGGGTGGAAGAGGCATCCAGTGGCAACCTATGAAGCTCTCGTGAACTCCATGCTCAAGGGGGTTAAGGCAGTGCTGGAAAATAATTGTGGCCACACAAAATTGTGAAATTTTGGGCCCACTTTGGACATTTTCACTTAGGGGTGTACTCACTTTTGTTGCCAGCGGTTTAGACCAGCGTTCCCCAATGGGTGTTCTGCTGAACCCTAGGGTTCCTCGAGAACAAAATTGAGGTTTTGCGGCATTTTGCCACATCAAAGATAGCCGCCGCTGCCTGCCATTTCCGGAAGGTCGGAAACAGCAGAGCAGGGCCAGTACAAGGGGGGGCGGAACCTTCACTTCCCTGTTAGCGGAGATACAAACGTGATAGGGATTTGTAGCGACGTCAGCCACCGGCTGGAGCCCGAAATTTCAAAGGACCAAGATGAGAGGAGCAGAGGGTTTGCTTGCCGAAGCTGTGACCTGGAGGAGCCGCCGTGCCAAGGAAGAACCAAGCACTGTTAATCCCAGTAAGCTGAATGCCATCATTACCTCTTTGGATTGGGGGGGGGGGGGGAGACTGAGGCTGAGGGGAGGTTAATTACCAATGGTATTTGTATTATGCAGAATGAGGGGGTTAATGTATTGCTACTGGTCACTGATGCATTAGTGACCGACCAGTGACAGTTAATTAACCTGTTTGAGCTGCATTAGTGCAACCAGCGTCAGTGTTAATTAAACCCTTTTTGCTGCATTAGTGCAACCAGTGCCACTGTTTATTAGTGCACTGATTTTGTGAGTGCATTTTAATTTGTTTTAATAAAATACTATTGCTAATTTAAGCGGTAAAACAATATGTATAATTTCTATTCCTTTTGTGAGTTATTGGTGGTGAAAATATCTTGCTGTGTTTCCCTCACATCATTTGATATACTGGAGGAGTCAAGAGTTGGTGTCTGGATACCTGAAGCAGCCAATTAAGACCCTTTAAAGGGGAAAGCACACTGTGAGCTATATTGCCAAATAGGTTCATGTGTTAAGGTGAGCGTCGATAGTGAATGGTGCTGGTATTTACAGAAGAGTGCTCACAGCAAGAAATGTAGGCTTCTTTTTAGTAGATAGCAATTGAGTTGGTTTGGAACAATTTGGTGATGGAAATCTCACACTCATACACTTATGGACTTTAAATTTTTATATTTAATTATTTTCCTTTTCACATCTCTGAATATTGTACACATTGGATTTATTGTATATATGCATATATAGTGTATTGGTAGAGTAATATTTATTGGTCAAAACATTGGAGTATTTGCACTATTTTTTACACATTTCTTGTAACAGATATTGGTTTCTTGATGATGGAATAATGTTGCACAGTACAATTTAAGATATATTTATGGTTTTATGTGAGGAGTTCAGTGATTTTCAGGAACATTTAATAGATTTGGAGAATGGACACATTTTTATTTGTAGCGGTTTAACACATTTGGTGTTGCACAGAGAATTGTATTTACTAACACTCCTTAATGTGCTGCTTCCTGGGGTGTGTAACGTGTAGCATGTAACATGGCTACCCCAAGAGGCAGTGTGTCTATGTATGGGGGGGTATATCATTTTAACCTAAGCTGGAAAGAAGGAAGTGCTGTATCATACAGAAAAAGATAAGATTTTCCTAAGTTCTATAAGAGCGAGAGGGTAGAACCAGATGAGCATATATTGTTTTAATGGGTTAAGTTCTACTAAATCATTCTACAACCTCTTTAACCACTTTGCCACTGAGTACCGGAGTACTACTGCGGCAAAGTGGCACGATCCCGTCTGACGACGTAGACCTACGTCGCCAGACTCCTCCCCTGTAGGCGGCGCTCGCGAGCCGCCGGAGGCGCGGTCCCGCTGTTTTCATTCACAGCGGGAGTCGGGCCAGGGGAGGAGCAGCGGCGATCGCCGCTGCTCTGCCCCGATCGTCGGGGATCTAGTGTGGAGATCCGCCCGCCTGTGTAAACACGAGGGGTCGGATCTCCTCAGTGACAGGGAGTGACAGATCGGAGTGTTCAGCATAGCTGGACATCCGATCTGTCCCTGTCTCACACAGTCACCTCCCCCCCGCCACACGTCAGTAAGCACCAGGCATACATTAACCCCTCCCTCTCCAATAAAAATAACCCCTTCCCTGCCAGTGTCATTTTTACAGTAACAGTGCATATTTATAGCACTGATTACTGCAGTAATGTCACTGGTACCCCCAAAAGTGTCAAAAATGTCAAAGGGTCCGATCTGTCTGCCGCAATGTCGCAGTCCCGCAAAAAAAAAAAAAAATCGCAGATCGCCGCCATTACTCGTTAAAAAAAAAACACCAAAAATGACATAAATCTTTCCCTTTGTTAGTCAACGCAATAACTTTTGCGCAAACCATTCAAAATACGCTTATTGCGATTTTTTTTTACCAAACATGGGTAGCAGAAAAAAAAATGGCCAAAAATTAAAAAAAAAATTGGTTTTTACATCTTTTTTGGGGGGAATTTCATTTAAAAAATGTTAAAAATATTGTTATTTTTTCAAAATAAACGCTCTTTGTTTATAGCGCAAAAAGTAAAAATCGCACAGGTGATCAAATACCACCAAAAGAAAGCTCTGTTTGTGGGAAAAAAAAAGGACGTAAATTTCGTTTGGGTACGGCATCGCACGACCGCGCAATTGTCAGTTAAAGTCGCACAGCGCCGAATCGCAAAAAGTGGCCCAGACGTAAGACAGCAAAATGCTCTAGTGGTAAAGTGGTTAATGTGTTTGCATATGGCTGCACATGCACAATGGGTTGATTTAGAGGCTGTTCATTTAGCAAATTAAATGGAAGCTTTTTTTTTTCTTGCACATGATTGGGTATTGAAACATCACCTAATTCAGTATGTTCAGTGGACGTTCACTTTGGAAAACCGCACATTTTTGAACTGCAAAAGTGATAAAACCCAACATAGTTTCATAGTTAGTAAGGTTGGAAAAATACACCAGTCCATCCAGATCAATGTGTGCCTGTGTGTGTGTGTGTGTGTGTGTGCGCGCATGCGCATTTGTGTCTCTACCACTTCCTATATCCTTGTATAATGTGTTCGATAAAATACCAATCTAAGAGTATTTTTAAATTAGTGACACTTCCCTCTGAAACCACCGATTGTGGAAGCGTCTTCCACATCCTTACCACTCTAACAGTAAAGAACCCCTTACACTGTTTAATGTTAAGCCACTTCTCATCCGACTTTATTGAGTGGTCTTGTGTCTTTTTGAGTGACCTGAGACTGAAAAGATTCCTCCTGATGTTGGAATCATCATTAAGATATTTGTATAATAATATCATATCCCCTCTTAAGCATCTTTTCTTCAGGGAGAATAAAGTTAATGTTTCTCCTAGCTGGGATCCTCCAGCCCCCTTATTCGTTTCATTGCCCTTCCCTTGACTCTGTCCAGTTCCAGAGCATCCTTTCTGTGGACTGTGGACAAGAGCTGGATGGCATACTCAAGATGTGGCCAAACTAGAGTTTTATAAAGTGGTATAATTAACATTTTATCTCTTGAGTAAATACCCTTTTTTTTGCATACTAATATTCTGCTGGCCTTGCTTGCTTCAGCTTGTAATTGCATGCTATTGCTCAGTCTGTCATCAATTAGGACCCCCAGGGTCTTTTTCCATCCTTGATTCAAGCATGTAGCTTGCATTCATATTTTTAGCCCCCAAGTGCATTACTTTACATTTCCCAACATTGAACCTCATTTGCCATGTGTTTGCCCACCCTTCAATTTTATAGAGGTCTTCCTGTAAACGTGTTTTCTTCTGTTGTGAAAGGATTGCCCTGCTTAGCTTTGTATCATCAGCAAATGCTGAGATTGAACAATTTATCCCAACCTCTATATAATCTATGAACAAGTTTAACAGGATTGG
Organism: Pelophylax lessonae; assembly: GCF_965119305.1. Lineage (NCBI taxonomy): Eukaryota > Metazoa > Chordata > Amphibia > Anura > Ranidae > Pelophylax > Pelophylax lessonae. The sequence goes on from NC_138776.1 coordinate 197,410,155, forward strand.
TCCCAGACCATTAAGAAGATACACTATTTATCATTACCCTCTGGACACACCCCTGTATCCATTTACATATACACCAACAGACCTCAATTTGTGGGCTAAGCATTTATAGGGTACCGTGTCAAATGCTTTTTACTTTGTTTTTTTTTCTTTTCATATTTCACATGCGGAACAACAATTAATTCCACCAACTTACCAATGCATTCTGCTAACCGAGAACCTCCGATATACTGAGTTGTCCAAGTGTAGGCAGTTTTTTTCCACATTCCTCATATAGCCTGCTCCTTCTCAAAAAAGCGAAGTCATAACCCTTGAGTAAAGTTTTAAAAACTCATACATTAGTACAGTGTAAACGGCAATGTTATGTAATTACTCATAGTACCTACAATTTCTTTTTCAGGAGTCATTTATCTAGGACTAATGAATGGTTATTTCGGATTGCCTGCAATGGTTTGCCACATTGGGTCTGTAAAATCTCTTAACCTGGCCATAGATGATTTTTTTTTTTAATTACCCAGCTAGCTGATCAAAAAAAAAAAAAAAAAAAAAAGGATTTCCCCATCCACACATTTGAAGGAACCCTCCCTGCTGCACCACTGTATTCTGACAGCAGGGACTCTGCCACTGTCAGAATACATTGATCAGTGCCGCAGCCGATTAGCTGTATGTGCTGACTGATTAAAATAGTTCCAACATTTCCGTTTGAGAGAAGATCCATAATTTGACTTCTCTCTAGCGGGAATGGCCACATTTCTGCTGAACTAATAGAATACCGACCCCTCTATGGCCAGCTTAAGTGTTGCTCTAGATTTTATCTTTGTAAATTACACAAAGACAAAACTTCTCCACTATTTTGGGGTTTATACACTAAATATTAAAAGAAAAAAGATGTTTTTAATGTGTCAAAAATGTATTAGCGAATATTATTGGAGCTCTAGGGAAAAAAAAAGCCTAACAAACAGTTGAAACACATATATGGAAGCTGGTTTACCTGTCAAATTATTTTTATTTCTCTCTATCTGATCCTGAGATTTATATAGCCCCACCCCACATCACAGCTACAGAAAGTTTGTTAGCTAAATTAAAAATGTAAAGATGGCTCTGACATGCATAAATAAAATGAGAAAAACAGCACCTTACAATAAACAAAATAATAGTGGATGCTGCTTACATACAGTATCTCACAAAAGAGTACACCCCTAACATTTTTGTAAATATTTTATCATATCTTTTCATGTGACAACACTGAAGAAATGACGCTTTGCTACAATGTAAAGTAGTGAGTGCACAGCTTGTATAACAGTGTAAATTTGCTGTCCCCTCAAAATAACAACACACAGCCATTGATGTCGAAACCGTTGGCAACAAAAGTGAGTAAATTCCTAAGTGAACATGTCCAAATTGGGACCAAAGTGTCAATATTTTGTTTGGCCACCATTATTTTCCAGCACTGCCTTCACCCTCTTGGGCATAGAGTTCAACAAAGCATCACAGGTCACTACTGGAGTCCTCTTCCACTCCTCCATGACGATATCACTGAAGCTGGTGGATGTTAGAGACCTTGCGCTCCTCCGCCTTCTGTTTGAGGATGCCACACAGATGCTCAATAGGGTTTAGGTCTGGAGACATGCTTGGCCATTCTATCACCTTTACCCTCGGCTTCTTTAGCAAAGCAGGGATTGTCTTGGAGGTGTTTTTGGGGTTGTTATGTTGGAATACTGCCCTGCGGCCCAGTCTCTGAAGGGAGGGGATCATGCTCTGCTTTAGTATGTCACTGTACATGTTGGCATTCATGGTTCCTGCAATGAACTGTAGCTCCCCAGTTCTGGCAGCACTCATGCAGCCCCAGATAATGACACTTACACCACCATGCTTGACTGTAGGCAAGACACACTTGTCTTTGTACTCCTCACCTGGTTGCCACCACACACACTTGACACCATCTGAACCAAATACATTTATTATGGTCTCATCAGACCACAGGACATGGTTCCAGTTATCCATATCCTTACTCTGCTTGCCTTCAGCAAACTCTTTGCGGGCTTTTTTGTGCATTATCTTTAGAAGAGGCTTCCTTCTGAGACGACAGCAATGCTGACCAATTTGATGCAGTGTGCGGCGTATGGTCTGAGCACTGACAGGCTGACACCCCCACCCCCTTAACCTCTTCAGCAATGTTGGCAGCACTCATAAGTCTAATTCCCAAAGACACTCTCTGGATATGACCCTGAGCACATGCATTAAACTTCGTTGATCGACCATGGTGAGGCCTGTTCTGCGTGGAACCTGTCCTGTAAAACCGTTGTATGGTCTTGGCCGCAGTGCTGCAGCTCAGTTTCAGGGTCATTACAATCTTCTTATAGCCTAGGCTATCTTTATGTAGAGAAACAATTCATTTTTTTTGGATCCTCAGAGAGTTCTTTGCCATGAGGTGCCATGTTGAACTTCCTATGCCCAGTATGAGAGAGTTAGAACGATAACATCAAATATAACACACCTGCTCCCCATTCACACCTGAGGCCTTGTAACTCTAACAAGTCACATGACACCGGGGAGGAAAAATGGCTAATTGGGCCCAATTTAGACATTTTCACTTAGTACTCACTTTTGTTGCAAGGGGTTTAGACATTCATGGTTGTGTGTTGAGTTATTTTGAGGGGACAGCAAATTTACACTGTTATAGATGGCTTATCCTGTTATTTTAATCTCAAAACTATCAGCAACACACCATCTAAAATACAGATAGCCACTAGAAGACGAACCTGCATAGGAAATACTGTATCTGTGTTGTAAATACAATCCTGAAAATTGTAACAGAATGACAACAAAATATGTGAACTAAAAGACAGAAAATGATGTCTTGTATAAGAAATATTCAAAAACAGAATTTTTACCTGTAAAATTCCTTTCTCTGAGTCCTCCGACAGTCGCCGCCACTTCATATTCATCACTAATGGGGGTTATTGACCTTTGCTCCGCAGGAGTAGCTAGGCAACAAAACAGTGAATATCAAAGCTTTTAGCATATCCCACCCCTAGGGGGTGGTCCCCTCAGTCAATACCTCCCTGCTTCCTGCATTCCCAACTCAGTTTCAGTAGCATAGCAGTAGAGTACATAAACAAACCCCAAAAGAGGGGCGGGGGCGGCGACTGTCGGAGAACTCAGAGGAAGGAATTTTACAGGTAAGATCTTACAAAATTTCCGTTTTCTCTTACGTCCTCCGACAGTCGCCGCCACTTCATATTCATCACTAATGGGGACGTCCCATAGCAGTGTAGACATTAGGGGTGGGAAAAAAAGCAGCCGCGCCTAAAGCAACGCAGTACCCACATCAGAGAAAGGAACCTTATCAAGGTAAGAGAACCAACTGGGCAACAGGAAAAAAAAACGTGCTCTACAGGAGCAACGACCCAGGAAAACAAGTAACCTAGGGATAAAGACATCCCAACAGCCAAGGACCCAAAAACAAGGGGCCCTAAGGCACTGCCGCACTAAGAACTTTGCGGCCAAAGGAAGCATCCGCCGATGCCTGAACATCCACCTTGTAGAATTTTGAGAAGGTGTGAACGGACGACCAAGTCGCCGCCTTACACACCTGGGCCACAGAGGCCTGATGACGATAGGCCCAAGACGTACTCAGAGACCTGGTAGAGTGCGCCTTCACAGGGAAAGGAGGAACCTTCCCCTTCAAAGCATAGGCTTGCACAATGGTCTGTCTGATCCATTTGGCGATGGTCGCAGCTGACGCTGCCATGCCCTTCCGAGGACCCTCTGGAAGGACAAATAGAGAATCCGACTTGCGAAAGTATTTCATCGATGACAGGTAAACCCTGATCGCCCGAACAACATCCAAGGAATGCAACGCCACCTCCTTTGGATGCTTAGGCTTCGCGCAAAGCGAAGGCAAGACAATGTCCTCATTGAGGTGAAATTTCGAGATCCTCTTCGGAAGAAAAGAAGGGTTAGGTCGTAAGACCACCTTATCCAGGTGAATCACCAAGTAGGGAGAGCTGCAGGACAAGGCCGCCAGCTCCGATACCCTGCGAGCCGAAGTGATTGCCACCAAAAAGGCAACCTTCTTAGACAAAAGAGACAACGAGATCTCCCTGATCTTCTCAAAGGGAGCATGTTGCAATACGGACAGAACAAGTCCCATGGAGGTAAAGGATTCCTCCGAGGAGGAGCCAAGTGACGCACCCCTTGAACAAAGGTGCTAACCAAAGAATTAGACGCCACAGGGCGTTGAAAAAGAACGGCCAGCGCAGAAATCTGACCCTTAATCGTGGCCAACGCCAAACGCTGGTCCACTCCAGTTTGGAGGAAAGCCAACACTCTCGATACCGAGTACGAGCGAGGGGAATACCCCCTGGACTCACACCAGGCAAAATACGCCTTCCAAGTACGGTAGTAAATCTTCCCCGAAGAGGCTTTTCTAGCCTTGATCAAAGTGGGAATGACCGCAGGGGAGAGACCCCTATCCTTCAGGACCTGGCTTTCAACAGCCAGGCCGTTAAAGCCAGCGACTAAAGCAGGATGGAAGATCGGTCCTTGAGACAGGAGATCTTCTCGAAGAGGCAGACGCCACAGAGCGTCGACCGCCAGATTCACGAGGTCTGCGTACCAAGACAGGCGAGGCCAGTCCGGTGCCACCAGAATCACCGTGCGCGGTTCCAAGGCCAACCTGCGAAGGAACCTGGACAGCAGCTGAATCGGTGGGAAGGCATACATCAGACGATACTGACTCCAGGACGTCACTAACGCGTCTGAGGCGTCTGTCCGAGGATCGCGCGTCCTTGCTACGAACCTTTCCACCTTGTTGTTTAGACGAGACACGAACAGGTCCACATCTGGGGACCCCCACTTCGCGCACAGCATCTGAAAGACATCCGGGTGAAGGGACCATTCTCCCTGGTCCAGGGTCTGGCGACTCAGATAATCCGCCTGCCAGTTCTCCACTCCCGGAATGTGAACTGCCGTTATCGCCGGGACGTGCGTCTCGGCCCAAGACAGAATGTCGGCTACTTTCCGAGCCGCTCGGGCACTCCTGGTGCCCCCTTGGTGGTTGATGTAGGCCACCGCTGTGGCATTGTCCGTCTGCACCCGAACCGGACAGCCTTGAAGCCTGCCCGTCCAACGCAGAAGGCAGAGATGTATTGCTCGCAATTCCAGAATGTTGATCGGAAGAGAGGATTCCTCCCCCGACCAAGTTCCCTGGGCGGACAGAACGCCCAGGACACCACCCCAGCCCGACAGGCTGGCATCCGTGGTGATCACCGTCCACGACAAAGGACGAAAAGACCTGCCCCCCGACACCGCCGGGGACTGGAGCCACCACAAAAGACCCCTTCGGGTGAGGCGGCTCAACGAAATCCGCAGATCCAGAGATTGCGGACGCCCGTCCCACTTGGCCAGGACCTCCGCCTGAAGATCCCGTGTGTGAAACTGGGCGAAGGGAATCGCCTCGAAAGCCGAGACCATCAATCCCAGACACCTCATACACGTCCGGAGTGACGAGCACTGATTGTCCCTGAGGGACCTGACCTCGTCCTGAAGTGTCCGGAGCTTGTCTTCCGGCAGGAAGACCTTCGCTTGAACAGAGTCCAGTATCATCCCCAGGTAGGGAAGACGAACGGACGGACACAACGTTGACTTTGGGAAATTTATCGTCCAACCGAACTCCTGCAGAGTCTGCATCGTGATGAACAGGTCGTTCACCAGGCCCTGACTGGTCGCAGACCGAATCAAGATATCGTCCAGATACCTCAAGACAGAGATGCCCTGGGCTCTCAGTAAAGCCAGGACCGGCGCAAGCACCTTGGTGAAAACCCGCGGAGCCGAAGCAAGACCGAAGGGTAACGCCACAAATTAGTAGTGATCCTCCGCAATGGCGAATCGAAGGTACCTCTGGTGACCCTCGAAAATTGGAATGTGAAGATACGCATCCTTCAAATCGATGGAGGCCATGAATTCCCCCGGATCCAGGGCAGCCACCACCGAGCGCAGGGATTCCATGCAAAATTTTCGAACCCGCACAAAGTGGTTCAGAGCTTTCAAGTCCAGAATCGGACGTACCTTGCCCTCCTTTCTGGGCACAGTGAACAGATTGGAATAGAACCCCCGAAATCTGTCCCGAAGAGGCACCGGAACCACCACTCCCTGGGCCCGCACCGCCAGGTGCAGATCCCGCAAGCGCTCCGGAGTCAGCTGAAGGTTTGAGGGGAAAAATCTGCCCGCCGGCCGAGAGAGAAACTCGATCTTTTAACCAGATCGAACGATTTCCTGAACCCACCTGTCCCGAATGCGGTCCAGCCAGGGTTGAAGAAAACCGAGCAAACGTCCCCCCGCCCCAGAACTGGGTGAGGGCGTCCCTTCAGGCCGTATTGTTATGGGCAGCGGACCCGGACTGGCCGGACATCTGCTTACCCGTCCACGGCTTCTTCTGGGAACCTTGGCCCTTGAAGGGCTTGCCCTTATAGTGCGACCGAAAGGCACGAAAGGACCCCTAAGAGGGTCTAAACGAGGTATTCTTCTTACCACAAACAAACTTATTCTTGTGAGTTTGGGGCAAGAGAGTGCTCTTACCCCCAGAAATACCCTTTATCAGAGTATCCAAAGATTCGCCAAAAAGGCGAGATCCCGCGTAGGGCAAGTTAGCTAAAGTCTTGCGAGAAGATTGGTCAACAGACCAACATTTCAGCCATATCAGGCGACGGTTCAATACCGCCACACTTGAAAGACGCGCAGCCAAAAGGGACCAAATCCAAGTCCGCATCACACAAATACATGACACCCTGATGAATCTGATCCACCATAGCCAAAGTTGTCGGCGGGGCAGAGTCAGCCACCAGGGTGCGCCTGAGCACCTGCGTCCAATCCGCAATAGCCTGGGCTGCCATAATGGAAGCAAAAATAGGCTTCAGCATAGAGCCAGCAACCGTATAAGAATGACGGGCCAGAGACTCCAATCTCCTGTCAGTCGGGTCCCGGAACACCGGAGTATCCTCAGCAGGGATCGCAGTGTATTTATTTAAATTCGCCACTGCATGATCCATCTGAGGCGGCACACACCAGATCTCATCAGTGGCGGGTGTAAATGGATAACGAAGCTTGAACCTACTCGGCACAGCAAAAGGCTTCTTTAAATTGCGCCATTGCTCATCAACCGCGCGCTGAAATTCCGTAGAGCAAGGAAAAACCTGCGATGTTTTGCGTTTCCTTTGCGTCCCGTAAGAGGACATCAAAACAGGAGGACATGGTTCATCCTGCAAATGCAGCGTTTGCTTGATAGAAGCAACCAACTCATCCATGAGTGCAAGCTCTTCAGACGAGCCAGGGGGAGAATTATCAACCCCTTCCACCTCAGCCTCCCCCTCAGACCCCACAAGGTCTAGAGATGAGTGAGACCCTGAGAAGGGCACTCCAGCCATAGCAGCCCCATCGCCCTCTGAATCAGAGGAAATAGACACTCTGGGCCGTTTTGTGGATCGATCAGCCACCAGCATCTGCACCTGAGCAGCCAAATTTGCCACAATAGCAGCCAGATCCGCCCCCTCGGGGGAAGCAGCAGCCCCTTGGCCCCCCACCAAGGCGGGAGGAAACTTGAAATCCTGAGAATCCATGCCCCAGTAGTATTAGGAAAAAAGGAGTACTGCCCCTTTAAGATCTCGGCGAGCGTAGCCCACCGCATCCACTGAATACACCGACCCCCACAGGGATAAGAACACTGGGCAAGGAATACAGGAAAATGGAAAGGTAAAAACCTGGAGAGATCACACAGGCTGCTGCCACCGATCGCTGTCCCAGAGCAAAAGGAAGTGATGCAATGACTGACCGCCCCTGTAAAGCCTATGTAAGGCTACACAAACATGGCCGCTCGGCTGAGGACTTCATATGCAAATAGAAAATGGCGCCGACATGTGGCCAAAACGCTGCGCCTTACCACACAGGACCGGCCACCACATTTCTGCCACAAAAAAATGGCGGGTCGCCGCAGCGATCGCCGCACAGCATGTCCAAACTCAGACTGCTTCATGTATGCACTCAGCAGAGCAGGAGAGCCCCCCCCCCCCTCGCAGCCCACACACAGGCAGTAATTCCACACAGGAACTGACAGGGAGCTCAGCAGCCACACAGACATGCAGGGTCCCACAGTCCCAGACTGACCCCCAATAGACAGGTCCCCACATAGAGATACACTTACCAGTCCGGATGGCGTGGGGAGCCTGCTCCAGCGACCAAACCGCTGTACTGAGGACAGGGAGTGTCGCAGCCGTGACGCAGTGGAACTGCGGTGCGAAACCGCAATGGCGTCCAGTGAGGTAGCCACCTCACAGATAGCATCCCTGCAGCGAACAGGGATGGGTCGTTCAATGTGCCAGGGAAACCTGTGCTGAACGCTCAATGGCAGGCTGGGAAGCCCCTGGCCCTGAGCCCTGGGATCCAGGGTGGCCAGTCCAAGACCCAGCTCCGCACGATCATCGTCATCAGAAGAAGCTAACTAATGCTGAAAATAAACAGCTAAGTAAAAGAAAGAGAAAAAAACTCCAAATAAAATCAAAAAGAGAAAAGAAGCTGAGACTGAGAGCCCCAGCACAGGAACAGCCAGCCTACTCCTAAGCTAGGCATTAGAAACTGAGTTGGGAATGCAGGAAGCAGGGAGGTATTGACTGAGGGGACCACCCCCTAGGGGTGGGATATGCTAAAAGCTTTGATATTAACTATTTTGTTGCCTAGCTACTCCTGCGGAGCAAAGGTCAATAACCCCCATTAGTGATGAATATGAAGTGGCGGCAACTGTCGGAGGACGTAAGAGAAATAACCATTTTTGACAGCACTAAAGATAATATTAATAAAGTAAAATACCTGATTACACATTGGTTTGCAGTAATAGTTGTCAAAATAAACACACACCAATCCTCCATTGTTTGGTACCCGAGGTACTGAGCAGTTGGTTAATTTCACAATCTGTTTAAAATCTATAAACATCAAGAAAATCAAATTATAGGTAATGTCAAGAAATTTAGATAGATCAAAAAATGAAGTTAAAAACACAGGCAGGATTTTGATGACCCTAATGTCTTCCTGACAAGGAGCACCAACTCACCTAAAACAAAAATAGAGGTGCCCCCCACTATTAAACAAATCAATGTGCCAAACACACACTCACTGTACCCTGAAGAAGCCCATGTGGCTTGTGGGCGAAACATGTCGGTGCTACTGCCTGCACACGCATGTGATCCTAAGCATGCCATGGCACTGTTAACATCCAGCTATGCAGCATTACCCCGCTGACCGGAAAGAAGTGACCAGATGGGAATCCAGAGAGCCCCACATGACAGCCCACACACAAACTCCACTTTTCGGTGGGAGCCTGGTGTGATGGAGAGCCCAGCACAGTATTTTGGAGGAACAGGCATAGCACATCCAGCGGTACCCCACAGCAACAGTTGTTATCAGCGCTCAGTTCAGAAGCCTACATCTCTGATGGTATGGGGTTGCATGAGTGTGTGTGGCATGGCCAGCTTACACATCTGGAAAGGCACCATCAATGCTGAAAGGTATATCCAAGTTCTAGAACAACATATGCTCCCATCCGGATGTCCTCTCTTTCAGGGAAGACCTTGCATTTTCCAACATGGCAATGCCAGACCACATACTGCATCAATTACAACATCATGGCTGCGTAGAAGAAGGATCCGGGTACGGAAATGGCCAGCTTGCAGTCCAGATCTTTCACCTATAGAAAACATTTGGCGCATCATAAAGAGGAAGATGCGACAAAGAAGACCTAAGACAGTTGAGCAACTAGAAGCCTGTATTAAACAAGAATGGGAGAATATTCTTATTCATAAACTTGAGCAACTTGTCTCCTCGGTCCCCAGACGTTTGCAGACTGTTATAAAAAGAAGAGGGGATGCCACACAGTGGTAAACATGGCCTTGTCCCAACATTTTTGAGATGTGTTGATGCCATAAAATTTAAAATCAACTTATTTTTCCCTTAAAATAAAACATTTTCTCAGTTTAAACATTTGATATGTCATCTATGTTGTATTCTGAATAAAATATTGAAATTTGAAACTTCCACATCATTGCATTCTGTTTTTATTCACATTTTATAGTGCCCCAACTTTTTTGGAATCGGGTTTGTATATTGGTTTACCTGTAACATGATTGTTAGACAGTTCTCTAACATTTTCTAAAATAAAAAAAAAAACTACTATCTTGAAAAAACACTTTAAGGTCCCTTTCACACAGACGGACCGTTCAGATCCGCCTGTCCGTTTTTGTGGCAGATTTGAACGGTTCCCCCCATGTATCCCTATGGGGCATCGGATGTCAGCGGAGACATGTCCGCTGACATCCGATCCGTCAAATCTGGATGGATGGAAACCCTATTTTGCATCCGTCCAGAGGATCGGATCGGATGAGAACGGACAGACGGTCCGTTCCCATCCGATTCCCCTATAGGGATGTATGGGAAACTGACAGCTGTGTCTCCACGCACAGCACGGAGACACAGCTGTCACCCGCCTGCTCAGCAGGGGATCGGCGGCTCGATCCCCCTCTGAGATAAACGCACGGACGGACTGCGTGAAAGGGGCCTAAAGAAGAATGTATATTAACACATAGTATACATAATAAACACATATTGCTGATTATCCTGAAGCAGAAATTAGTTGCATAATACACACATATTGTAGAGAATACAATATGAGTGTTAGCAAACGTCTGATTTTCACAAGAATCTTTACAGATTTGATCAGTGTTTGCATTATATAGGTAGCAATAGACGGGTGAACTTGTTGCTCATTTTAAAAGGACCAGTCTGCCACATTTTGTGTGATACTTATCTAACACTGTCAGTAAAACATCCTGGGTTTTCATTATTCTTCATAGGGGTGTAAAGAGCTAGATACACAAACAATTTTCTCTGTACAATAATAAGAACCTGTGACTGCTTGGGAGAGCTGGTTTCTGACCACTAAAGTCATGAAATTGTCTCATAGGAAGTGAAGCTCTAAAATTGGAGCAGTATTTGTCTTTTTCATGTTGTTCTTAGGGTCTGGAACAAACTTAAGGGGGACCCTGGGCAACAAAAAAAATTGTGAGCACCCACCCCCCCCCCCCCCCACCCTATACATTTATGCCAGACCCTGAATCCGAGAATGCAGCCTGGTTTGCCGGGAGAGGGAGGATGCACAATAGGGAGTGTGAAGGGTGGAGTGGGGCAAGTCTGGTAGGAACCATGTACCATTGGGCGAGTAGCTTCATAGCAGATTCAGTAGATATCATACTGATAGAACAAGAGGTAAATGTGGACCAAAGTTGTGGCCAATCCTCCTTGGATTTGGAACTTCTAAGACCGTTCTTCCCCTTGAAGACATAAGAATGGGCTATATGGGCGGACAGGTAATTAAGTTAGTTATTTTACATTTGTTATAGCACTGTCTGCCTTGATTGTGGGCTATCCGAGTTGACATTTTTGAGACATGTTATGTCTTATGACAGCAGCTAAGTTTGAGTGGATTTTGAGTGTTTTAGTAGAGTAACAACTAAGCGCGGCTGGGTGGTTTTTGAGTATTGTATGCTTGGCGACAAGAGAAAGCCAGAGGGAATAAATAGAAGCGCAATTGATTCCCCCATAAGGAAGGGACCCTCAGAAGATAAGCATAACAACAGAGGTGCTTAATGCTCTTCTGCCTCTAGGAAAACTGGCACTCCACCATCACAGCATTTCTAAATTATACTGGATTACCTGCAGTTTCATTGATGGACAGTCTTGTAACATTTTCTAAAAAAAAAAATTAGAAAAAAAAAAAACCATTAACTTGAAAAAACACTTTAAAGAAGAATGTATATTAACATAAAGACAACTTTCCTTTCATTTTTTTTGTGTGGGTGCTCATTTGTAATGTAGCCACCATGATAGATTACTTCTGCTGTCTATCCTGAAGCAGAGACTAGTTGCATAATACACTCAAACTGTACAGAATACAATATGGGTGTCAGCAAAATGTCTGATTTTCA
>NC_138776.1:197427180-197565436 GCF_965119305.1 Pelophylax lessonae
AATTTGCAGTGATTTTGCACAATATTTTGAATTAATCCTAGTTTAATTTATATGAATTCATTATACATAATATTGCTTTTGCAGGTTATATTTGTTTATATTGACCAAATTTTTGTGCACAATGGTGTTTTAGTTGAGCGCAATCTTTCATTTAGCAATAACTTAATTTTTTCACATTTCATGGACCACGTGTGGATTGCTGCTTTTAATTTAGGGTTCCCTACACTATATATAATATTTTTTTTTCTATAATTTATCAATTTTTCAATTTTTAAATTCACTATTTATTTCACTTAATTTCCTTTGCGTGGGTAGTTGGTTCATTACCACATTTTCATTTTTTTTAAATGTGGACCAAAGCTGTGGCCAATCCTTCTCGGATTTGGTACTTCTTAGATTGTTCTCCCACTTGAAGACATAACAATGGGCTATACTGTATGGGTGGACAGATGATTAAGTTGGAAATACAGCAAATAATGGTAATTTGGTTAGGTGACAGTGCTGTGCCATAATAGATATTTTCAAAGATGAAAATTTGTTGGATGTCCACTAATAGAATGTGCTCGGCGATTCCAAGCCTGGGGGAAAGCATGGATTTCCCAGAAGTGGTAGTAAGGGTAAATGTGGCAAAGTAAGTTTGCTAAAATATTTAGTAGAGTGCCAGATGGTCAAAGTATGGCGCATCAGGGGGCTCATGATTCTGGGTCTTGATTTGGGTGGGAGTCAAGGGAGCGCCTCAGGTGTCTACCTGTGAACAGCTGTAGGATTCAAGGATCACCCATGAGGGAGTAGTATCAAATGTGAAAAAGGAAATTACAGTGATTGTGTAATTTCGGCCACTTTGAGTAAACTTGGAAACTAGGGACTCCAAGTCTCCTCCAGAGCATTTGCGTATAAATATTGTATACACTATGAGAGGCTCTTCCTTTTTCTTTCCTATGGACAGGTTTTGCATCTCTACTTCATTACATGAGCAAATAAGGTCATGCTAGTGTCAATAGGGTGCCGATGGGAGACCTACCAGTGGATTATGCTCATCTTGGTGCTATTTGACTCTCTAGTACATTCAAGGAGTCAACTTTATCTGGTGAATGCAGTGTGAGGATTTTGGTATACTGGGGTGGAAGACACTTGTATTGATGCTAACACCTGATGTGGCACTTATTGTCATTTTTTTTTATTATAGTGGCACTGGACACTATCACTATTTGGACTTTTATATAAGTGGGACTTATACATTTTATGTCTTATGACAACATCTAACCTTTTTGTAAACACCATTTGAGTGGATTTTGAGTGTTTTAGTAGAGTAACAACTAAGCGCGGCTCAGTGTTTTTTGAGTATTGTGTGCTTGGTGATTCTAGAGAACCAGAGGGAATGTCAATGAAATCGAAGCACAATCGCTTCCCCATAATGACCCTCAGAAGATAAGGGTTCCAACAGAAGTGCTTAATGCTCTTCTGCCTCTAGGAAAACGTGCACTCCACCATCACAGCATTCCTTAACTATATTGGCTTACCTGTAGCTTGATTGTTGGACAGTTCTCTAACGTTTTCTAAAATAAAAAAAAAAAAACTACTAACTTGAAAAAACACTTTAAAGAAGAATGTATATTAACACATAGTATACATAATAAACACATATTGCTGTTTATCCTGAAGCAGAAAGTAGTTGCATAATACACACATATTGTACAGAATACAATATGAGTGTCAGCAAACTTCTGATTTTCACAAGAATCTCTGCAGATTTATTCAGTGTTTGCATTATATAGGTAGCAATAGATAGGCGAACTTGTTGCTCATTTTCGAAGGACCAGTCTGCCACGTTTTGTGTGATACTTATCCAACACTGTCAGTAAAACATGCTGGGTTTTCATTATTCTTCATAGGGATGTAAAGAACTAGATACACAAACAATTTTCTCTATACAATAATAAGAACCTGTGACTGCTTGGGAGAGTTGGTTACTGACTACTAGAGTCCTGAAATTGTCTCATAGAAAGCGAAGCTCTAAAATGGAAGCAGTATTTGTCTTTTTTCAAGTTCAACTTCATCTTTAGGGTCTGGTACCGATTTAAGGGGCACAAAAAAATTGTGAGCCCCCCCCCTATAAATCCATGGTAGGACCATGTACCATTGGGTGAGTACCTTCATAGCAGATTTTGTAGATATCATACTGATAGTAAAAAGAGGTAAATGTGGACCAAATTTGTGGCCAATCCTCCTCGGATTTGGTACTTCTAAGATGGTTCTCCCACTTGAAGACATAAGAATGGGCTATATGGGTGGACAGGTGATTAAGTTGGAAATACTGTAGATAATGGTAATTTGGTTAGGTGTGTCATAACAGATATTTTCAAAGATCAAAATGTGTTGAATGTCAACCAATGGAATGTTCTTGGTGATTCCAAGCCTGGGGGGAAGCATGGGTTTCCTAGAAGTGGTAGTAAGGGTAAATGTGGCAAAATAAGTTTGCTAAAATATTTATTAGAGTGCCAGATGGTTAATGTATGGTGCATTGCTTTAGGGTCTGGTGCAGGTTTAAGGGGGACTCTGGGCAAAAAAAAAAAAAATGTGTGAGCCCCCTCCATATAAATCCATCCAAGAGCCTGAATCTGAGCATGCAGCCTGGCTGGCCAGGAAAGGGAGGGTCAGGTTTGTGGCCTCCTCCTTTACCTGAACCATATGCCCTCAATGTGGGGGTGCCCTGCCATGTCCCCATTGATCCCGTGGCAATGAGGGCAATAGGGACCTCATCCCCACAACCTTGGCTGCTGGTTGTGGGGGTATGCAGTCAGGGGGCTTATCAGAATCTGGTATCCCCCTTTAAAAATAAGGAGGCCCCCAGATACCCCCTATGTAAAGGAGTATAAGGCACATAGTACACCTAGTCCTTCATGAAAAAAAAAAAACTAGAAATAAAGACACCCTAATGTTTGACAAGTTCTTTAATAGAAAAAAATAGAAATCACCACATAATGTTCCTCATTGTAATTCCATCGTCATGCTGACTTGTCAAAAAAAGAAAACAGGCAGACAAGTGATCCTGATGGTGCCACTAGTCAAATGACAGTGTCCTGAGCTGTCATCATATTCATAAGGGAAGGGGTGGGGATAGTGGTAGCATCATTGAACAAATATGGACATGGCCATTTTGGTCAATGTCAGTGATGTCACTGCTATCCCACCCTTTTGCTTAAAAGAAGAGGGGATTATGTCAATGGCTCTTAGGGATGCTGTGGGTGCAAGCACCCTTAGAAGCTTACAGTGAAAAGTTGTCATATAAGAAGCTGTAGAAATGCCACTTCTAAATCCGTCGATGAACAGGGTGCGGAATGTGCTAAAATTCAGCCCCCTTTGTGTTTGGTTATAAGTTTGGAAAAACAATTTATATTCCTCTATTATGTCTCCTTATGCACAACCTTGATTTATATGTCTAACTGTAAAATCGCTATGTCAATATATGCAATGTGCAATATAGTGCAGACAATAATACTGTGTTTTTAACCAATATAACACTGATGCCGTTTAACAGGAGAAAAGTTGCAGTTCAAGGGAGCAATTTGTCAATTTGTTTTTTACAAAATAAAATTAGCTAGTTCTCTAGAGTCTGCATGTTTCTATAAAATGTCATATTACTTGGCCTGAAAATATCGCTAAGACCTTTCAAAAGAAACCCAAGAGCAAATCTTAATTATACACACCATGTGCAGGATGCCCCTCAGTTTCTAAAAAGAAGATGAAATACAGTTTAATAAGAAGATAGGAGACATTTCTGTATTACTAGAAAACATTATTAAAAAACAAATCCAAATGCAACCACAACATCAAACTACTGCTAAGTTGCAACATTTTACATTTTCATTCTTGGTTTTAAAGTAAGAAAGTTAAGATAGTTAAGGTCCGGTTCACACTTATGCGATGTGGGAAGGCTGTGAATCCGCAGCCTGTACCCGCATCGCACACGCACCCCCGGCAGTTCACACTGCCATATGCGATACGCTGGGGGTGTCAATGTAATCTTAACAACACCCCCAGTTTGATCGCATATCGCAGTGCAATCTTGCAGTTCGCACAGGATCGGATCGCACAAGTGTGAACCGAAGTGCGATCCGATCCTGATGTGGCTGCCAAAAAGGGTCCTGTGCGAGTTTGCTGCGGGTGCGAATTTAGCCATACAAAGTGTATGGCTAAACTCGCACCGCCGATCGCATGTAATGAAGGAGCAGTGCGCTCCGACATTACATGCGAACCCCGCACTCGCACAAGTGTGAACCGGGGCAGAAAGTTAAAGTAGAAGTCCACCCTAACACTAAAATCTCTGCATCTACAGACCTCCTCAATCTAACACTAACCTATCTAGACCTGTAAAGAAGAAATCAGTACACAAACCTTTTTTGAAGCCGATCCGACCCGATCCCATGCTGAGCTGTCAGCCGCTGCTTCACTGTAGAGGCGAGTGCAGAGGACACAACCGACAGCAGAAGACCCATAGTAAGTGCATGGGTGACATCACTCACCATTCCTTTCACAGCCATTGTTGGCTGTGTCCTCTGCAGAGCTCCTGCCGCTGGAGACCGGAACTGATTGGCTTCAAAATGTATATTGATTTCTTCTTTACAGGGCTAGAAAGGTTAGTGTTAGATCGTAGAGGTCTATATTGCAGGGATTTTAGTTTTAGTGTGGACTTACACTCAAAAGTAAGAATACAGGATTGTTAAAGCATTAGAAGTGGTAGTCAAAAGATTGTTCCTATTGCCTTTGGGATTGAACTGTCAATAAAGGAATTGATCTACCTTGCTTGAGAATTTCATATGGTCAAAAACATGTAAAGAAATATTTTCAAAATGCATAAGCAAGTTATGCTAGATCAAAAGATTATCGTCATTACTAATGTACATCAGGGTAACAAAAAGAGCCAATGCATAAATGAATGACAATGATAAATTGAAATAATCAGCGCAAGCCCTAATTCAATAATACAAATAATGTGCACAAAGCTGCAAGCAATCAGTGCCAAACACAAAAACACTAAAGATAACTGAATAAATAATATTGCTGCGCTAAGTGAATAAAACAATCGCTGTGTAATAAATTAATAATTGATATAAAGTGACCAAATCTTCTCCAAAATAAAAGGTATAAAATCAATAATGAATCAAAAAGTAAACCGTGATAATGAAAAGTCCCAATACATAGTAAAAATAAAGTGACACAATAATAACTGAATAAAAATAAAGTGACACAATAATAACTGAAATCTTCATCCGTGAGTGTGATCAAAAGTGCTGCATGCTTCACTCCAAGTGATCCATGTGTCAAATGTAAGGTTAGCAGCTCACCTCAGAGACAGACTCCTGAGAGTCAAATACGCTTTGGGTAAATCACAGTCACCTGGTAAGCCCTCCTATCACCGCCTCCAGATACTCTCTCAAGACATATATGGCATCCGGTGAAAAAATAAGAAGGAGATCTTATGCTCTCTGTCTTAATAAAGGCTATTTATTAACATATAAGATGAAATCGTCATGCGCTGTTTGCGCAATGTTACCGCGATTCGGCAGGCGGAAATCGCGTCAACATCGCACAGCGCTTGGGGTGCTATTGCAAATCACGGGCAACGCACAGGCGCCCCGCGATTTGCAATGATTTCTCACATGTGAAAGTAGCCTTATGGGTGGCAATTTCTGGGCACTGATGAGGTGACTGTTGGGTGACCGGTGCAATTGGGGGGACCTTTATGACGGCGGCCCAGAACAATGGTCGCACCGTCCCGCCGTCATTTGACGGTGGGCGGGCGTAAAGTGGTTAAAGACCAAGCCAAGGCCATATTTTGCGATTCGGCACTGCGTTACTTTAACGGACAATTACGCAGTCATGCACTGTTACTGTAATAATGACACTGGCAGGGAAGGGGGGGGGGTCAACACTGTGGGTGATCAAGGGGTTAAATGTGAGCCGAGGGGAGTGATTCTAACTGTGGGGGGGGGGGGGGGCATTGCTTGTGAAATGATCAAAGAGACCTGTGATGCTATATAGAAGGATCACCAGCACTCTGTGATCATTCCAGGGAGAAGAACAGTCAGCTGTGTTTACAATAGCTAACCGTCCTCTCGCAGCGCGGGGCAATCGCGGGTGTCAGGTGACAATCAGAGCGGCCTGCCCTGTGCACCAGAGTCCCCGCTGCCGAGTGGGGGGGGAGCGTGACCAACATAGGTCTATGTTGTTTCGCGCAGGAGAGCCGCACAGCCGCAGTACGTCGGCGGCAGGTAGTCAGGAACAGTTTAAACTGGCATAGTGGAGCATTTAGTTGTACATTAAGGATTAGAAAGAGGCTTCAGGTGCCTGTGTGACTGTGGGGCATATCTTCCCTATTAGGGAAAAAATAATATGTACATAGCATACTGCTTTCTTTTTGGACCACTTACCGTACTCACAGCAGGCACCCAGAAACCATTAAAGCGGAGTTCCACCCGAAATTTATACTTACCTCCATCTTCTCGCTCCCGGTCACCTGAAAAACAAATGGATAATCGCAATTTTTTTTTATTTTTCACTTACCTTTTAGAGAAAATATACTCACCTTACTTCCTTCTTCCTCCCCTCGGCGGCCACGGCGATTCGTCACTTCCTGGCTTTTGCAATGATTCCTGGGAGCTGAACGTCATAGCTCCCAGGAATCATTGCGCCTGCACCGGCCCCGACGTCAGTTCCGGGGCGCGCGCGTCATCCCCTTCTAAACAGCTTCTGGGCATGCCCAGAAGCTGTGGAGGGATGACGCGCGCGACCCGGAAGTGACGTCGGGGCCGGTGCAGTGCATCGTGGGACCGAAGAAGGAGGAAGAGGACCGAAGAGGACGCGGAAGAGGATCGTGCTGGCTTCAAGCTGCCCACACCTGAGATGGCAGCGCTGGAGAAGACAATTTCAAGGTAAGTATATCTCCTGAAAGGTAAGTGCAACCCGGGACAGATCAGAGGCTAGCCATTGTGGAATGTGCTAGCCCTGACTGTCCCGGGGGTATTTTTGTAAAAAAATGTATAACCAGGGTGGAACTCCGCTTTAAGGGCCCTAATTAGCAGAAAAAACAGAGGTCATCCAGGTAATGGGGTGCAGATAGTTCTGACTCCTCTGAAATAATTCTCTCTTTTCTGGAAAGTAGTGAGGCAAGGATCAGAATGAGGTCTCTGGATTCTGCACCTTATAAAAGAAGTCAATACTAGCATCTCCCATATTTCAAGCCTCACGGGTTCCCATTAACCTAAACCTATTCCCAAATTAAACACTTTACTTACCCTAACTGCCAACAATTAAAATTGTACTGTTAAAAAGGTTTAGTGCACAAAATGTCACAAAGTGAGGATGCTTAAAAAAAATAATTAGAGTAAAGATTTATTACATCTATTAACAACCGTTAGGGTGCACAAAATGAAAAAAAAAAAAAAAAACAAAAAAAAAACCTAAATCATCCTTTCACTTTAAAACAACAGTAATTCCACCAGGTAAGCTTGCACATAGTTAAAGTAGAGCTACAGGCCAAACCTTTTTTTACCCTTTTTGGATAGAGTAAGGAAGGGTTTTAAAACTAGTGATTGACCGATATAGTTTTTTCATTGCAGGTACCGATACCAATATTTTGGTCATCATGTATCGGTATCAGACGATATTTTCGAACATTTAAGAAAAAATGTTTTTTTTTTTTACTTTACAGGTACTCTTGTGGAGGGATCCGGGGGTCTAAAAGACCCCAAACCCCTCCTCTGCACTTAAAAGCATTCAAAACGCCACGTTTGGCTGTTTTGAATGCTGTCTTTTTTTAAATCTGGAGCCAGTACCCGGAAGTGATGTCATGACATCACTTCCGGGTTTTTGCATGGAGACCCCATGAGAGCCGAATTCGGCTTTGATGGGGTCCTCGGTGGCTGTTCAGGCTGGTTGCCCAGGTCTCACGGTGGGACGGGAGACCCGGGCGAGCCGTGGAAGGCGGCTGGAGGGGGGGGGGGGGAACATCCCCTCCCGCTCCTTGCAATAACAGCCAAGCGGCTTCTCAGCCGCATCGGTTGTCATTACAAGACAGCCGACCGTCAGCTATGGACGCCGGTACCGGGCTGATTAATATGTAAGGAATATACTAAAGTATATGCCCTGCGCCTGGTGTGTTAGAATAAATATGTGGATAAATCAATACATAGTATAAATAAATGAAATAAATAAATAGATATGCGTTTGAAGCAGCTGCTATAGAAAATATGTAAACAGGATGTAAGAAAGTAGTCTATTCTAGGCTACCTATAGCGCTTGCTAAAATTAATATCTTAATAAGTTGAGAAAATTATATAAGTTGAGAAATTTTTATAAATAGGTCAATATTACATAAATACTCCTCTATTAATATAAAATATATATAAATGGTGATATGCATGAATAATGATTCATAAATAGAAGTCCATAACAAGTGACTGTAGTGAAGATTTCAAATAAAAAGTTCAAATAAATAGTAAGTCTCTTGTGCAAATGATGCTTATTCACAAAAATAAGTGCAGGTGCTCAACGTGAAGATTTTCTGTTCGCTCTGTGATATCAATGCAGCTTTTGTTCCTTTTCCACTGTGATAAATGGTAAGAGTGAATCACTTACCAAAATATGTGGGTCATGTATGCCTTATGGCATCAAGACCAACCAGGCATAGATAGCCTCCAGGCTATAATAAGGGTCTCCTCGTGGCTCACTTCAGGTAGATAGGATGGCGGGCCCCCCCTCTCTCTCCTCTCATCTCAGGTCAAATAGGAAGGAAGACAAAAATGCTCCAGATAGTGTAGTATTTTTAAAATACAAATTTATTCCCAAGTCATGGGTAAAAAGCATACTGGCAATAGTACAAGGTATATAGCCAAATATAAAAAGGTTTTCCCAAATAAAAAGGCCACTAACGGCCGCTGGTGATCATGTGTGTCAGCGCAAACTGTATGCAGGGTGGCGAGCGGGAGAACTTCCAGCTTGCGCTCCACCTGCATCACACGTCACGTACGCTGTGCATTCCAAATCTTACGCGTTTCATCACATCCAGTGACGTCTTCGGAGATAGGAATGCACAGTGTCTCGTTCTCTTAAATACAGTTGGTACCGCCCTTCACTCCGCCTAGTTATCTTTACTCCGGAAGCGTGTAGGAGTATCGAGAGTGTCCCCATTGATTAAATTGTGGGCTGAATAAATTTCGGAGTAAAGATAACTAGGCGGAGTGAAGGGTGGTACCAACTTTATTTAAGAGAACGAGACACTGTGCATGCTGTGGAAGCATTATACCCTACATCAGTCTCAGCTACACTGAAGGATCAAGCCCTATATACTGTAGCAGTGTGCCTATGCAACAGCCTCTTGGATCTCAGGAACCACTAAGGGACTGAGTAAGTTCTATTTCATTTACCACAAGCCTGTGTAGAGAGGACATTATGGCAGCAACACTTTAAGGGTGTCTGATATAATGCCAGGTGATAGAACGATCTGCCTTCCACCCTCAGACTTTCTGAATACAGTAGCTTGCAATGAGAAAGCTCTGCATGTAGGGCCTTCTCGCAGGGGCTGGTCTATGGAAACCACCTTGCCATAGTTTGGGGACCTTTGGCTTAAGCCTTGTTCCCACAGGCATTAGCTTGAGTAAGATCAGTATGAGCTGCAAACTTCTTCCCAACTTCTAGCAGCTTTATTGATGCATTTAAAGCACTCCAGTTTAGAGAGGTGATACACCCATCCCAGAGTGCTGACTGTCACATTAAAACATGCTTCTAGTAGAATTGGGGGAGCTTCAGCACTTATTGTTGTGTAGGAAAATGGTGGTTGCTTGCTGAAGCTTGCTAGCAGCTTGTTTAAATTAAATTTTCATTAGGATTTAGGTTTTCCCTGCCCACAGCTTAACCACTTGTCGACCGCCAGCCGCATATATACTGCGGCAGGCAGGCTCAGCTGCGCGAATCGCCGTACCTGTACAGCAGTTTGTGGGAGAACTCCTGGGGGAAGAGCGCATGTCGCCGCCTCCTTGCATCGGCCCCCACTACGCAGCAGGGATGCCGATCTACGAGGCCGGCGGCTGCGAATGCCGCTGTGCACCCGCGATCGCTCCCCGCTGAGAGAGAACACTGGTCAGCTGTTGTAAACACTGCAGACCGTTCTTCTCTCTGAAATGATCACAGAGCGCCTGTGATCCACCTATATAGGATCACTGGTCTCTGAGTTAATTTCACAAGTCCCTCCCCCATACAGTTAGAAAACACTCCCCTAGGCTCACACTTAACCCTTTGATCGCCCCTGGGTTAGCCCCTTCCCTGCTAGTGTCATTAGTACAGTAACAGTGCATATTTTTAGCACTGACTACTGTAGTAATGTCACTGGTCCCCCCAAAAGTGTAAAAAATGTCAGTTAGGGGTCCGATCAGTCCGCCGCAATGTGGCAGTCCCGCTAAAAATCGCCGCCATTACTAGTAAAAAAAAAAAAAGAATGACATAAATCTTTCCCCTAGTTTGTAGACTCGATAACTTTTGCGCAAACTAATCAAAATGCACTTATTGGGATTTTTTTTTACCAAAAATATGTAGCAGAATACAAATTGGCCTAAAATGATGAAAAAAATTTATTTTTACATTTTTTTTGGGGGGGGGGGGGGGGGGAATGTTATATAGCAGAAAATGAAAAAAATGGATTTTTGTAAAATCTTACCGTAAAATCCTTTTCTCTTAGCTCATTGACAGACAAAGTCCTCGGTGATACAGCACCTTCGGGTTATGTTGCCTCCACAGGAGTAGGACTAGACAGGAAATAAAATGCTCTGGCCACACCCTAGGGGCAGTCCCAGAGGGTATATCCTCTCTCTCTCTGCCTCAGCAAATCAGTTATGTCATAAAAGCAGTCTTTAGAGAATTTAACCCAACCCAACTCAAAAAAACAGAGGGGCGGGTACTACGTCTGTCAATGAGCTAAGAGAAAAGGATTTTACGGTAAGATTTTACAAAAATCCATTTTTCTCTATCGCTCATTGACAGACGTAGTCCTCGGTGATACAGCACCTTCGGGAAGTCCCAGAGCAGTATCACAAATGAGGGGTGGGAAAATGGAAATCAAATCCAAATCTAGAAGGCCCAACCGGTGCCAACTAGAAGTTTACAATGCTCATCCTTAATGATGAGACTCAACAGAAAAAAACCCTCGAGGTAGACCACCGGTCTCCTCAAATTGCGGCCTGCAAAACCTTGCGGCCAAATGAGGCATCCGCCGATGCCATCACATCAATTTTATAAAATTTTGTAAAGGTATGTACCGACTACCAGGTGGCTGCTTTACATACCTGGACCACTGACGCCTGATGGCGAAAGGCCCAGGAAGTACTGAGCGCTCGAGTGAAGTGCGCCCTAACAGGGAACGGAGGATTCCGACCCTTAATAGAATAAGCCTGTACCACCGTCTGACTGATCCATGTAGATATGGTCGCGGCAGACACAGGCAACCCCCTTCAAGGGCTATCCGTGATCACAAAAAGTGAGTCCGTCTTACGAAAACCACTTTAGGAAGGAAGGATGGATTCGGAAGAAGAACCACCTTATCCCTATGAACCACCAGATCTGGGGAACGACAGGATAATGCGGCCAGTTCTGACACCCTGCGTAGAGAAGTAATGGCCACCAAGAAGGCCACCTTCTGGGAATGTAAGCAAGGGAATCTCCCTAATATCTTCAAAGAGAAGTTTCTGAAGAACCGACCACACTAAATTAAGATACCAGGCGGTAAGGGTGTGCGCACTGGCGGAGCCAGATGTCGCACCCCCTGGATGAAAATCCGCACCAAGGAATGATTAGCCAAAGGTTTCTTGAAAGAAGATTGCCAACGCCGAAAACCTGACCCTTGATCGTGCTCAAGGATAGTTTCTGCTCAACCCCTTGTTGCAGACAGACCAAAATTCGGGTCACCGAATAGGTATGTGGGGAAAATCCAATAGATTCACACCATGCAATATAAGACTTCCATGTGCTGGAAGTCGCTTTCCTTGCTTTAACTGGAGGTAGGAATAACTGAAGCTGACACTCCCTTGTCCTTCAGTACCTGAGTCTCAATGGCCAGGCCATTAAGCCAGCGACTGTAAAGCAAGATGGAAGATCGGTCCCTGAGACCGCAAATCCTCCCTGAGAGGAAGTCTCCAAGGAGCGTCCGCGACTAGCCTCGCCAAGTCGGCGTACCAGGCTTGACGAGGTCAATCCAGAATTTCCAGAATAACTGGAATTCCCTCCACCTCTATCCTGCGAAGAAGTTCCCGCAGCAACTTGAGAGGATGGAAGGCATGCCGTAGCTGATACTGCCCCCACGGGGCGATCAGCGTTTCTGCTGCGTCCGCTAGAGGATCGTGGCGCGAGCTACAAACCTCCGCACCTTCCTGTTAGGCCAAGGTGCCAACAGATCCACATCCGGGATGTCCCAATGAAGGGACAGCTAGGGAAAAAACCTCTGGATGAAGAGGCCATATGCGATTGGATCCGAATCGGGCTGCTCTAGAGCTGCTCGATCCAGTAAATCAGACAAAATCTGATCGCTCTCAATTCCGATACCCTTATTGGTAATCTGGATACTATCGGAAGAAATGACTTCCCCTGGTTGAGCATCGGAGACTTCCTGGTCCGCTCGCTCAACCGGATCCGATTGTCCAGGGAATCGGAATTCTGATTCCATTAAAAAAGAATCTCCTTCAGGAGAATTCGGGTATGAGACTGGGTATACGGTACTGCCTCTAAGAAGGCCACCATCAGTCCCAGCCAATTGACGGACAGCAACATCCGAATCGTTGACTGAACCTTCTGGAGTTTCCCAGCAAGGAGAAACTCTCTTGCCCAGGATGTATCCAACCTTAGGCCCAGATAGTTCAGTCTCCTGGTGGGAACCAGGGATGATCTTTGGGAAAGCGAAAAAACGCTGATGTCCTGCGATGATGGGGATATAAAGATAGGCATCCTATATGTCTATGGACGCCAGGAAATCTCTTTTATGCAGGGAGGCCACCACTGTACGGATGGACTCTATTTCTTCCCAAGTCCAGATTTGGACGCACCTTGCCCTCTTTCCTGGGCATTGTGAATAGGTTCGAATAGAACCCCTGAAACCGTTCAATGTTAGAAGGGCAGAATCGCACCGGTGGAAGTGATCGAAACTCGATCCTGTGTCCTCCAGAAACCGGTGAAGACATCCCCCCCCCCACCCCAGAGATGGGTAGGGGCGCATCAGGCTATATTCTTCAGGCTTGGCTGAGCCGGACTCTTTGTTTACCCGACCAGCGCCCTTTGAAACCCCTCTAAAGGGGCTTTGGAGGGTTTCGCCTTATCGCCCGCCCTCGCGGAACGAACAACTCTATATGAGCAGAAAAGGAAGGTCCTCGTTAGTTACGAGGTCTTTTTATCCTAACAGTCTGTGGCAAGACAGCAGGTGGTACCGTCTATCCTATAAAGAGGAATTCCTCAAACGGATAGCACCTAGCCATGCGTTTGGAAATAACAGGGGTTCGTTTCAAAACGACCCCATTTGGGTAAAGGAAAATCCTTCGCCCTTTTGGTAGGCTAACAAGTACCAAAAAGGAATCTCAGTCTCAGCTACCTCTGCCGGTGTAACCTCAAGACTAAAGGTTTCCCGGACGGACACAACTAGTGCATCCACCACTCTTGTGCTATGGCGGAGGCAGAAACGTGCTCCTCACTGCTGAGGAGATATTACCTGAGACAACAGCCCCCTAAGAGGGACCTGCACCTGCATTGACCAGTTCCGAATCCGTATCTGAAGTATCTGATAAACAATAGGGGTAGGCGGGGGTCGCTACTTGACCCCCGTCCCTGACAGGCCACCTCCACCCGGGATACCAAAGACTCCAAAATTGCCAATAATGCATTAAAAAACAAGTGGGGTACTGGAGGGTCCTGCGGCCACCTTGAGGGGATCAGGTGGGGATACCTATGCGGCAGGGTCAATGATTATACAAGACACTTGCCAGCGACAAAAAATGACAAAGTAAAAAAAAAACTTTTTTTTTTTTTTTTTTTGTGTCCCCCAGTCGCAACAGCGCCCCTCAGTGTTACCTGCCTTTTTGGACCCCACAGAGAGAGAGACAGACCCCAAGGCTCATCCCTGATGCACAGAAGTTTTCATCAGCTTGCTCAGTGCTTGTCTTGTTACAGACAGGAAGTCTTTGGCCCTATTTCCTGGGTAAAAGAGGCGGCTCCGCCCCTTAACACGCCTGCCGGCTCCTCCCCCTGGCTCCATGAGGTGTTTGAGTCACCTCAAACATGGCCGCCCCCATGCTGGAGACACGAGGCTACACCAAAATGGCGGCCTCGTGCGATCTACCAGACAATGGCGGCGGCCTGCACAGAATAGCGGCATGTCTGCAGAAGGATCTCGGCCTCACAACCCTTCACCCTCATGGTGGTCAGCGTGGTCGGAGGTACCGGACCCTAGCGGGCCGTATGCGGACCGCTGCTTAGCTGGAGGAATGATCTGGAATGCAGTATACATGTATAGACATCGCCCTGTGGCTACTGACAGGTAGGATACCTTATACTATCACAGTAAAGTTCTAGTACTGCCACTGACTACAATCATTTACACATCTTTACAATTAGATTGTCAGCTCCCAAACCAAGCCTCCTGGCTTCTTGTACACAAAAATCACACTCAATTAGGGGGATCTGTGACATGTTGTAGGATAGAGGGGAACCCATCCTTACCATTACAGAGAGGGGCCCGCGTTCACCACAAGACCCGTCAGGGGGAAAGGGGGAACATACTACTCACCATACCGGAACCAGGCGGGCGCCAACTCCTGACAGTACCCCTCTCCACCGAGGTAGGAGGGCTGTCGACCAATACGGGCGCCGTGACTCATGGTCTTTGGCGTTTCAGCGAGACGTTTAACTCGCAGGGTCAGTCCCCGTCCAGTGGGACTATGTCGCGGCCGACCCAGCGCGGAGCTATGGCCTGCACGCGCTCGTAGGCTGAACTGGGGTGACCACTGGATCTCAACATCCAGCCCGTCGCCCAGTTCAGCTTTCTTGCTTGAAGATCTCACAGGAACACTGGAGAAAAAAAGCTGTCTTAAAAAATTCTTTTCTAAGAAAAAAAATCCTGCCAGGACCGAAGATCCCAGCAAGGTATCTAGGTCCTTACTCCTGACTAGACAGAAAAAAACTGATTTGCTGAGGCAGAGAGAGAGAGGATATACCCTCTGGGACTGCCCCTAGGGTGTGGCCAGAGCATTTTATTTCCTGTCTAGTCCTACTCCTGTGGAGGCAACATAACCCGAAGGTGCTGTATCACCGAGGACTACGTCTGTCAATGAGCGATAGAGAAATATTGTTTTTCTTTTCCAGAATTATCGCTCTTTTTTTGTTTATAGCGCAAAAAAAAAAAAAAAATTTCACAGGTGATCAAATACCACCAAAAGAAATCTCTATTTGTGGGAAAAATAGGACATTGATTTTATTAAGGTACACGACTGCGCAATTGTCCGGTAAAGTAACGCAGTGGTGAATTACAGAAAATGGCCTGGTCATTAAGGGGGAAATCCTTTCCAATCCAAAAGTGATTAAAGCCTTACCAATGCATAATAAAAGCCTGCTAAACAGTCTGCTGTGCTGTCTGGCAGAGGTTTATGAACCCCAACTGTTAAAAAACATTTAGGAGAAGTAATGAGAACATTTGATACTTGATAGTTACTTTCTATATATCTCTATATTGAAACTACCAACATCGAGGCGCTAAGAGGATGTGAAGCCAAGAAAGGTCACTAACCCAGCTGCTCAGACTATTCCACATGAAGTTGTGGAATGACAATCCAAAAGAAACACACAACTCAGAGCGCTATATGAAAAATGACCACAAGATGGTGCTATACTGTATCGCTATGACAGTTCTCTGTGGTAAGATCTCATAAATAAATCATATGTTCAAATAATTCAAAAATAAATAAAATGTTAATTTCAAATTCAAAGACAACATCATAAGCCTTGTAGGGTAAAATAATTTACAACGGTAAACTTGCGTAAGCCTGTATGATGTGTGAAGAGCATAAGATGTTGCATACCAGCCCATGGATGTGGAGGAAACCCAGGAGGACTGTTGTCTGATTCAATCGATGATATGCCCAGGGGAACTTAAGGGGGGCTCCAGGGGGGGTTCTCACCAACGGATGGATAAGGGGAGCAGTGGCCTACAAAGCGCTGGAGATGTCACAGCGGGCTTGAAGCGACCAATTAGGAACTGCTGGAGAGTTGGGAGGATGCCACACCCACTGGACCAAAACAAGGCTTGGATGGCATGCTACCAGGTTACCCTCATAGGTGGGGTTTCCTCCACCTCCATGGGCTGGTATGCAACTTCTTATGGTCTTCCCGCATCATACAGGCTTAAAACAAGCTTACCGTTTTAAATGATTTTACCCTACAAGGCTTATGATGCCGTCTTAGAATTCTAATAAACATTTAATTTAATTTAATCTTGGATTATTTGAACATATGATTGATATGTGAGATCTTACCACAGACAACTGTCATATCGAGACATTACAGCACCATCTTGTGGTCATTTTCCATATAGCGCTCTGGTTTGTGTTTCTTTTAGATATCTCTATATTGCCCAACTATAAGAGAGAATGATGAATGACTACAATGGCATCATTTGAGAAAAAATATCCACGTGTGGCTGTCTTCCAGCTTGCTATACACATACTGACTGGGCAGAAATGTAAATACTGTGGCAGGTGAACCCATTCATGTTTTTGTATTTTACAAGTGTATTTAGCTGGTTGAGAAAAAACTTAAACTACTGCGCTCAGTAATTAAATGGAATAGAAATCAACACATCCAATAAAAAATGTTGAAAAAAAAAACAAAATATATACAGGTGAAAAATAAATGTGCAACACCTCAAAAGGTAAAGGGTGATGACATGCATTATAATAAAATATAATATAAGGGGAATAATTCCAAAAATAATTAAATGTGACACGGGAATCTTCACTGAAGTGTTCCATATATTATATATATCCTTTCTTAAAGGTCAGCAGGTTCAGACATCCCATGTAGCACAATGTGACCCAAACAATGCAGTGTGATGGCTCCTTACCGACTTCCCAGCGAAAATTAGATTATAAGTCTACATCAAATCACTGGAAAAAGGTCCACGAGCCACAGTGTCGTCCCAACACTCAATGTGACACCACGTGTTAACAAAATAAACGTGCCTCTTACCAAATAACCATAAAGGAAAGCTTGGAATAAAGGGACCACAGTGGGACCGCAGAGATGGATGAAGGTGGGTTAAGCTGTTACTATCCACACAGGCGGCCTCGCAGGGGCTCTCTCATATAAACAGAGGCTGCTCCCATACAGTAAACCTCATAGGCACTGGATAATAGACTACAGCACTGTGCCATTAACAGCTAAACCCACCTTCATCCATCTCTGCGGTCCCACTGTGGTCCCTTTATGGGAATCATTATTCCAAGCTTTTGTTTATAAATAGATATATACATATATAAAACTCCAAAGTGACACTGTGTGCAAAACTGCAAATGAACTATATCAGTCCTTCATGCATATATCATGAATAATCACAAGTGAGTCAATAATGTTCAATTGATTAAAAAGTGTTCTCATGCTTGATAGGTGACAATAGACAATATTTGGTGTAAACTTCTGTGGGATAATCCAAAAAGTGCTCTTTGTGCTTAAAGAGGTTGTAAACCCATACAACTTTCTTTTTTTTTTGCAACCTGAAAGAGAAACACATAATGAGCTAGTATGCACAGCATACTAGCTCATTATGAAATACTTACCTTAGAACGAGCCCCCGCCGTGCTGCCCGCTTACCTGTATGACGGGCGACATGTCCAGTCGCCCGTCTTCCGGGATCGCGGCATCCGGCCATCTGATTGGCCGGATGCCGCGGTTACGTCACTCCCACGCACGTGCGCGGGAGCCGACAGTCACGGCACGGGGCTCTGAAGAAACTGCACCAGCGGCCGTTCCTTCAGAGCGCATGCGCCAGTGATGTCACTGGATGCATGTAAGGTAAATATCTCCTAAATGGTACATGTTTAGGAGATATTTATAGTACCTATAGGTAAGCCTTAATATAGGCTTACCTATAGGTAAAAGTGTCAGAGGAGACTTTACTTCCTCTTTAATAAAGTGACCATGAACAACACTTGATATAAGCTCCAGTGGGATTAGTGCATCTATGTTGCCTCCACCGCAATCACAGCCCACTTACCAGATGACCCCTTGGTACCAGATGACCCCGTGGTACCAGATGACATACTGAAGTATGTACTGTGACATAAAACAGAGCATGATCCCCTCCTATCGGAGACTGGGCCGCAGGGCAGTATTCCAACATGATAATGACCCCAAACACACCTCCAAGATGACCACTGCCTTGCTAAAGAAGCTGAGGGTAAAAGTGATGGACTGGCCAAGCATTTCTCCAGACCTAAACCCTATTGAGCATCTGTGGTGCATCCTCAACTCGAAGGTGGAGGAGCACAAGGTCTCTAACATCCACCACCTCCGTGATGTCGTCATAGAGGAGTGGAAAAGGACTCCAGTGGCAACCTGTGAAGTTCTAGTGAACTCCTTGCCCAAAAGGCAGTGCTTGAAAATAATGGTGGTCACACAAAATATTGACACTTTGGGCCCAATTTGGATATTTTGACTTAGGGGTGTACTCCCTTTTGTTGCCAGCGGTTTAGACATTAATGGCTGTGTGTTGAGTTATTTTGAGGGGACAGCAAATTTACACTGTTATACAAGCTGTACACTCACTACTTTACATTGTAGCAAAGTGTCATTTCTTCAGTGTTGTCACATAAAAAGATATAATAAAATATAAAAACAAATGTGAGGGGTGTACTCACTTTTGTGAGATATTTAATATACACACACAGGGCAAAAACAAAAAAACAGAAAATTGAATTCGAATGACGTGTGATGACGAAACCAGGACATGTGTATGTGTATACCTGATACGCATTGGGAAGGACAAAGGACAAAATTGTTCACCAGATCAAGTATGCTATAGATGACGGTTATGATTGGTGATTTATCCTTAACCACTTACGGACCGCCCACTGTGTATTTACGAAGCTACTTTGATGTTAATTACCGGGGTTATGGCAATGTACATGGTAATCTCTGTACATTGCAAGAATTTTAACAAACATTGCTGCAGATTTCTAACGTTTATTGTTCTGAAGAAATCATTGTTTGTTCTTCTGTGCCTCTGTGATGAGTGGGTCAAATGGGAGTGGTTTCATAATTATCTGTCAGCTGTGGCAGCTGCAGGGCTCTAATGAGGAAATCCGCTGGACCTGCATCCCTTTAGACGTGTTCCTATTGGGAGTATCTCACCAAAAATGAAATTTTGTTGCAGGGGATGCCAGAAATCTGACTTGTATCTTATGCATACTTCTGGGAAAATTGGTGAGCCAATCACACAAGCAGGACATTTTTTTTCTAGGGTGTGGTCAGTACACAATCTGTGTACAAAACAGCTTCAGGTAGCCATATTGCATTGCATTTTCAGAAGATTGCAGATTGAAAAGGAAAGGTCATTTTTAATAACATTCAATTACAATATGAATGTGTCACAATTGTATACGCTATATTGTTTTTTCTTTACTTACTATTTTATTCCCCCCACAAAAGTGGAGTTACCCTTTAAGGGAGGGCTCCTTTCTCGACCAGCCCTGCCAAAAGGGGGCTACAAGGGCAAGAAAGGAGTTAAAAAAAAAAAATACGTCAAGTTCTTCCACCTCAGATTCGCTCACCCTTGTCTTTATGGACCTTGCTTTGTGCACTGATGCGCAGTCATGTTGGAACAGGAAGGGGCCATCCCCAAACTGTTCCCACAAATTTGGAAGCATGAAATTGTCCAAAATGTCTTGGTATGCTGACGTCTTAAGAGTTCCATTCACTTGAACTAAAAGACCAAACTTAACCCTAAAAAACAACCCCACACCATAATCCCCCCCTCCACCAAATTATTTAGACCAGTGCACAATCAAGGTCCATAAAGGCATGGATGAGAGAGTTTGGGGTGGAGGAACTTGACTGGCGTACACAGAGTCCTGGTCTCAACCTGAAGGGACACCTTTGTGATGAATTAGAGACTGTGAGGCAGGTCTTCTTGTCCAACATCAGTCACTGAAAATACAAAGCAAAAAAGGGCGCACCAGCCTAGCGCATTATCCTTAGCAAGTTTATTTGGATAAAATTGTTTAAAATCAAATACTCACAAACAAACAAGAAGTTTCAGGCACATCAATTCCATACACCTGCCTCCTACCAGAGGATCAACGTCTTTACTGGAAGCAGAGGGCTGACGCGTTTCGAGGCTGTGCCTCTTCCTCAGAGCCTCTGAGGAAGAGGCACAGCCTCGAAACGCGTCAGCCCTCTGCTTCCAGTAAAGACGTTGATCCTCTGGTAGGAGGCAGGTGTATGGAATTGATGTGCCTGAAACTTCTTGTTTGTTTGTGAGTATTTGATTTTAAACAATTTTATCCAAATAAACTTGCTAAGGATAATGCGCTAGGCTGGTGCGCCCTTTTTTGCTTTGTATTTTCAGTGTCTGGTCGACCACCCTGGTCGTAAGGGGCAGCAAAGCCTAGCCATCATGGATGCCTAATACCAGTACGAGTTCCAGGATTGTAACAGCCTGAGGACCAGGTTCCGAGCGCAGGAAAAGGGGGTGCTGTCCAGCACCTATCTCTTTTTTGGAATATGTCCAACATCAGTGCCTGACCTCACAAATGCGCTTCTGGAAAAATGGTCAAACATTCCCATAGACACACTCGGACTACTAAACTTTGTGGACAGCCTTCCCAGAAGAGTTGAAACTGTTATAGCTGCAAAGGGTGGGCTAACTCCATATTGAACCCTACTTACTAAGATTGGGATGACATTAAAGTTCATGTGCGTGTAAAGGCAGGCGTCCCAATACTTTGGTGATATAGTGTATGTCAACCATGACTGTCTGACAGGACTGGACTCACCTTAGCAACACTGTTATTCATATAACCTCTACCCTGGTCTTCTATCATTTTCTTTGCAAGGTAGACATGAATACCCTAAGACAGAAGGTAGAGTGTTAGAGTTACAGTACTGTGCAAAAGTTATAGGCAAGTGTGATGAAATGCTGTAGTAAGTAAGAACGCTTTAAAAAAATATACAGTATATTTTCAAATGTTTCTTTTTATCAATTTACAAAATTAAAACGTAAGAGAACAGAAGAAAAATCTAAATCAAATCAATATTTGATGTGACTACCTTTTGGTTTCAAACCAGCATTAACCACTTTACCACCGGAGGATTTTGCTGTCTTACGTCCAGGCCACTTTTTGCGATTCGGCACTGTGCGACTTTAACAGACAATTACGCGGTCCTTCGACGCTGTACCCAAATTAAATTTACGTCTTTTTTTCCCCTACAAACAGAGCTTTCTTTTGGTGGTATTTGATCACCTGTGCGATTTTTACTTTTTGCGCTATAAACAAAAAAAAGAGCGTACATTTTGAAAAAATAGCAATATTTTTCACATTTTTTTATATGAAATTCCCCCCCAAAAAAATGTAAAAATCAAAATTGTTTTAAATTTTTGGCCAATTTGTTTTCTGCTACATATGTTTGGTAAAAAAAAAAAAAAAAAAAAAAAAAAAAATCACAATAAGCGTATTTTGATTGGTTTGCGCAAAAGTTATTGCGTTTACTAACTAAGGGAAAGATTTGTCATTTTTGGTGGGTTTTTTTTAACGGAGTAATGGCGGCGATCTGCGATTTTTTTTGGGGGACTGCGACATTGCGGCGGACAGATCGGACCCTTGACTGACATTTTTGACACTTTTGGGGGTACCAGTGACATTACTACAGTAATCAGTGCTATAAATATGCACTGTTACTGTAAAAATGACTGTCAGGGAAGGGGTTTATTTTATTGGAGAGGGAGGGGTTAATGTATGCCTGGTGCTTACTAACATGTGTGGGGGGAGGTGACTGAGTGACACAAGGACAGATCGCATGTTCAGCTATGCTGAACCCTGCAATCTGTCACTGTCTGTCACTTAGGAGATCCGCCCGCTTTGTTTACACAAGCGGGCGGATATCCAAACTCGATTCCCCGACGATCGGGGAAGAGCAGCGGCGATCGCCGCCGTTCCTCCCCTGGCCCGACTCCCGCTGTGAATGAATACAGCGGGAGAGAGCCTCCGGCGGCGCGCGAACGCCGCCCACAAGGGGAGGAGTCCAGCGATGTAGGTCTACGTCGCTGGGCGATAACTAACCACTTTGCCGCAGTAGAGCTCGAGTGAGCGGTCGGCAAGTGGTTAATTCAATTCATCAAGCTTTTTATAGGAAGCACAAAGAAACCAGCAACGTTAAGGACTGTGGTTGGCCAAGGAAACTCAATACAGCAGATGAAAGACACATCATGCTTACAGTACTTCCCTTCAACATCGGAAGATGTCCAGTAGTGCCATTAGCACAGAACTGGTGAGAACCACCCATCTACTGTCTGGAGGAGTCTGGCCAGAAGTGGTCTTTAACCACTTCTGGACCGGAAGGAATTGCCCCCTTAATGACCAGGACATTCTTTGCAATTTGGCATTGCGTTATTTTAACAGACTATTGCGCGGTCGTGCGACGCTGTACCCAAATAAAATTGATGTCCTTTTTTTCCCACAAATAGAGCTTTCTTTTGGTGGTATTTGATCACCTGTGCGACTTTTATTTTTTTGCGCTATAAACAAAAAAAAAAAAAACGGAATTTTTGTAAAATCTTACCTGTAAAATTCCTTTCTCTGAGTCCTCCGACAGTCGCCGCCTCTTCATATTCGTCACATATGGGGTATTAGACTTTGCTCCGAAGGAGTAGCTAGGCAACAGAATATGTTAACATTAAAGCTTTTAACATATCCCACCCTCAAGGGGTGGTCCCCTCAGTCAATACCATCCTACTTCCTGCAACCATATCTCAGTTTTAGTGGAATAGCAGTAGAGTATACAACCAAACCCCAAAAGAGGGGCGGGGGCGGCGACTGTCGGAGGACTCAGAGAAAGGAATTTTACAGGTAAGATTTTACAAAAATTCCGTTTTCTCTTACGTCCTCCGACAGTCGCCGCCTCTTCATATTCGTCACATATGGGGACGTCCCAAAGCAGTGCAAACATGAGGGGTGGGAAACGCATCCGCGCCGAAAGGCAACGCAGTCTCCGCATCAAAGAAAGGAACCTTACCAAAGGAAGGAAACCAGCTGGGCAACAGAAAAAAACAAGTGCTCAACAGGAGCAACAACCCAGGAAAAGACAAAAAACCAGGGGATACAAAACTTATCCCAACAGCCAGAGGTCCCCAACAAGGGACCCTAGGGAATTGCCGCACTAAGAACCTTGCGGCCAAAGGAAGCATCCGCCGATGCCTGAACATCTACTTTGTAGAATCTTGTGAACGTGTGTACGGTCGACCAGGTCGCCGCCTTACACACCTGGGCTACAGAAGTCCCATGACGACAGGCCCAAGACGTACTCAAAGATCTAGTAGAGTGCGCCTTCACAGGCACAGGGGGAACCTTCCCCTGCAAAGCATAGGCCTGTTCAATGGTCTGCCTGATCCATTTGGCGATGGTAGAGGCCGAAGCCGCCATGCCCTTCCGAGGACCCTCTGGAAGAACAAACAAGGAGTCCGTCTTTCGAAAAGACTCAGTCGATTTAAGGTAAACCCTTATCGCCCGAACAACATCCAGAGAATGCAATCTCACCTCCTTTGGATGTTTAGGCTTCGCGCACAGCGAAGGTAAGACAATATCCTCATTAAGATGGAATTCCGAAACTCGTTTCGGAAGAAAAGAAGGATTAGGTCGCAAGACCACCTTATCCAAATGAACAACCAGGTACGGAGACTTGCAGGACAAAGCTGCCAGCTCCGACACTCTGCGAGCCGAAGTGATCGCCACCAAAAAGGCGACCTTTTTGGACAACATAGACAACGAGATCTCCCTGATCTGTTCAAAAGGAGCACGTTGCAACACAGACAGAACGAGATTCAAGTCCCAAGGGGGCAAAGGATCCCTCCTAGGAGGAACCAGATGCCGCACACCCTGAACAAAAGTGCCAACCAAGGAGTTGGAAGCCAAGGGACGTTGAAACAGAACGGCCAGTGCAGACACCTGACCCTTTATCGTAGCCAGCGCCAAACGCTGATCAACACCCGTTAGAAGGAAAGACAGCACACGGGAAACCGAGTACGTGCGGGGTGAAATCCCCCTGGACTCACACCAGGCAAAATAGGCCTTCCAAGTACGGTAATAAACCTTCCCCGAGGAAGACTTCCTCGCGTTGATCAAAGTATGAACGACCTCTGGAGAGAGACCCTTCTCCTTCAGGACCTCGGTCTCAACAGCCAGGCCGTCAAAGCCAGCGACTGTAAAGCAGGATGGTATATCGGTCCTTGAGACAGTAGATCGTCTCGAAGAGGCAGACGCCACGGGGCGTCGACCGCCAGATTCACGAGGTCTGCGTACCAGGACCGGCGAGGCCAGTCCGGTGCCACAAGAATCACCGTGCTGCGTTCCGAGTGTAACCTGCGAAGGAACTGGACAGCAACTGAATCGGTGGAAACGCGTACATCAGCCTGTACTGATGCCACGGGGCCACTAACGTGTCCGACGCGTCTGCCCGAGGGTCGCGCGTCCTTGCCACGAACCTCTTCACCTTGTTGTTGAGACGAGACGCGAACAGGTCCACATCTGGAAGACCCCACTTCGCGCACAACATCTGGAAGACAGCCGGGTGGAGAGACCATTCCCCCTGATCCAGGGTCTGGCGACTCAGATAGTCCGCCTGCCAGTTCTCCACCCCCGGAATGTGAACCGCCGTTATTGCCGGGACATGAGTCTCGGCCCAAGACAGAATGTCGGCCACTTCTCGAGCCGCTCGGGCACTCCTGGTGCCCCCTTGGTGGTTGATGTAGGCCACCGCCGTGGCATTGTCCGTCTGCACCCGAACCGGGCAGCCCTGCAGCCGGTCCGTCCAGCGATGAAGACAGAGACTTATCGCACGCAATTCCAGAATGTTGATCGGAAGGGAAGACTCCCCCTCCGACCAAGTTCCCTGGGCGGATAGAACGCCCAGAACACCACCCCAGCCCGACAGGCTGGCATCCGTGGTGATCACCGTCCACGAGACAGGACGAAACGACTTGCCCCCGGACACCAACGGGGACTGGAGCCACCACAGAAGGTTTCTTCTGGTGCGATGACTCAAAGAGATTTGAAGATCCAGAGATTGAGGTCGCCCGTCCCACCTGGACAGGATCTCCGCTTGGAGACCCCGCGTGTGAAACTGGGCGAAGGGAATCGCCTCGAAGGCCGAGACCATCAATCCCAGACATCTCATGCACGTCCGCAGAGACGAGTGCGGAACGTCCCTGAGGGACCTGACTTCCTCCTGAAGAGTTCTGAGTTTGTCTTCCGGCAGGAAGACCTTCGCCTGCACCGAGTCCAGAATCATTCCCAGGTAGGGAAGACGAACCGACGGACTCAGTGTCGACTTTGGAAAATTTATCGTCCAACCAAACTCCTGCAGAGTTTGCATCGTGACAGACAGGTCCTTCTCCAGACCCTGGCTGGTCGCAGACCGAACCAGAATGTCGTCCAGATACCCCAGGACAGAAATGCCCTGGGCCCTCAATAATGCCAGAACCGGTGCAAGCACCTTGGTGAAGACCCGCGGAGCCGAGGCGAGACCAAAAGGCAACGCCACGAACTGGTAGTGATCCTCCGCAATGGCAAATCGAAGGAACCTCTGGTGACCCTCGAAAATGGGGATGTGAAGATACGCATCCTTCAAATCGATGGAGGCCATGAATTCCCCCGGAACCAGGGCAGCCACCACCGACCGCAGGGATTCCATGCGGAACTTGCGAACCCGCACAGAGCAGTTCAGAGCCTTCAAGTCCAGAATTGGACGAACCTTGCCCTCCTTTCTGGGCACGGTGAACAGATTGGAATAAAACCCCCGAAATCTGTCCCGATGAGGCACCGGAACCACCACTCCCTGAGCCCTCAGGTCCCGCACCGCCAGGTGCAGGTCCCGCAAACGCTCTGGAGACAGTTGAACATTTGAGGGAAAAAATCTGCTCTCCGGCCGAGAGAGAAACCGAGAGAGAAACCGAGCAAGCGTCCCCCCACCCCAAAACTGGGTGAGGGCGCCCCTTCAGGCCGAACTGTTATGGGCTGCAGATCCGGATTGGCCGAACTTCTGTTTCCCAGACCAGGGCTTCTTCTGAGAGCCTTGACCTTTGAACGGCTTGCCCTTGTAGTGCGGCCGAAAGGCACGAAAGGACCCCTGAGGGGGCCGAAAAGTAGCATGCTTCTTCCCAGAAGCCCCCTTAGCCTTGGGGAAATGGGGCAAGAGAGTGCTCTTACCCCCGGTGATCCCCTTAATCAACACATCCAAGGACTCCCCAAAAAGGCGAGACCCATCATAAGGCAGATTGGCTAAGGTCTTACGTGAAGATTGGTCCACCGACCAACATTTTAACCAAACCAGGCGGCGAGACAACACCGCCACGCTGTGCACACGTGCAGCCAATGGAACCAGGTCCAGGTCCGCATCACACAGATACATGACACCCTGGTGGATTTGATCCACCATATCCAGGGTCGCCGGCGAGGCCGAGTCGGCCACTAGGACGCGCCTAAGCATCTGCGTCCAACTTGCGATCGCCTGGGCCGCCATGAGGGAAGCAAACAGAGCTTTAAGCATAGAACCCGTAACAGAATAAGTATGACGGGCAAGAGACTCCAATCTCCTATCCGTGGCATCACGGAACACAGGGGAATCCTCCGCAGGAATCGCAGTGGCCTTGTTTAAAACCGCAATTGCGTGATCCACTGGGGGAGGCACACACCACCTTTCATCAGTGGAAGGCGAGAAAGGATAACGCAGCTTGAACCTACTTGGTACAGCAATAGGTTTGCGCAGATTGCGCCATTGTTCCTTAACAGCGTGCTGAAAATCATCATTGCAGGGAAAAACCTGCGGCATCCTGCGTTTTCTCTGCGTCCCATAGGCCGCCAAGGCAGCGGGGGGACACACTTCATCCTGCAAATGCAGTGTTTGCTTTATGGAAGCAATCAATTCATCCATGATTGCAAGCTCTTCAGGCGAGCCAGGGGGAGAATTATCAACCCCCTCAACTTCAGCCTCCACCTCGGACCCCACCAGATCTAGGGAGTAGCGGGACCCCGATAAGGAGGCCCCCGCCATAACAACCCCATCACCTTCACCCTCAGAATCAGAGGAAAGAGCAATTCTGGGTCTTTTAGTAGATTGAGCAGCCACCAGCACCTGCACCTGAGCAGCAAGGCCAGCCACAATAGTGGCTAAATCCCCCCCTGGGGGGGAAACAGCGGTCCCCTGGCTTTCCACCAAGGCGGTAGGAAATTTGCCCTCCTGAGAATCCATTGCCCCTGTAATGCCAGACAATAAAGGGTTAACTGCCCCTTTAAGCAAGCGCGGCAAGCGCAGCCCACCGCACCACACTCAAGCACAATGAGACCCCCACAGGGAATATGCAAACTGAACACAGGCAATGGAAAGCAAGAACAGAAGGATAAAACCTGAGGAGACCCTTGCCGCTGCTGCTGCCTCGATCGGTGTTCCTGGAAAGAGGAAGTGATGCTGCCAGGGCGCTCTATGAAAGCCTATGGAGGCTACAAGAAAATGGCCGCCGTGCATGTAAAACATGCGGCCGGAGCGAGTGTAGGCAAAATGGCGCCGTTTGGCGCCGAAACCGCCGCTCCACAGTGCAGTAATGCACACGTGACATCCCTGTATAGGAATACATGTCAGATCGCCGCAGCGATCGCTGTATATGCCCAAACATGCCAAAAAAACATGCCCCACAGCACACAGCTTCTCACACTGACCAGGCTGACACACACAGTGTCACACAGCTCCCCCCCCCCCCCCTGCAGCCCACAGCATGCAGCCGAGAGATAGGGAGACAAGCAGTGTGAATAGAGGCAGGTTACACAGTCCCAGACTGACACCCCCCCAGACAGACAGGTCCCCACATAGATACACTTACCTCTCAATGGCGTGGGGGACCCGCACAGGCGAACAAGCCGCTGCACATGAGGCAGGGAGAGTCGCAATTCAAGACGCACAAAAAGGGGGTTAAGAAACCGCACAGCGTCCAGTGAGGTAGCCACCTCACCAATCATCCCTGCACCGAACAGGGATGGGTCGTTCACTGTGCCAGGAGCGTTACCTGACTGAACGCTCGATGGCAGGCTGGGAAGCCACTGACCCACGACCTGCGACCAGGGGGATCAGCCCGAGACCCAGCCCGCATGATCCTCTTCATCAGAAGAACTAACTAACGCTGACAAAAATAACAGCTAAGTAAAGGTAGAGAGAAAACTCAAACAAAATTTCAAAAAGAAGAAAGAGTCTGGGGCAGAAAGCCCCAGCACAGGAAAAGCCAGCCACTCCTGACAAGCTAGACATTAAAACTGAGATATGGTTGCAGGAAGTAGGAGGGTATTGACTGAGGGGACCACCCCTTGAGGGTGGGATATGTTAAAAGCTTTAATGTTAACATATTCTGTTGCCTAGCTACTCCTTCGGAGCAAAGTCTAATACCCATATGTGACGAATATGAAGAGGCGGCGACTGTCGGAGGACGTAAGAGAAACAATATTTGTTGGTCTGAATTTTATCAGCCAAAAGAGGTTGCTCCCCAAAATAAGATTTTTTTTTTCTCAGCGAATAAACATGTTTGGTGCTAACAAGTGTGTGCATTTATAACAACATTCTCCAGAGGACCTTCATTTTGCAGTTTGAACATGCTATAGGATATGCATGGTCTGTTTAAGCCCAAAGAAGTCAAGTAATACAGTTATCTCACAAAAAAAAAGAAAAAAAAGTGGGGGTGTATAATATATGTTTATGTAAAACAGCCCAAAAGAAGGTATTTCGTGACTTAACCACTTGCCGACTGCCTAACGCCGATCTACGTCGGCAGTCAGCCCCTCACAGGCAAAGTGACGTAGGGCTACGTCACTAGCTTGTGAGGGTCTAGGGAGCGAGCGCGCGCCCCCGGAGGCGCGCTCCCGCGTGGTCACGGACCCCCCCGCGCGTGTGACCGGCGGACCCGATGTCCGCCGGTCACTCGGCGATCGGCGGGGGAGAGGGAGAATGTCAGGCAGCTTGTGTAAACAAGCCACCTGTCATTCTCCTTGCTGTTAGGATACTGATCACTCGGATCTAGTATGTAGATCCGTTGATCAGTGTCCATACAGCTCAAGCCCCAGCCAATCACAGTAGAAAGCAAGCCCCTAGGGATACACACAGCCCCTCCCTCCCAAATAAAGTTAACCCCTTCACTACCAGTGTATTTTTACAGTAACAGTGCATATATATAGCACTGATTACTGTAGAAATGTCACTGGTAACCCCAAAAGTGTCAAAAATTTCAGTCAAGGGTCCGATCTGTCCGCCCCAATGTCGCAGTACCGCAAAAAAAAAATCGCAGATCCCCGCCATTACACGTTAAAAAAAAAACCAACAAAAATGACAGAAATCTTTCCCTTTGTTAGTAAACGCGATAACTTTTGCGCAAACCAATCAAAATACGCTTTTTGCGATTTTTTTTACCAAACATAGGTAGCATAAAACAAATTGGCCGAAAAAGTAAAAAAATTTTGATTTTTAAATTTTTTTTTTGGGGAATTTCATATAAAAAAATGTGAAAAATATTGCTATTTTTGCAAAATTGACGCTCTTTTTTTGTTTATAGCGCGTGATCAAAAAAATCGCACAGGTGATCAAATACCACCAAAAGAAAGCTCTGTTTGTGGGAAAAAAAGGACGCCAAATTCGTTTAGGTACAGTGTCGCACGACCGCGCAATTGTCCGTTAAAGTCACGCAGTGCCGAATCGCAAAATACCCCCTGGTCGGAATGGGGGTAAAATCTTCCGGGGCTTAAGTGGTTAAGGGGGAAGTCCACTCTAATACTAAAACTGCTACATCTACAGATATCCATGATCTAAAACATACCTCTTCTGAAGCCGATCTAGTCCGGTCTCCAGCAGCGGAAGCTCTGCAGAGGACACAATCAACAACGGCTGTGAAATTAAGAGGAAGTGACGTCACCCACAGAGTTACTATGGGGCTTCTTTTGTCAGCTGCCTCCTCTGCACCTGCCCCTAAAGCGAAGCCGCCGCTGACATCTTAGCGTGGTACCTAATCGGATCGGCTTCAAAAAAGGTATGTATAGTGATTTCTTCTTTACATGGTTAGATAGGTTGGTCTAAAATCGTGGATGTCTGTAGATGTAGGGATTTTAGTGTTAGGGTGGACTTATTCTTTAAGGTAACCAATTTCTCTGTAGCCAAGTAAATGGAAAGGAGCTGGCTCACTGATCATTACCAGCATCCTGGATATAAATGTGGCTACCCTATAATAAAGCTCTGATGCAGGGCCTCTGATAAGGCAGTACAATTGGTCCTGTTGGACCAGGCTGGGCCCTATCAGCTCATCAGAGGGCCAAGGCAGCTTTATAGTGCATTACTTTCAAACAAATGTAGCACTACTCTGGGAGCTGCCGAGTGTGGGTTCCCCTGGGTTACCATTTGCAACAGTAGAGCATTCAGACATATTTCCAAGTGTTTTTACCTCAGACAAGAACCAGTCCAGTTTCTTTGGTTTTTAGGGCCTATTTATAACTTGGATAAGAGAAGGGATGAGTGGGATACTCCAACAACTGCACAAGAAAAGGCAGGGACTGTATAGAAAATACTGCTTGACGCTGGTTAACGCTGACTGACGCTGCTTAACGCTGACTGACGCTGGTCACAGCTAGGCTGCTAACTTTAATTTTACCTTTGAATGTGAAAAGTCCTTTAAGCTTCCTAAGGTACTCCCTCCTGAGGTAGCTGACTTGTGATGCAGATTGTACTGCTGAGAAACTTCAGGGCCCTTCCTGGCGCCTTCTTTACCCCCTAATCTTCAGGGCTTTACTACTTGGCACCCCCTTTACTGTACACTCCGGATTAGCTGGCTCCTTGATCCCCTTGACCTCTCTGGAGTGGTCCCCTCTCTTAGGCAGACCCCTGGGCAGGTACTTAAGTACTCACAATACTGTTTTTCCAGAAGTCCTTTACCCAGCAGCTCCACTTGGTCAGCACACACTGGATCCTCT
The DNA here is from genome assembly GCF_965119305.1 of Pelophylax lessonae. Taxonomy (NCBI): domain Eukaryota; kingdom Metazoa; phylum Chordata; class Amphibia; order Anura; family Ranidae; genus Pelophylax; species Pelophylax lessonae. The sequence continues at coordinate 197,458,461 of NC_138776.1, forward strand.
GCAGCCCACCCCTGGTCCCTAGGCCGACTGCCTGGACCACCTTCCTCACTTCAGCAGAAGGAGAGACAGCCGTCACCTCCCGCCAAAAGACACCCTGTCACATGCTCCCCCAGGATTTATTCCCAATGCCAGGATGCACTGCAGCAATGCCCACCCACTGGGGCAGTCATAAACCCTGGTGTGCTATTGGCTAGGTTTCCTCCACTGTCCACCAAGATCCCTCATTGGATACAATGGGGAGACTCCCCAGACTCAACAGGACACACCTGGATGGATGTGACCGGCTCACTAACAGATCAGGCCCTAATGATAAGCAGAACAGGGCCACATATACATATACACTTTACCTAGCACCTACCTAGGAGGGTGCTACACAAAAAATAGGGCTCGCTAAATTACACCCCCGCTCCTACTTGCTTAGAGGGGGTGTATAAATATATTTTCATAGGCCAACAGAGGGGCTCAGGAGGTGGGATGTAAAAGGTGGACTTTTCTTTCATTTTCAGGGCAGAGGTACTTAACCACTTTACGACTGCCCGTGGCAGGCAGCCGCTCCTGGACAAATCGACGTAGCTCTACGTCGCTCGCTCCCACGCGCCCCCGGCCCCGCTGATGGTCTGATTCGATACAGAACCGATCAGTCATCAGGTCCAGGCCAATGATTTTTGGCCTGGACCTGCTGATTGGCCCTGACTAATCCCAGACCTAGCTGTGCCTGTGTAATGTAAACACAGGCACAGAAAATGATCCTCTCTTCCCTCCCCAAATCCTTTTTGGATTCCAGCGTGAGAGAAGAGAGGATCAAAACGTGAGTACAGCACAAAGCACACACACACACACACACACCTAGATTGGCACATTTAACCCCTGATCACCCCCGCCCAGTTAAATCCTACACCCCCTGTCACATTGCACACTATATAAAGCATTTTTCTGTATTTCTGCAATAGTGTGATTGTGACTTGATTTAGCGCTAGCGAGTTAGTTTCTGTCCCAAGTAGATTTAGGGTACCCATCCCCCCCCCAATAAAGATTTAACCCCCTGATCACCCCATCACATTGCACACTATATACAGGTATATAGCGGTTTTCTGTATTTCTGCAATAGTGTGATTGTGACTTGATTTAGCGCTAGCGAGTTAGTTTCTGTCCCAAGTAGATTTAGGGTACTCTCCCCCCCCATAAAGATTTACCCCCTAATCGCCCACAGTTAACCCCTTTTTTGCCCTGTCGAAGTGTCACTTTTATAGTGTACAGTTTTTATTCTGATCACTATTGTTAGTGTCACAGGTGACATTAGTTAGCGTTAACCCTAGTTAGCGTCAGTCTAGGACAGCGCAGATGCCCGCCGCATAGTTAGAAATGTTGGTTAACCGTTTGATTGCCAGTAACACACACATACACACAACAAACACCTCCATTACTAGTATAGTATCTGAACGGATCAATATCTTTGATCTGATCAGATCTATACTAGCGTCCCCAATGCTGGTGCGGTGGCTAGCACAAGTAGTGGCCCGCAGCCACCGAGAATTCGAACACAGGCCCGTAGAGTCCATAGTGCCCTCCCTGAAGTGCTGGCATATCCTAATTGGCAGCCCACAGATTCTACAGCAACCGTACTTCCCCCCCATTCACTGCCCAACCCGGAATTCAGGTGGAAACAGACAATTTTAATCCCCTTAATTTTTTTGAGCTGTTTTTCACGAAAGATCTTTACAGATCTATTGTGGACCAAAGCAATTTATATGCTGGTCAATTCATCGCCGCCAATCCTAATTCGTCCCTTGCCAGACCATTCGGCTTGAAACCTATAACGGTTTCTGAGTTTAAGACTTTTCTGGACCTTTCCCTCAACATGGGTATAACTAAAAGGAGTGAGTTGCGGTTATATTGGTCCACTAACCCAATTCGCCATAAACCTGTGTTCTCTTTTTCCATGGCCAGGGCGAGATACGAGCAAATTCTGCGGTTCATGCACTTCAGTGACAATGAACAATGTCGTCCTCGGGGAGACCCTGGATATGACCGACTCCACAAAAGTCAGCCCCCCGTAAACCAATTCAATCAGTGGTTTGCAGCCTTGTTTACCCCCCCCCCCCCAACAAGTTGTCTGCGTTGCTGAGTCCCTGATTAAGTTTACTGGCCGCATTGCTATCAAGCAGTATCTCCCCAGTAAGCGTGCCAGATATGGGGTCAAGCTGTATAAGCTGTGTGACAGGGCCACAGGCTATACAGTTAGTTTTCGTGTTTACGAGGGTAAAGATAGCACTGTGGAGCCCCCCATCTGCCCAGACTATATAGGGAGCAGCGGCAAGATAGTTTGGGACTTGGTGTCACCCTTATTCGGAAAGGGGTACTATTTGTAGGTGGAAAATTTTTATTCAAGCGTGCCACTTTTTAGTCACCTGCTCAAATTACAAATTGGCGCATGTGGCACCGTGCGACCTAATCGACGGGGCTTCCCCCAATGGCTTGTAAATTCCCATCTTAATCAGGGGGAGAAAGCCTGGTTGAAAACTGACAAATTGCTTGCAGTGAAGTGGAGGGATACACAGAATGTTTTCATTCTGTCCTCCATTCACGCAGACACGACGGTCCAAGTTCCTACTGCAACTGGTGTTTTGGAGAAGCCCCTCTGTGTCCACGAATATAACCTTAATATGGGAGGAGTGGACCTGTACAACCAGCTTTTGTCGCCGTACTTAGTTGCCCGTAAGGCCAGTCGCTGGTACAAAAAAGTGTCTGTTTATTTATTCCAATTGGCTTTTCTGAATGCTTTTGTGCTATACAAAGCGTCAGGATGAACTGGATCCTTCCTAGAATTCCAGGAAGAGATCATCAGTGCCTACCTGTATCCAGGAGGTGCTCCTGCCCAAGTTCCCCTACCAGATGCAGTGCCGGCTGCATGAGAGGCATTTTCCACATGTCCTCCAGAGTACCCCTACCCAAAGACACCCCCAAAGAAGATGTCGTGTCTGTCGTAAGTGCGGATTTAGGCGTGACACCCGCACTTATTGTCCCTTCTGTCCTGGCCAACCTGGTCTCTGCATCGGGCAATGTTTCCAACACTACCATACACTAGTGGAGTATTAGCGTAGGGTACAGCACGACACAGTCTAGGGCACACTTACATAGGGTCTCGAAAGATGTTCGATGGCTATCGTCATTTTGAGAGACCCTAAGCTGAAATGTTACAGTTGAAGAAAAAAAAAAAAAGTGCAAAAAAAAAAAAAAAAAAGTTACAAAAAAAATGACAAAAAACAAACAAACAAAAAAAGCCAAAAATAGTTGTCGTTTGAGTTATTTTTCTGTTCTTACTCCGCTCTTCTACTCTTTCTACTTTTACTGTACTTTATTACTGTTTTTCATTGGTAACCCATTTTTTACTTTTCAGGTACCAATGTAATGTTTTATTTCTATTGTTAACCAGTTTGCCTTGCAGGTACACCCATCAGCTGCCACACTGATTGCTCAGCATTTATGGAAATCTATGATGGCAGTGCTGTAGGAGGTGATTTCACCACCACAGTTAAAAAAAGAAATAGGTATACACGGCGTTTGTCATGTATACCCATCATTAGAAAGTGGGTTGGATATTTAGGGCGGCTAATGATGGGTATACTACACATTTTCTGGTGGAGATTTCTTCATCCACATCGATCGATGTGGATGAAGGAATCCGTTAGGTTCTCTTTTTTCGTTCAGCCCACAGGCTGCATGAAAAAAAAAAAGCCTACAATATATGCCAAACAAGGACCAGCAATGCACTGGTTATACCAGGATGATGCCTGCAGATTTAGGCATTATCTTGGTATCTTTTTTTACAGCCAGCAGTCGGTTTACATGTAAAAGCGATCCTAGTGGATAATTAGAAGCTAAACTGCTTTTAAGAGCAGTGGGAGGGGTCTGCCCCCCCCTCCTGCCACCTTTTGTGGTTTTTCTCTGGCTCTCCTGTCCCACCCAATAACCAGAGAGTGCAGCCGGTGGTTCAATTATCTAACCATAGAGCTGATTGGAGACGAGAATGGCTCCAATCATCTCTATGGCCTAAGATACCGGAAGCTACGAGCTTTTCATGACTTCCGTTTAGCCAGAAATAAACAGCGCCATTGGGAAATTGGGAAAGCATCTTATCACACCAATCTTGGTGTTGACAGATGCTTTAAGGTCAGAGGAGAGATCTAGTGTCTAAAAGACACAGATTGCTATCATAGGGGATATTTAAATTCACTGTGATAACAATAAAAATGATTAAAAAACATAAAAATGCAAAATAAATAAAAAAAAAATTCAAGCACCCCTGTCCCCCCGTGCTTGCGCACAATGGTGCACGCAAGTGTCGGCCTAGTGTCATATGTAAACAGCAATTGCAGCATGCATGTGAAGTATCGCCGCGAACACCTGGTCGAGGACAGTAATTCTTGCAGTAGACCTCCTCTGTAAGTCTAAAGTGGTAACCTGTAAAGAATTTTAAAGGGTTTTAAAATGTACGTAGTTTGTTGCCACTGCACGGGTGTGCGCAGTTTTAAAGCATGTCATGTTTGGTATCCATGTACTCGGCATAAGATAATCTTTTACATTTTACCAAGCAATTAAGAATTATATAGTGTATTTGTGCATTTAATTTAAAAAAAAGTGTTTTTTTCTTCGTAAAAATTGTGTTTGGAAAATCTGTGCGCAAATACTGTGAAACGAAAAAAATTGCAACATCCACCATTTTCTTCTGTAGGGCCTCTGCTTTAAAAAATATATAATGTTTGGGGGTTCAAAGTCATTTTCTAGTAAAAAAATATACATTTTTTCATGTAAACAAAAAGTCACAGAAAAGGCTTGGTCTTCAAGTGGTTAGAAGAGTGGGTGATGTGTGGTTAAGATTGAGCATAAAATGCCAGGATAGTTCAAACACCCCCCAAATAACCCCTTTTTGGAAAGTAGACACCCAAAGCTATTTGCTGAGGGCATATTGAGTCCATTGAGTATTTTATATTTTGCCCTAAGTTTCAGGAAAATTACATTTTTTTTTTTACACAAAGTTGTCACTAATAGATATATTGCTCACGCATGCCATGGGTCTATGTGAAATGACACCCCAAAATATATTATGTTGCTTCTCCTGAGTACAGGGATACCACATGTGTGAGACTTTTTGGGAGCCTAGCTGTGTACGGGACCCTGAAAACCAATCACCACCTTCAGGTTTTCTAATGGCGTAAATTGCTTATTTTACTTCCTTACTATTTTGCAAAGTAGACACTCCAAGCTATTTGCTGAGAGACATGGTGAGTCCATGGAATATTTTGCCACAAGTTTTGGGAAAATTATTATTTTTTTTTTTGCTTTTTTTACACAAAGTTGTCACTAAATGAGATATTGCTCACACATGCCATGGGTATATGTAAAATGACACCCCAATATACATTCTGCTGCTTCTCCTGAGTATGGGGATACCCCATGTGTGAGACTTTTTGGCAGCCTAGCCGCGTACAGGACCCCAAAAACAAATCACCGCTTTCAGGCTTTCTAAGGGCATAAATTGTTGATTTCACTCCTCACTACCCATCACAGTTTTGAAGGCCATGAAATGCCAAGATAGCAAAAAAAAAAAAAAAAAAAACCCAAATGACACCATTTTGAAAAGTAGACACCCCAGGGTATTTGTTAAGATAATCCAAAAAAGTGCAGCGCTAAAATATCAGTGACATAAATAAATAAACTTAAAAGTTCATACAAAGGAAACAACAAAGCGGGAGTGACTGAATAACCAAGAAAAAAAGTCCCATATTGCAGGTGAATCCAGAAATATAAATATAAAACAGTTCTTCCTCCTTATGACACCCAGGAATTCTGTGGAAAGGAGACACCTCAGTGCACAAGTGTGAGAAGCAGCTTACCAAACAGCCATGGCTACTCAAATGAATGAGACAGCCTCGCCAGATTAAGCATGAATCTCAGGAACTCCAAGGGGTCATGGATAACACCAGAAGATGATGTATTCCTCAAGGTAGCTCCATGGAAGTCAGGTGGGGGTGTAGGAAAGAATGGTACAAAAAGACCATAGCGTAATCCCGTAAGGTACAAATTGTATGTTTATTAAAAAACTACTCACATATAGGTAGAAAGGAACAGGCACATAGGATTTGGTAGCTGGGGATCCAAACAGCGGCGTCCCGCATGTATCCAGTCAGCATAAAAACAGTGGTAGCCGGCTCATAGAAGGGGCGTGTGGACAATTGCGTCTGGAGTCGCCAACGTTTCGTCATAAGAAAGACTTCATCTGGGCGTGACTACCAGACACAACACACACGCTCTATATAGACCCCCTGAGCTGTTTGAATGGCCAATAGCGGGCAGGCGAACCCGGAAGTAGAAGGTCACAAAGACCTAAGGGTGAATGGTGAGTAATCCTGCCAATCGCACGCAAGCAGAGGCGGAGACCCATACGTCATGACATTACAGAGCAACAAGTAACATGAATGACATAGGTCTCGGCCAATAGCGGGAGGGCGGAAGCGGAAGTGACAAAACTCACACAGATCATCAGATGAGTGATGGAAGATCTGGCCAATTGCATACCGGAAAAGGCAGAGACCTAAACGTCAAATCATTAAAATAGCGAAAAAGACGTATATTAACACCTATCACTCAACACAAGGGCAGCACTTGATACACCTTATATAAACATAAATCATTTAGGCTAAAAAAAAAAACGTCATAACAATCCGGATCTAGTACATAAAATATGCTACATATAAAATAGCAGTGCATGGATAGATTATGGCACATCTCAAAATATATTATATATATATATATATATATATACATACACATATACACACACAGCGCCATCTTGTGGACAAATACTAAAAAAACAGGTGAATGGTGATATTGCATCTAAAAACATGATACTACAAAAAACGAAAATAAAGAGGACAAGGATGAGTTGTCACTCAGTGTTATTATAGAAAAAATTGTGTAGTAACATATAAAAAGGTGAATGTCTAGTATGACAAGATAGCTCATGTAATACAGACAAAAGATGTGTGAACATGTGTATAAACTTAAAACATTTTTAGTGTCATGATGAACGTAATAAAAATTTATAAATATTTATGAAAATATTATAATCAAAAATAAAACATAGGACAGGGGTACTGAATTAAAATTCATGGAGGTCCGCTTAGTAAAATCTTCTTCTAGCGGAGGTCCGAATCATGTTTGTGATTTGATTCAGATCCTTTACATTACAGCACCCTCTCCTAGGCGGTCCCATCTCTGCAGCTGGGGAATGCAGGTGAAACTGCACATGTTCCCGGCCCGCAGAGGAACACGCCACACTTCAGCACAGCTTGGTACTGCGCAATTTAAAAAAAGGGTCAGGGACTTGTTTTCCTGCATTTCTCATGGGTAGTGCAGCCCATTAAAATGAATGGGCTGACCTACCTGTGACACTGAGCCCCATATCACAATCCCATCCTTACATCTATTCCACATTGTCCACTGCACATCACAGTTCCCTCCCCCCTTTGCGTTATCATACCCCCTTAACATCAACACCCTTCTTATCCCCTCATTACAGAACCCAACTCCCCTACATTACTATCCTCAGCCCCTCATCACAGTACTCAGCTCCCCCACATTGTCCTCAGTTCCCCATTACAGTATTCACCCCCCCCCCCCGACATTAGAGTACTCAGCCTTAACCCCCATTCCCCCCACATCAGAGTCCTCAGCCCCCCACACATAGAGTCCTCAGCCCCACACATATCAGAGTCCTCAGCCCCCACACACACATATCAGAATCCTAAGCCCAACACATATCAGAGTCCTCAGCCCCACACACATATCAGAGTCCTCAGCCCCACACACATATCAGAGTCCTCAGCCCCACACACATATCAGAGTCCTCAGCCCCACACACATATCAGAGTCCTCAGCCCCACACACATATCAGAGTCCTCAGCCCCACACACATATCAGAGTCCTCAGCCCCACACACATATCAGAGTCCTCAGCCCCACACACATATCAGAGTCCTCAGCCCCACACACATATCAGAGTCCTCAGCCCCACACACATATCAGAGTCCTCAGCCCCACACACATATCAGAGTCCTCAGCCCCACACACATATCAGAGTCCTCAGCCCCACACACATATCAGAGTCCTCAGCCCCACACATATCAGAGTCCTCAGCCCCACACACATATCAGAGTCCTCAGCCCCACACATATCAGAGTCCTCAGCCCCACACATATCAGAGTCCTCAGCCCCCACACACACATATCAGAATCCTAAGCCCAACACATATCAGAGTCCTCAGCCCCACACACATATCAGAGTCCTCAGCCCCACACACATATCAGAGTCCTCAGCCCCACACACATATCAGAGTCCTCAGCCCCACACACATATCAGAGTCCTCAGCCCCACACACATATCAGAGTCCTCAGCCCCACACACATATCAGAGTCCTCAGCCCCACACACATATCAGAGTCCTCAGCCCCACACACATATCAGAGTCCTCAGCCCCACACATATCAGAGTCCTCAGCCCCACACACATATCAGAGTCCTCAGCCCCACACACATATCAGAGTCCTCAGCCCCACACACATATCAGAGTCCTCAGCCCCACACACATATCAGAGTCCTCAGCCCCACACACATATCAGAGTCCTCAGCCCCACACATATCAGAGTCCTCAGCCCCACACACATATCAGAGTCCTCAGCCCCACACACATATCAGAGTCCTCAGCCCCACACACATATCAGAGTCCTCAGCCCCACACACATATCAGAGTCCTCAGCCCCACACACATATCAGAGTCCTCAGCCCCACACACATATCAGAGTCCTCAGCCCCCCACACACATATCAGAGTCCTCAGCCCCACACACATATCAGAGTCCTCAGCCCCACACATATCAGAGTCCTCAGCCCCACACACATATCAGAGTCCTCAGCCCCACACACATATCAGAGTCCTCAGCCCCACACACATATCAGAGTCCTCAGCCCCACACACATATCAGAGTCCTCAGCCCCACACATATCAGAGTCCTCAGCCCCACACACATATCAGAGTCCTCAGCCCCACACACATATCAGAGTCCTCAGCCCCACACACATATCAGAGTCCTCAGCCCCACACACATATCAGAGTCCTCAGCCCCACACACATATCAGAGTCCTCAGCCCCACACACATATCAGAGTCCTCAGCCCCACACACATATCAGAGTCCTCAGCCCCACACATATCAGAGTCCTCAGCCCCACACACATATCAGAGTCCTCAGCCCCACACACATATCAGAGTCCTCAGCCCCACACACATATCAGAGTCCTCAGCCCCACACACATATCAGAGTCCTCAGCCCCCCACACACATATCAGAGTCCTCAGCCCCACACACACATATCAGAGTCCTCAGCCCTCGCACACATTAGAGTACATAGCCCCCACACACATTAGAGTACATAGCCCCCCCCCCCCACACACATTAGAGTACATAGCCCCCCCATACACATTAGAGTACATATCCCCCCCATACACATTAGAGTACATAGCCCCCCCACACACATTAGAGTACATAGCCCCCCCACACACATTAGAGTACATAGCCCCCCCCATACACATTATAGTACACAGCCCCCATACACATTATAGTACACAGCCCCCATACACATTATAGTACACAGCCCCCATACACATTATAGTACACAGCCCCCATACACATTATAGTACACAGCCCCCATACACATTATAGTACACAGCCCCCATACACATTATAGTACACAGCCCCCATACACATTAGAGTACATAGCCCCCATACACATTAGAGTACATAGCCCCCATACACATTAGAGTACTCTTCTTTGCTGTACTCAGTGTCTCTCCCCTACCTTACACAGCCAGGAGCACTCGAGGCATAGCAGGTCTGGAGGAAGGAAGCTGCAAGATGGTGATTGGTTGCTTAGACTGCCATTCATCTTGGCAACCAATCACTGGCTGTTTACCTCGGGCAGTTCCCGCCCTCCCTTCAGAGCTGTCCTGCCTCACGCTGTCGGCTCTGCAAAGAAATCATCACAGCTGAAAGGAGAGCAGGCTGATAAATGGCGAGACAGCTGCGGTCCGGGAGGGGGAAGGAGGGGGGCCGGAAACGGACCGCGGGCCGCCATTTAGTGATGCCTGACATAGGAGTTCCACAAGTAAAAATTGTGGTTCCTAAAAAATTAATTAATAATAAAAAGTGTTTTTATTTGTTAAGATGCATGGTGCATATTTTGCAGCTCTCATTTATTTTGGAAAATTAAGAAAATAAAAAGGAAAAAGCATTTATTTTTCTCTTTTTTCCAATTTTAAAACTTTGTGACAAAAAGTGAGATCTTCAAAACACTCAACATGCCTCTCTGCAAATAGCTTAGGGTGTCTACTTTCCGATAAGGGATACTTGGGGGGTTTGTGCTTTCTTGGCATTTCATGGCCTCTGAAACTGTGATAGGTAGTGAGGAGTGAAATCAACTATTTACGCCCTTGGAAAGCCTGAAGGCGGGGATTCGTTTTCGGGGTCCTGTACGTGGCTAGACTGCCAAAAAGTCTCACACATGGGGTACCCCCATACTCAGGAGAAGCAGCAGAATGTATTTTGGGGTGTCATTTCACATATAACCATGGCATGTGCGAGAAAAATATCATTTAGTGACAACTTTGTGTAAACAAAAAAAAAAAAATTTCCAGAAACCTGTGGCAAAATATAAAATATTCCATGGACTCACCATGCCTCTTAGCAAATAGCTTGGAGTGTCTACTTTGCCATATGTGGTCATTTTGGGGAGTGGGGGGGTTGTGCTATTTTAAAATTTCCGGGCCTCTGAAATTGTGACAGGTAGTGAGCAATTTACGCCCTTTGAAAATCTGAAAGTGGTGATTGGTTTTCGGGGTCCCGTACACACCTAGGCTCCCAAAAAGTCTCACACATGTGGTATCCCTGTACTCAGGAGAAGCAGCAGAATATATTTTGGGGTGTAATTAAACATATACCCATGGCATGTGTGAGCAATATATAATTTCATTGACAACTTTGTGTAAAAAAAAAAAAAAAAAATGTTTTTTTTTTGTAATTTTTCAAACACCTGTGAAAAAAAAAAAAAAAAAATTAAACATTCAATGGGCTCAACATACCTCTCAGGACATTCCTTAGGATGTCTACTTTCCAAAAAGTGGTAATTTGGGAGGGGGGGGGGGGTTGTACTGCCCTGCCATTTTAGCACTTTAAGAAATGAGATAGGCAGTCAGAAAGTAAAAGCTGCATACATTCCAGTATTTACATCATAGTTTGTAGATGCTATAACTTTTGCGCAAACCAATAAAAATACGCTTATTGAGAATTTTTTTGTCAAAGACATGTAGTTGCTTCATACATTTTGGCCAAAATATATGACAAAAATTGAGTATATTGGATATTTTTTATAAGACAAAGTAGAAAATGTAATTTTTTTCTCAAATTTTTTGCTCTTTTTTTATTAATATCGCAAAAAAATAAAAAGCACAGAGGTGATCAAATACCACCAAAAGAAAGCTCTGCTAAATTTAGTTTGGGTACAGCATTGCATGACCACGCAATTGTCAGTTAAATTCACGCAGTGCCAAGTTGAAAAAAGTGGCCTGGTCATTAAGGGGGAAAATCCTCCAGTCTGAAAGTAGTTAAAGAGAAACTCCAGGCACCCTTAAAAAAATAAAAGTCAGCAGCTACAAAAAGTGTAACTAATGACTTTAAAAAACAGCTACTCACCTGTCCCACGGTCCAGCGATGAGCTCACTGCTGCCGTCCTAGTTCTCTATCCTCCCTTGGCAGCGCCAGCATCTTCACTATGGGCACCCGGCTATGACAGCTTGCGGCTTCGCAGCCGAGCACCCACTGTGCATGCTCGAGTCACGGGGCGCATCCTGTATTGGTGAATGCAGTCTTCTGGAACCTGTCAGTGTCCCAGAAGACTGCAGGGGGAGGGAGGAAGCGGCGCCGGGAACGGAAGTGGGAGCAGGTACTTGTCAAAATTGGGTACCTGCTCCCCCATCCCCCTCCCCCTCAGTGCCAATTGTGCAATGTCCAAGAGGAGCGGGGAACGAGTCCTTAAAGCGGAACTTCCCCTTTTGGGTGGAGATTTGCTTTAATCCTGCGCCCTGCCGCATGCTCTAGAGTTCCGTCTCTTCCTTCCCTGGTGCTTGGCGGAGTGATCTGTAAAGTACTTTACCTGCTCTGCTCTCTCAGGTGTCAGGACTTATGTGAGAAAGCGGAGAGGGAAGGAGCGGTTAGACCAATCATGGCGGCGGGTAGCGCGGCAAGCACTGGGCAGCACACAGTGAGTGAGGCGCTACACATAATGTTTTAAATGAATCAATGGTGCTGGGGTCATGCTGCAAACATGTTTTTACTTTCAGTAGGTCTTTATCAACCACTTGAAGACCAGACATTTTTCTGACATTTGTTGCTTACAAGTTAAAATCAGTATTTGTTGCTAGAAAGCTACTTGGAACCCTCAAACATTAGAGAGTTATTTTTTAGCAGAGACAATAGAGAATAAAATGGCGGTCATTGTAATATTTTATGTCATACTGTATTTGCGCAGCAGTCTTTCAAACCTAAATTTGGAAAAAATACACTTTAACCACTTCACGCAAAATCACGTACCCGTATGTAATTTTGTTGAAGTGGTTGTGTGTTTCCGATGTAGTAACCCAGAAGCGATGTAATCTGGAAGCGACGTCACTTCCGGTTTACTCGGCAGCCAATAGAGGCAGATTGAAAAAATCCAAGGTATTCAAAAATGCAGATATATTTTAGCAGAGACCCTAATTAATAAAATGACCGTTGTTGCAACATTTTATGTCACACTGTATTTGCGCAGCGGTCTTTTAAAATGCAATTTGTTTTAAAAAAAAAATATGGTTCAATGAATTTTTTAAAAAAAACTAAACCGTAAAATTTGCTTATTTTTTTTTTTTTTGTATAATTTTTGAAAGATGATGTTATGCCGAGTAAATAGATAGCTAACGTGTCATGCTTTAAAATTGCGAACGCTTGTGGAATGGCGACCAACTACGGCACTTAAAAATCTCCATAGCGCATGATTTAAAAATGTTAAACATTTACCTGTTTAGAGATAAAGAGGAGGTATTGTGGTATAATTATTGCGCTCGCTCTAAAGATCGCGGCGATACCTCACATGTGTGATTTGAACGCGGTTTACATTTGTGGGCACGACTTACGTATGCGTTTTCTTTGGGGTGCAAGCACAAAGGGATGGGGCGATTTTAAAAAATGTCTTTTTTTTTCTTTTTTCTCTTTTTTACACTGTCCCTCTAAAATAGTTTTCCTGATCGCTTTTACTGCTTTGACAAGGAATGTAAACATCCCTTTTGACAGTAATAGGCAGCAACAGGTACTCTTTATGGAGGGATTTGGGGTCTAAAAGACTCCAAACTCCTCCTCTGCGCTTCAAAGTATTCAAAACGACAATATATATATATATATATATATAATGTTTGGGTGTGCTAAGTCATTTTCTTTTTTTTAATTCAATTCATCTTTATTTTCATTTCTTGTTTACCCATATACAAGCTTTCTATACAATACATAAAAAGAAAACTGTAGCAAATTTATCAATATGACAAAAATCACAAAAAGAGTATTTTAATTGGTTTGTGCAGAAGTTATAGTGTTTACAAACTACGGAATCGATTTTTTTAATTTTTATAAATTTTTTTGTTTTTATTAGAAATAGCGGCGATCAGCATTTTTTAGCAGGACTGCGACATTTTGGCAGACAGATCGGCCCCCTAACTGACATTTTTGACACTTTTTGGGGACCAGTGACAAAATACAGTATTCAGTGCTAAATAATATGCACGGTTACTGTATAAATGACACTGGCAGGGAAGGGGTTAACACTGGGGGAGATCACAGGAGTTAATGTATGCCTAAAAGTGATTGACTGGGGGGGCTCTGTGATAGGCACAGAGAGATCCGGGTTTCAGCTTAGCTGAAACTCCTGATCTCTCCCTGCCTGTCTGACAGAAGACTCGCCTGCTTTGTTTACATAAGCAGGCGGGTCTTCTATCAGTTTCTCAGACGACTGCGGGAGGCCAGCGGCAATTGCCGCCGCTCCTCCCATGGCCCACCTTCCGCTGTGTCTAAACACCTCATGCCTCGGCCTTGTGTACAAAATCACATAGACCTATGTGATTTTGCGCAGCCGACCTGCCCTGCCCCAGTAATACTGCCGCAGTAATACCGCAATTGCTGGTCGGCAAGAGGTCAAAGACCCCCCAGCATTGGTGTCAGTGGATGAAATAAAGACCCCCAGCATTGGTGTCAGTGGACTCATTAAAACCCGCAGCATAAATGACAGTGAACGCATTAAAACTCCCAGCACTGATGTCAGTGGACGCATTAAAACCCCCAGCATTGATGTCAGTGGATGCATTAAAACCCCCCATTATGATGTCAGTGGACGCAATAAAACCCCCCATCATTGATGTCAATGGACGAAAACCCCCCATCATTGATGTCAGTGGACGCAATAAAACCCCCCAGCATTGATGTCAGTGGATGCATTAAAGACACCCAGCATTAATGTCAGTGGATGCATTTATAGACCCCCAGCATTGATGTTAGTGGACGCATTAAAGAGCCCCAGCATTGATGTCAGTGGACGCATTACATCCCCCCCCCCCCATCATTGATGTCAGTGGAAGCATTAAAGACCCCCAGCATTAATGTCAGTGGACGCATTTATAGACCCCCCAGCATTGGTGTCAGTGGACGCAAAAAAGATCCCCACCATTGATCATCAGTGCACACATTAAAACTCCCCAGTATCGGTGCCGGCGGACGCATTAAAAACCTGGTCAAGAAGCCATATAAGGTCATATGTATAGCTTATACCTTTCTGATGTAAGGCTTGAGGAATGCAGGATGACCAAGCCCACCCTTCCCCTTAAAAGGTGAAATCACTGTCCAAACAATGGATAAGCGTGCCCTTTCTCCTCAGGAATGTGAATGTCATATTGTTGCTTACAAGGGTGTTGGCCAGGGGTGGTCTTTTCCATTTACAAGTCTAAATACCACTGCCCAAACTGGTAAGACTTTAGTCTCACCCAGAACAGCCATGAGGCAAGTGTCTGGTCCTGATTTCCTGTGCCATGTTGCATAATAGCAAATGGGACTCCATGGCAGGAAACGTCTTTAGTTAAGTATTCTTGTTAGATTTTCTTTATCTGTATCTGTCATTACTTTTAATAAATGTTATACTTTTAAGTATGTGTGTGATCTCTCTTTGCACATATTGAACACAACCCCAAAAACATGACAAAACAAACCCCCAGCATTGATGTCAGTGGACGCATTAAAGACCCCCAGGATTGATGTCAGTGGACATAATGACCCCCCAGCATTAATGTCAGTGGACGCAGTAAAGACCCCCAGCATTAATGTCAGTGGACGCATTAAAGAACCCCAGCATTGATGTCAGTGGATGCATTAAAACCCCCCAGCATTGATGTCTATTGATGCATTAATCACTTCTAGACCGTAAGGATTTGCCCCCTTAATAACCAGGCCATATTTTGTGATTCGGCACTGCGTTAATTTAACGAAGAATTGCGCAGTCCTTCGACGCTGTACATAAAAACTGATGTCCTTTATTTCCCACAAATAGAGCTTTCTTTTGGTGGTATTTGTGCTATTTTTATGTTTTGCACTACAAAACAAAAAAAAGAGCGACAATTCTGAAAAAAACAATATTTTTTACATTCTGCTATAGAACATTCCCCAAAATTTTTTTTTTAAAAAATCAAATTTTTTTAACATTTTAGGCCAATTTGTTTTATGCTACATATTTCTGGTAAACAAACATCACAATAAGCGTATTTTGATTGGTTTGCGCAAAAGTTATCGCGTCTACTAACTATGGGAAAGATTTATGTCATTTTAATTTTTTTTACTAGTAATGGTCGCGATCTGCGATTTTTAGCGGGACTACGACATTGTGGTGGACAGATCGGACCCCTGACTGACATTTTTGACACTTTTGGGGGGACCAATGACATTACTACTGTAATCAGTGCTAAAAATATGCACTGTTACTGTACTAATGATACTGGCAGGGAAGGGGTTAACACTATGAGTGATCAGGGGTTAAATGTGTACCTAGAGGCGTGGCTTGTGAAATGATCACAGAGACCTGTGTTCCTATATAGCAGGATCACAGGGGCTCTATGATCATTCCAGGGAGAAGGAAGGCCGGCTGTATTTTCAACAGCTGACCGTTCTCTCTCAGCGGGGAACAATCGTGGGTGTCAGGCGGCAATTGGAGACCCTTGCCCTGTGCATCGGCTTTCCCGCTGACGAGTGCTCGCCCCCTAGCTGCCTGCTCGTGAGGCGGGCGGTCATAAAGTGGTTAAAGACCTCCAGCATTGAGTTCAGTGAACGCAATATAGACCCCCCCCCCCCCCCCAGCATTGATGTCAGTGGATGCAATAAAGACCCCCAGCATTGATGTCAGTGGACGCAATAAAGACCCCCAGCATTGATGTCAGTGGACACATTAAAACCTGCAGAATGGATGACAGTGGATGCATTAAAACCCCCCATTATTGATTAAGTGGACGCATTAAAAAAAAACCCAGCATTAATGTCAGTGGACGCAATAAAGACCCCCTAGTATTAGTGTCAGTCTACGCAAAAAAGACTCCCAGCATTGATGTCAGTGAATGCAAAAAAGACCCCCCCCCCCAGCATTGATGTCTGCGGATGCATTAAAGACCTCCAGCATTGATGTCAGTGCATGTATTAAAGATCCCCCAGTATTGGTGGCAGAGGCTGCATTATTAACCCCTAGCACAGGTGCCAGTATTATTAAACCCCTCCCCCACATTATTAACCCCCAGCATTGGTGCAGGTGGACGCATTAAAACCCCCAGCAATGATGTCAGTGGATGCATTAAAACCCCCAGCAATGATGTCAGTGGATGCATTAAACCCCCCCCCCCCCCTCCAGCTTTGATGTCAGTGGACGCATTAAAGACCCCCAGCATTGATGTGAGTGAACGCATGAAACCCCCCAGTATTGGTGTCAGTGGACGCATTAAACCCCCCAGCATTGATGTCAGTGGACGCATTAAACCCCCCAGCATTGATGTCAGTGGACGCATTAAACCCCCCAGTATTGATGTCAGTGAACGCATTAAACCCCCCAGCATTGGTGTCAGTGGACACATTAAACCCCCCAGTATTGATGTCAGTGGACGCATTAAACCCCTCAGCATTGATGTCAGTGGACGCATTAAACCCCCCAGTATTGATGTCAGAGGACGCATTAAACCCCCCAGTATTGATGTCAGTGAACGCATTAAACCCCCCAGTATTGATGTCAGTGAACGCATTAAACCCCCCAGTATTGATGTCAGAGGACGCATTAAACCCCCCAGTATTGATGTCAGAGGACGCATTAAACCCCCCAGTATTGATGTCAGAGGACGCATTAACCCCCCAGTATTGATGTCAGAGGACGCATTAAACCCCCCAGTATTGATGTCATTGGACGCATTAAACCCCCCAGTATTGATGTCAGTGAACGCATTAAACCCCCCAGTATTGGTGTCAGAGTCTGCATTATTAACCCCTAGCACAGGTATCAGTATAATTAACCCCCTTTCCCACATTGGTGGTCAATGGCATTGAAATGTAACCCATTCCATGACCACCAATGTGGGGGGAGGGGTTATTAATACTGACAGTACCACAAATGCAGAAGAGGGGAGGTGGGTTAAAATTAGTGGCGATCGACGGATATCGTTTTTTTTAATGCCGATACTGATATTTTGGTGATCGGATATTGGAATTTTTTTTATTCTTTTTTTTCTGCAGGTACTCCTTGTGGAGGGATCTGGGTGTCCAAAAGACCCCAACCCCCCCCCCCCTCAGCACCGAAAAGCATTCAAAACACCAAGTTTGGCTGTTTTGAATGCAGTCAGTTTTTTTTATTTTGGCGTTGAGTACCCAGGGGGATGGAGAGCACAGGGGAGAGGGGGGAGGGGGGGACTGGAGAGCACTGTCTGGGGGGAACTGGAAATCACTGAGGGGGGAGCCAGGGAGCTGGAGAGCACCGGGGGAGCCAGAAAGCATGGGGGGGGGGGGAGATGAAAAGCACCGGGCTAAGAGCACTGGTAGCTTAAGGGCACTGGGGGGACTAAAGAAGAATGGGGGGGGCTAAAGAACACTGGGGGGCTAAAGAGCACTTGGGGGGGCTAAAGAGCACTGGGGTGGGGGGCATTTTTACATTCAGAGTATAGCACTGGTACAGGTAGGTGTCCTTCCGGGTCCGCAGTTTGCCCTTACTGTCAGTCAGTGGCCAGCAGCAGCAGCAGCCGAGGAGATGACCCAATCAGGCAGCGGGGAGGGCCGGCCGCAGTTTGCCTGGAGACACTGTGACTGGCTAGCAGCAGCAGTAACAGCCGGGAGATTATCAACCAATGAGGCAGTGGAAGCGTCACTGGAGGGCGGGCCGGCCGCATGTACATGATGACGCGGGGGTGCGGTAACCGAAACGGTTACCGCCCCCTTCCGCGCCATCATCACTATGTTATGTGTGCTATGGGGTATAGGAGAGTGTTGGGAGACGCATGGAGTGTGCTATGGGGTATGAGGAGAGGGGTGGGTCTGAGGAAGAGGGATGTTCTAAGGAAAGGGGGGGGTCAAAAGAAGAGAGGGGGTGAGGAAGAGAGGGGGTTCTCTACTAAGACAGATAAATTATTTTTACTGCACAGTCTGCAAAGGGGGATTAGTGACAAAGGACAATAATGATCCTGAAGACCCCTATATATCTAACATCAGCTCTTTTTATTGGAAATGTCACAATGGGGGTACAGGGTCAGAGCCAACAGCCCCCCTTATGGGCGCCCCCCCCTCCCCCACCCAGGCACCATAGCAGCTGCATGGACTGCGGTGGCAATTGTTACTTCACTGCATACAAAATCCATGAGACCCCCTCTTTTCAATCAACGGGTGTCCTCATTTCTGAGCATACATCCCCTCCCCCACCACTATTATTGATGCATAAAATATATTTTTAAAGTCATTTTATTGTTGGCTATTTTTAATTACAATGTATTTTTACTCATGGATTTTCATAAATATACATTAAAAATTATTGTATAAGTGTCGGTTCACATTTCTGCGATGCGGGAACGCTGCGAATATACAGCGTGTTCCCGCATCGCATACGCACCCCTGGCAGTTCACACTGCCATATGCGATACACTGGGGGTGTCAATTAAAAGTTAACGACACCCCCAGATCAGATGGCATATCAGAGTGCAATCTATAAGTTGGCACAGAATCGGATCACACTAGTGTGATCCACCATGCCATCCGATTCTGCTGCTGACCAAAAAAAGAGTCCTGTGCGAGATCGGTGCGATTGCGGTGGGAATTCAGTCATACAATCTGTATGGGTGAATCTGCAGCGCACAGAGATGGCATGTTATTTTAGGAGCAGTGCGCTCAGAATTACATGCCATCTCTGTGATGGCAGAAATGTGAAGCGGCACTAAGCCAACATTTATGGTTTTGCTGTTGTTTTGGCTAAAGTGGTGAAGGGTTCGTCCAGAGGGGGGCTTTAGCAGAGAAATGCTTTATAAATGCAAGAAAGTCATGGAAATAAAAAAATAAGATGAAAATGTAGAAAATAAATGTCTGCTTTCATGGTAAAATAAATCAATAAATAAAAAGAGAATAGACTGACAGGCTGATGGGAAAAGCACTGATATATTTACTGGGAGACTTTAACAAGGATTACCAATGACATTTTCTGGGCTCCATATAATATAAGCCGGGGGGGGGGTAGGTGAGGAGATGGGGGGGGGGTGAAGAGATGGGGTTCTAGGGAAGAAAGCAGAGGGGTAGGTGAGAGGGCTCTAAGGATGAGGAGGAGAGGAGAGGTGTGAGGAGGAGAGAGGGAAGGTCTTGGGCTGAGTTCTCCCCCCTTGTACTTACCACACCAGGAAGTATCGATTTCCTCCCTCCAGCCATGTGACCACAGGGTGATAGAGGGAGGACGGTCAGCCTTCACTCACTGTACAGCGGCGCTCTCTATTGCCACCTGCAGGTTGGAGGGAGGAGAAAGTCTAATCCTCTCCCCAGCTCTGTCACTCCTATCAGTAAGCATCGGCAAAGAGCGGCCTCACTGGCAGCGCGCGGAGGTGGGCTCGCGCTTCCTCTGATTGGTGCAGGGGGCAGGCGGATCATGTGACGTATTTAGTACGCGGAGGCAGAGCGGCGCCATTTTTACTTTTGGTTGCCAGGGAGCGGGAGTGTCTCCTGTCACTGCCGTCACAGCGCCCAAAAGCGGATTTTTCTGACACTACAGCCACAGCTTCTACAGTATATCTAATCATCTGTATCCAGGAGAGACAGTAAGTGTCATTAGCTGTCATGTCACCTTACCAGTGAGGTCGGGTCCAGTGTCTGGATATGTGTGTGTGTGTGGGGGGGTGGGGGACAATAGAGACCTGGACCCGATTTGTACTGTAAATGATCTGTCAGGGTTTTCTCTCCTCCTTTCTAGTTGGGGGGAAGAGAAATCACTTTTTCACACTCAGGATCAGAGCTGCCATTAGAAATCACAGGGGCCCAGAACAGCTGACCTGACAGGACCCCCCTCCCCCTCCCCCCTCCCCCTCACAGTTCAAATCTGTTTCCCAACTCACTTCCCACCCCAATTCCCCTCCTAGCAGAAATCTTGGCAGTGAAAGGTTTAATGGTTTTTCTTTAACTTTTTAGGTTTATTAACCACTTAAGCCCCGGAAGATTTTACCCCCTTCCTGACCAGGGGGTATTTTGCGATTCGGCACTGCGTGACTTTAACGGACAATTGCGCGGTCGTGCGACGCCGTACCTAAACGAATTTGACGTCCTTTTTTTCCCACAAACAGAGCTTTCTTTTGGTGGTATTTGATCACCTGTGCAATTTTTTGATCATGCGCTATAAACAAAAAAAGAACGTCAATTTTGCAAAAATAACAATATTTTTCACATTTTTTATATGAAATTCCCCCCCCAAAAAAATGTAAAAATCAAAATTTTTTAACATTTTCAGCCAATTTGTTTTATGCTACATATGTTTGGTAAAAAAAAAAATCGCAAAAAGCGTATTTTGATTGGTTTGCGCAAAAGTTATCGCGTTTACTAACAAAGGGAAAGATTTTTGGTGTTTTTTTTAACGCGTAATGGCGGCGAGCTGCGATTTTTTTTGCGGGACTGCGACATTGCGGCGGACAGATCGGACCCTTGACTGACATTTTTGACACTTTTGGGGGTACCAGTGACATTACTGCAGTAATCAGTGCTATACATATGCACTGTTACTGTAAAAATGACACTGGCAGGGAAGGGGTTAACTGTATTGGAGAGGGAGGGGTTAAGTGTGTCCTAGGGGCGTGCTTCTAACTGTGCAGGGACATGGCTACTACTGTAAAAACAGAGATCAACGGTCCTACATAGTAGAACCGTCTGATCTCCATTTTTACACAGGGGAGAATGACAGGCGGCTTGTTTACATTAGCCGCCTGCCTTTCTCCCTCTCTACCGACAATCACAGTGTGACCGGTGGACATCGGGTTCGCCGGTCACACGCACGGACTCCTCAGTGAACGAGCCGGGGGCGCGCGCCTTAGCGGGCGCATGCTCGCCCGCTATTGGCTCACAAGCCGATCACAGGCTAATGACGTATATATACGTCACTTTGCCTGTGAGGGGCTGACTGCCGCAGTATATGTACTTGCGGCGGTCGGCAAGCGGTTAAGCACAAACAGTTACTGTGATTTTTAATCTTGCACAGTATTATTTCTGAGGGGAGCGCAGCCCCTGGTGGAGTCTTTTTTCTTTAGTACATAACTGTTAGAGCCATAATTTGGGGAAACAATTGTGCTAGTAGCAGCTTCCAAGGTCAGCTATAGCAGTAATAAGAGCCTAAACACAGGATTCTCATTGTATGGAAAAAGAAGAGCACAGGTAATACTGGTAAATGCTCCTTTCACCTCTGCCTGGCCGATTTTGGGAAGACCTTTCAGAGTTCAGTTCCTCCTTAAATGATGGCGTTACTGTTTCACTGTTCAGGGTTTGTATATAAAGTACGTTTCTGCTCTAGTATGATGGGGAATCGCTCACATATATAAATAGGGAAAGGGGAGTTGTAGGTTTCAGGACAAGGTGTCACATGCTTGTGATGAATACAACCTACTCAGGAAAAGCCATTTCTCTTTTTGGTAACTGAGGACCAACTATGTAATTCATGACATAACTATCATATACTTAAAGGGATCAATCCACTAAAAAGTCAAATTTACCTTCTAGGTGTATCCTGGTGGGTTGGGTCATTTTTGCCTTCTTATATGGCTACTCCAAGATCTTCTTATAATAAATTTAAAATGACATTCCACTAGAAAGGGGAGAATCAATGGGTCAGATGAGGAGCACTGATTTTCTAAGCCAAGCCTTACACAGAGCGAACTTCTTTCCTTCAACCATGGGTTGCAATAAAGAAAATCGATCGATTTCCCCATCAACACCGACTCCCACAGAGCCATTGTGTTTTCCTGGCGGGGGAAGCTGTCCACACTGAGAGAACACAGTGATTTTTGCTAGCAGCTATAACAGCCACTAGCAATAATCGCCTATAAACTCGGACAGGCTGGTTGTACCCAGGTTGATCGATCAACTAGGATACATTCAGCCTGCCCATACATGGTTCCGATCTCGGCCGGTTCTTGCTAGTTACTTAGCTGTCCAGTTGGTTCTCTGACTTCTATACAATGGGAGTCACAGCCTCAGAGCAACAAGTGACATCAGAAAATCTTTGCATGTGTTTCTGGGTCAGTGGCTCAGAAAGTGCTAAAGCCCAAAAAATGAATTTCTGTAAACAGGCTCCAAACAACTCTGAACTGAGCGATAGCGATTTGTGGGAAAATTCGTCATCGGTTACGGAAAGTGACGACAGCGACGATTCTGATGTCTCTTTCTAGCACATAGCTTGTGGAATTTGGGAAGTATATCAAATGATTCTTCAGAATTTCAACAGAGTTTTGTGCCAGAAAGAGACATCGGAATCATCGCCGTCGTCACTTTCCGTACCCGGTGACGAATTTTCCCACGAATCGCTATCGCTCAGTTCTTCAAGTAACTCAGTTTCGCTGTCGCTGTTTTCCAGTTCGTCTAACAGTGCTTTTGCGCAAAAAGAAAACTTTTTGGACGCCATAGTCGTTCTCTATTTTCCAGGCACAAAGAACTGGAAAAGCACAGGCAGGGCACTGGAAAAGTCACCAGGTGAAATCCTGTGGTGAAATGGCATGATACAGTGTAATCCGTTAGGATCACAGCTTTGTATCATTTCATTTGGTGTATTTACATTTTTGAATTTGCCGCCGGTTCCACCCCCCTGCGTCGCAACGCTCGCAGGGAAGGGAACCGAAAGACAGGTGTCAGCATCGGCCAAGCACACAGCGGGAGGACAGCGGGGGGAGGACGGCAGGGGAGGACAGCAGGGGATGGCAGGGGAAGGTGAGTTTTAAAATATAAAAGAACAGATTTGCATGCAAAACAATGTAGCGCTTTTAGCACAGTAATCTGTACATAATTAGACCGCCAGAGAGGTTAAACATGCTTCTAGTAGAATTGGGGGAGCTTCAGCACTTCTTGTTGTGTAGGAAAATGGTGGTTGCTTGCTGAAGCTTGCTAGCAGCTTGTTTAAAGCGGAGTTCCACCCAAAAATGGAACTTCCGCTTTAGGCATTCTAACCCCCTGACATGCCACATTTGGCATGTAATTTTTTTTTGGGGGGGGAGCGGGTACCTAGTTTTGACAGGTACCTGCTCCCACTTCCGCTCGGAGTGCCGCGGCGTCCTGAACAGAAGTTATCCTCTCCCCCTCCCTCCCTGCAATCTTCTGGGACGTGTCAGAGGTCCCACAAGATTGCTGGCCAATCAAGACGCGCAGCGCGACTCGCGCATGCGCAGTGGGTACCCGGCTGTGAAGCCGCAAACTGTCACAGCCGGGTGCCCACATCAGTGATGCCGGCGCCGAGGGAGAGGATCGAGGCTTCGGGCGGCCGCATCGCTGGACCGTTGGACAGGTGAGTGAAATGGCTGGAACTCCACTTTAAATTACATTTTCATTAGGATTTAGGTTTGCCCTGCCCAAAGCTTGCTTAACCACTTGCCGACCGCTCATCACATATATACTGCGGCAGGCTGGCTCAGCTGCGCCAATCGCCGTACCTGTACAGCAGTTTGCGGGAGCACTCCTAGGAGGAGAGCCCATGCCGCCGCCAGCACGCACCCACCCCCACTAGGCAGCAGGGATGCCGATCAACAGGGCCGGCGGCCGCGATTGCCGCTGTGCACCCGCGATGGCTCCCCGCTGATAGAGAACACCAGTCAGCTGTTGTAAAGACAGTAGACCGTTCTTCTCTCTGAAATTTTTTACAGAGTGCCTGTGATTCTCCCATATAGGATCAAAGGTCTCTGAGTTTATTTCACAAGCCCATCCCCCATACAGTTAGAAAACACTCCCCTAGGCTCACACTTAACCCTTTGATCACCCCTGGGTTAACCCCTTCCCTGCCCTCGTCATTATTACAGTAACAGTGCATATTTTTAGCTCTGATTACTGTAGTAATGTCACTGGTCCCCCCAAAAGTGTCAAAAATGTCAGTTAGGGGTCCAATCTGTCTGCCACAATGTCGCAGTCCCGCTAAAAATCGCAGATCACCGCCATTACTAGTAGAAAAAAAAATGTCATAAATCTTTCCCCTAGTTTGTAGACGCAATAACTTTTGCGCAAAGCAATCAAAATGCACTTATTGGAATTTTTTTTACCAAGAATATGTAACAGAATACAAATTGGCCTAAAATGATGAAAAAAATTGATGTTTTATTCTTTTTTTGGAAATGTTGTATAGAAGAAAATGAAAAATATTGTTTTTTTTTTTTTTTTTGTAAGTGTCGGTTCACATTTGTGCGATCACAGAGATCACATGTAATTTGGAGCGCACTGCTCCTAAAATTACATGCGATCTCTGTGCAGTACAGTTTGTATGGCTGAATTTGCACCGCAATCGCACCTAACTCGCACAGGACCCTTTTTTTGGTCCGCAGCAGAATCGGATCGTATGGTGGTTCACACTAGTGCGATCCGATCCTGTGCGAACTTTCAGATCGCACTGCGATATGCGATCTGATCTAAGGGTGTTGTTAACTGTTAATTGACACCCCCAGCGTGTCGCACATGGCAGTGTGAACTGCCAGGGGTGCGGATGCGATGCGGGAACACGCTGTATATTCGCAGCGTTCCCACATCGCAGAAATGTGAACCGGCACTTAAAGGCTTTTAAAGCATTGCCTATGGACAATTGTAGGTAGCGCAGTTTGTCACCATTTTACAAGCATGCACATGACAAGTTTGGTATCTATTTACCTGATGCAACATTATCTATTATATTTTAGCAAAAAAAAAAAAAATGCGTATTAAAAAAAAAAAATCAGACCTCTGTCTGATCAGCTGTCTTGTAGGGCAGAGGAGGGAACGACGATCTAACAGACCCTTGATTTCTCCACGAGGAGTGCCTGTCACCGGCCAAAGCTATCACAGGGGGTCTTGTCCACCCCTTGTAATAGCAATAAAGTTGAATGAAAAAATATATTTTAACCACTTCCATACCAGGCCATTTCTGGCACTCCGCTCCTACATGTAAAATTCATCATTTTTTTGCTAGAAAATTACTCGTAACCTGCAAACATTATATATTTTTTTTTATCAGAGACCATAGGGAATAAAATGGTGGTCATTGCAACTTTTTATGTCACACGGTATTTGCGCAGAAATTTTTCAGATGCGCTTTTATGGGAAAAAAAAAACTTTCTTAAATAAAAAAAAAACACAACAGTTAGCCCAATTTTGTTGTATAATGTGAAAGATTGTTATGTCGAGTAAATCGATACCTAACATGTCAGGCTTTAAAATTGCGCACACTCGTGGAA
The DNA here is from genome assembly GCF_965119305.1 of Pelophylax lessonae. Classification (NCBI taxonomy): domain Eukaryota; kingdom Metazoa; phylum Chordata; class Amphibia; order Anura; family Ranidae; genus Pelophylax; species Pelophylax lessonae. The sequence continues at coordinate 197,484,558 of NC_138776.1, forward strand.
TGACGCCAAACCTTGGTACCTAAAAATCTCTATAGGCAATGCTTTAAAAAAGTTTACAGGTTACCAGTTTAGAGTTACAGGGGAGGTCTTGTGCTAGAATTGTTGCGCTTACTCTAATGTTTGCGGCGATACCTCACATGTATGGATTGAACGCCATTTACATATTACATATGTGGCCATGACGAACGCATACGTTCTCTTCTGCATGTGAGCAGGCGGGGATAAGGGCACTTTTGATTTTTTATTTTTTTTTATATTAGATTTTTTATCACTTTTATTCCTATTACAAGGAATGTAAACATCCCTTGTAATAGGAATAGTGCATGACAGGTTCTCTTTATGGAGAGATCTGGGGTCAATAAGACCTCAGATCTCTCCTACAGGCTGGAAAGCCTGAAATAAAAAAAAAAAAAGAAAAACGATCTCGGCTATCCAACCGAGGTCACAGCAGTATTAACAACTGCCAGGCCAGGCGTGACGTCATCACCTCACACCCTGGCCTTCAAGAGTCAAACAAACTGCAGGGGACCATCTGGTCCTTAGCAGTCTCTATGGTGTACTTCCGCCAGCGGCCGATTCCTTCCCCGGCACGCCGATCGCACGGGAGAGTCAGTAGAAGCACCGGAGGGCGGCGAGAGGGGGAAATGTCCTCTCCCGCCACCTATAAGAACAATCAAACGGCTGAACAGCCACTATGATTGTTCTTATGGTGAAGGGAATCGCAGGCTGAAAAAAATATTATCTGAATATTTTTAGTAAAAAAATTGCAATTTGTATTTTGATTGGTTTGCTCAAAAGTTATTGCGTTTACTAACTACAGGAAAGATTTATGTCATTTTTATTGTTTTTTTTTTTTAACTAGTAATTAGCGGCGATCTGCGTTTTTTTTTTTTGCGGGACTGCGAGTAACTGCGAGGTCTTGGTTACGGTGTTTAGGCAACACCTAACGCAAAGGCCCAATTTTTGGCACTTGTATAGCTAGCACATGCGATTTCGAATTTGCATGGAATTCTTACCAGCAGGTCCCATTCCTGCACCCAGCAAGAGTAACTGCGAGGGGGGTTACGGTGTTCAGGCACCAGCAACACCAAAGGCCCAATTTGTGGCACCTGTATGACAAGTGCATGCAATTTCCTATTTGTATGGATTTTTTAGCAGCAGGGCCCGTTCCTGCACCCAGCAAGAGTAACTGCGAGGGGTTACGGTGTTCAGGCACCACCAACAACCAAGGCCCAGTTTTTCTGCACCTGTATGTGTACATGTGATTTGAAACTTGTATGTATATTTGTATATGACATTTTTTGCTTTAGAAATATCAGTATAGCTGCAGCAGGCTACATACATCGTAGAGATGCACTACTTTACAGGCACATTCAGGGGACCCCCCAGGCACGATATTTGAAGGAATTTTTCATTTTTATAGTTTCACTCCAAGCCTCATTAAAATCAGTAAATCAGTGCTCCTTTTAAAAACTTTTTTTTCATTGCTACATGTTCCCCTGGTCAGGACCCGGACCCCCCCACACTTTTTTGGGGCAATAACTTGCATTTAAGCCTTCAAAATGAGGCTGTTTGATTTTCGAGGTTCGAGTCCCATAGACTTCAATGGGGTTTGTTTGTTCTAACTAACTTTTCCTCTGTTCGCGGTGTTCTGGTGCGAACTGAACCGGGGGTTGTTCAGCTCATCACTAGTGACTATGACTCTGTCCATTCAGAAAAGGAAGGAGCTGGTAAATTACATATTTACCGACCCCTTCCTGGTTCTCTATTGTGACACATCCCCTGCAGCAGTCGACAGGAGAGGGGGAGGGAGCACAGTGGGGGGGGTGGGGGTTGGGACCAGGGGAGCATACACCTCCCAGTACAAATCTGCCCCCCTGCTGAAATCATCCCCCTCACGCCCCCCTTTAAGAAGAAATGTACCCCTCTTAGCACAAATCCTCTACCCCTACATTTTCACCTGCTAGTAAACATCTTCTACCCCCCTCCCCACTTCAAATCCTTCCCTTCCAGTATGAATTCCCCCCAAATCCAACCTCCTAGCACAAATCTCCCCCCCCCCCCCTCCGAAATTTTTTTTTTCCTGGATCACCACTCTTAGCATCCCCCGAAGCTCCCCTCCTAGAACAACACTTCTTACCCCCTGCTGCCCCCTCACATGATACCACAGTGCCCAGGGCAGCTTCTCCTGCTGCCCACCCCTTGCCCTGGTACTGATCCTTTGTTGTGTTATTGTATACATCACTGCACATGAAAGGGCCAGGGCATCCCCCAGACATGTTATTTATTGGAATTTTGCATTTTTAATGTTTTAGCATTGCTAAAAATCATTGCACCTCAGTAAAATGAATTTTTCATTTTTTTTTCCTGTTTCAATACCTTTCCCAGGACAGTGCCTAGATCTCCATACCATTTGTTTGACAATCCTTTGTCTATTAGCCTAAAAAATAACATTTCTGATTTTTTCAACATTCACCTGCCATAGACTTCTAAAGGATTCAGATTTGGCACCCAAAATTTAGTAATGTTCACCAAACCCAGGTGTGTTCAGCTCAACAATAGTCTAACAATGACAGGTGGGGGTGGGGGAGCTGACCATAATTTTTTTTTTTGTTTCTCATAGACCTAATAGGCAGCATCATTCATTTCGGCGGGGAGCAGCAATTTTAGTAAAGTTTAAAGTGAAGTATTAAAAATGCACAATTCCTTTACCACTTGACCTCCGGTAGGTTTACCCCCCTTCATGACCAGGTCATTTTTTGTGATACAGCACTGCAGTTAATCAACTGACAGTTACGCGGTCATGAGTCCTTTTTTCCACACAAATAGAGCTTTCTTTTGGTGGTATTTGATCACCTCTGCAGTTTTTTAGTTTTTGCACTATAAACAAAAAAAGAGCGACAGTTTTGAAAAAAAAAAAAAAAACTATGTTTTTAATTTCTGCTATAAAACATAAGGAATTTAGGCCAATATGTATTCTGCTACATATTTTTGGTAAAAAAAAATCCCAATATTGATTTGTTTGTGCAAAAGTTATAGCGTCTACAACTACGGGATATTTTTATCTATTTTTCATAAATTTTCTTTACTAGTAATAGTGGCGATCAGTGACTCATAGCAGGACTGTGATATTGTGGCGGACAAACCGGACATCTAACTGACATTTTTTAGGGATCAGTAACACTAATACAGTGATCAGTGCTAAAAAAAATATGCACTGTCACCAAGGCTGGCCCAAGACATTGTGCTGCAAAAATTAAATTCTGCCCCCCCACCTCCAAAAAAAAAATCACGCCCACCAAAAAGCCCCCACATCCATTATTTTATATAAATATTAAATTTTTTTTTTAAATCAAGAGAAAACTTTATTAGAAAGTTCAAACAGATACAAAACAAAACAACAGAGTCCAGAGCACACCCCGCACACCCCGCAATGCCCACAAGCATTTATGGACAACATACAGCATTAGCATAGCCACAACTCAAGTAATGCAATCTACCCATCACAAAAATAGTGGAACAGGCGTTTAGCCGCCCACACCGCTCCACCCCCCCTCAATGAGCACAAATGCGGAGGTTCGAATGGAAACAGAATTCAGCGTGACCGGCCCTCCAAAACTCAGACCACCCCAGCTATAAGATTATTAAGGACCAGGTCCACTGGGGCCAGGCCCGGGACAGCCAACCACGGGGCCCATAGTGCTTCAAATTTTCCAGGGTTACCCCTATGTTGGTATATATATTTTTCTAAACGTAGCGTGTCACCCATTGCGGCAATCCACTCTTTAACCAGAGGTGCCCTCGGGGAAATCCAGTGCCGCAAAATCAGCTTTCTCGCCTGAAACAGCGCCCGGCCAATGGCCTGCAGAGCCAGCGGCGGGGCCTGGACACCACTCAGGATGCCCAGCAAGCACACTTTGGGATCCTCCGGCACCCGAACCCCGAAGGCCCCCGATATTGTCTCAAGCACCTCCCTCCAATACATGTGAAGCTTGGGGCACCGCCACAGGAGATGTACCAAGTCCCCATGATCTCTTATGCACCTACCACACAGAGGAGAATCCCTCCTACCCATCCTATGTAGCCTGACCGGAGTGTAATGAGTTCTGTAAACAATATACAGTTGTGACAGTCGCTGAGCCACGTTAAGGGAGCTAAGCTGTATAGCCTGCAGGGCCTCCTCCCACTGCTCATCCTCAAAAACTCCCACGTCCCTCTACCAATGGGGAACCATGCGGAGCGGATGACAATCCATAAAGGACCCCATCAACAGGGAGTAACAGTGTGAGATAAATCCCTTAAATTCACTGACCGTAGACATAAAGTGAAATATCGGTGCAGGTGACTGAACCCATATATCCTCCCCCACCTGGGCCCTGACAGCATGAGATAGCTGGAAGTAATAGAACTGCATGGACCGAGGTAGATGAAAAGCCTCCCTCAGTGCATCAAAAGAACGGAGCACCCCATCGCGGAACACATGTTTCAAATGGGAAACGCCAAACCCCAGCCATTTAGCGCCGTACGGCAACGCAGCCAGCTCTGGGTATCTGGCATTTGCCCAAATAGGGCTAAAGGCCGTATAACCCACCACCTGCTGTAGCTGGCGAGCCTTGTTCCAGATTTTTTGCATGAGGACATACGTCGGAAACCGTTTGCTAGATTTTCCCAGTCTGAGCGATTCTAAATGAGACGCCAACTCCCCCCGGCCCACTGTATGGGTCAAAAGACCCGCCACGGACCCCTCCTCCCCCTCACTCATGGCCCGGGCAATATGTTGGAGTTGCGAAGCTAAATAGTACAGCCAGGGATTGGGCACCGCCAGGCCCCCCAACTCCTTGGGACGCTGAAGGTGTTCCAACTTGATTCTGGGGTTTTTAGAGAGCCACAGGAGAGATCGAAAAATGGTATTGACAATTCTAAACACTCGCAGAGGGACAACCACCGGCGAATTGTGAAGAGCATACAGTAGCTGGGGCATAAGTATCATTTTTATAAGATTGGCCCGGCCCGCCAAAGACACGCGCAGCCTGGACCACACCTTGACTTTATCCCTGAACCGAGCGAGAAGGGGGGCTATATTAAGGCGAGCATAATCTAACGGCTGTGGAGTCACCCTCAGCCCCAAATAGCGGAATTCAGAGGACAGCGGGATCCCAGCCACCCCGACCGCCTGCGAGCCCTGGGCATCATCTAATAACATCAAGGAGGACTTGGTCCAATTAATGAGTAGGCCGGAGTAGGAGCCAAAAGTCGTAATGACTGTCATAGCCTCCGCCAGGGAGCCCGACGTATCGCCCAGCAGCAGCATGGTGTCATCGGCGTACAACATAATTTTTTCCTCCACAGTGCCATAGCGGAAACCCACTATTGACCGATTAGATCTAACAAGAGCAGCGAGGGGCTCTATGGCAAGGGCAAAAATTAAAGGCGACAAGGGGCACCCTTGACGTGTACCCCTGAAAAGGGAGAAGGGGCGAGATACCCTGCCCCCCTCCCTAATAGCGGCCATCGGGTCATGGTAGAGGAGCTGCACCCAGGAAATAAAATTCTCGCCAAACCCAAACCGGGACATGACTGCCCACAGGTAATCCCATTCTACACTATCAAACGCTTTTTGTGCGTCGAGGGAAAGCAGAGCCCTACTACCCCCATTATCCGCCTGGGACTGCAAATTCAGAAACAAGCGACGGAGATTAATGGATGTCGACTTTTGCGGCATAAACCCCGACTGATCGGAGTGGACAATAGACGCAACCACCTGATTAAGCCGTAATGCCAAGGCCTTAGCAAAATTTTAATATCACTCTGTAAAAGCGAGATAGGGCGGTAGGACCCTGGGTCCAGACCATGCTTCCCCGGCTTCAACAAAAGGATAATATTAGCCTTGGTCATGGAAAGAGGCAACCGCATGTTCCGTTTAGCCTCCGCAAAGACCTCCAGAAGATGGGGTAACGTCTCTTCTGCATATTCCTTATACACCTCCATCGGTATCCCATCCTCCCCCGGCGCCTTGGAATTGGGAAAAGACGCCGACGCACACTGCAGTTCCTCCAGGGTAAGAGGAGCCTCGAGTAAGGCCCTCTCCGGGTCTGACAAGGAAGGCAGGGGGATAGCTCCCACATACTCCAAAAGCTCCGCGGCCGAGTGCCCCGAACGGGATCTATACAGGGATTCATAATATTCCAGCAGCACATCCATGACCTGATCAGGGGCATTAACTACCCTACCCTCACTGTTTTTAAGAGCACCTATTGGCGGCGTCAGTTGATGAGAGCGGGCAATCCTGGCCAGAAGGCGACCGGTGGATTCCCCCTCCTCATAGTATGCCTGCCTTTGAAAAAATCTCCGCCGCTCAGCCCCAGAAGTATTGATACGGAGAAGAGCCTCCTGGGCCGCCAGCCATCCCTCCCTGTTGGCCTCCGAGGGGTCCGCCACATAGCAGGCCTCCAGCTGAGTCACCAGTCCCTCCGCCAACGTCCCCTGAGCAGCCGTGTTTTGCTTGATGGCCCGAACCTCTCGGATGAACAAGCCCCGTAGATAGGCCTTAAAGGCTTCCCACTGAATGCCCCGCTCCCCTACAGCGTCATGCACCACCCAAAACTCACGCATAGCCGCCCTGAGACGGTCATGTGAAGGAAACAGGTGCAGCCAAAAAGCATTTAACTTCCATGGAGCCCTTTGCAACGTGGCACTGGGGCGCACCGCAAGGCACACCACCAGTGGAGAGTGGTCCAAGACGCCCCGAGGAGCGTAGCGGACATCCTCGACAAATCTGATGGCGGGGGAAGAGCAGAGGCATAGGTCAATGCGCGATAAGGAGGTATGGGTCTTCGAGAAACATGAAAAGTCTCTGGCTCCTGGATTACGGAGCCGCCAGAGGTCAATCCAACCCAGCTCACCAGCGAATTTCGCCAGAGCCGAGCGCCCCACCCCTCCACTCCCCACCGCCACAGAGTGCCGATCCATCTGAGCATCAAACACACAGTTAAAGTCACCCACAATATATACCGGGACTTCCGGGCGGTTCACCAGATATACCACCAGCTTTCTCAGAACCTCGCAGTGGAACGGTGGCGGTATATAGACAAAGGCCAAAACACAGTGCACAGTATACAGTCTACAATGAATAAATACGAATCGCCCCTCACTGTCAAGCAGGCTGTGAAGCTCCTGAAAGTCAAGGGACCGATGGACCAACACACTCACCCCTCGGGAGTATGAGGTGTGGGTAGAATGGTATTCCCAGCCCGCCCAGACATAATGCAGCCAGGATCGTGAGTCCACATCCAAGTGTGTCTCCTGTAAGCAGCAAATGGCTGGAAAATGCCCGCGCAGGACCGTGGAAACCATAGACCTCTTAAGAGGGTCCCTCAACCCCCGGACATTCCAGGAGACAATAGGAACCGCAGTCATGGTGGGTGGCAGTACATCAATACAGCAGGATACATATCAGGGCAGGCCCCGAGGGGCCACCAGCGGCAGAGGCACTCCCGGCCGCTGCAGTACAGCGGGATGTGCAAGCCGGCTCCAGACTCCAAAACAGGAAGGCCAACATGACCCTCCAACTGGTAGAAAAAAAAACAAGATAACAGTACTCCGGGCCGTGAGGACCCCGACCCAGTACACACGCTTCCAGGAACTGGGTCCACAGTCACCAGAGCAGTAGTCAGTGTCCCCGAAAAGACCTCCACACCTTCCTCCCCACCCTCGTCCAGAACAACAGGTCCCAGCAGTACCAAGAAAAAAGCAGACCTTCCGCTGCTATGCAGATATAAAAGAAAAAACAGGGGAAGAGGAAAAAAAAAAAAGCATAAAGGGGGGGGGGAGGGGGAGCGGGGGAAGGGACAAGAACAATCAGGCAGTGGAACCAAAGTTCTGCGGTATGGACAGATCCTTGAAGCTCCAAAAACAGACCATAGGAAGAATCACGCATCCCAACAGATCTCCAGGATAATAGTACTATAAGGAATTAGGGGGTCACCGCCCCACAAAACAACAGGAACCAGGGCGCAGGCCCCAAGCTCAATCCGCACCATCATTCGGAGATGGTTGACGTGGGCGTAGAAGGTGCTCATTGCGGTCGATCCAGGATGATGCCTCGGACGGATCCTCAAAAAAGTGGTGTTGACCTCCAGCAATGACACGAAGTTTCGCCGGGTACAGCATGGCGTACGAGGCCTTTAGTTTCTGCAACCGTTGCTTGACAGCGAAGAATTTCGCCCTGCTCCTCTGCACCTCTGCGGAAAAGTCCGGATAAAACGAGACACGCACCCCGTTATATTGAACATCTCGCTGCTCCCGTGCCAGCCTCAGGATAGTCTCCTTGTCACGGTAGTTAAGCAGGCGGGCCAGCATGGTTCTCGGCGGGCGTCCCGGTTGCAGGGGTCGGGGGGGAACTCTATGGGCTCGTTCCACCGCATACAGAGCGGAAAAGGCGTCCCCGCCAAAAATGTCTTTCAGCCAGGATTCCACAAACTCCGTGGGGTCTCTACCTTCCACCTTCTCCGGGAGACCAACAATTCTAACATTGTTCCGCCGGAGCCGGTTCTCCACATCCTCAGCCCTCTGCTCCAGGGCTCTGGCCAGACCTGCCGTCTGTCTGGACTCCCTGGACAGGGGGGGAAGCTGATCCTCCATGTCGCTGACTCTCCCCTCCACGGCAGTGGTGCGCTCTCTCACCTTCTGGAGGTCCTGCCGAAGAAGGGACACCGCTTCAGTCAGGCCCCCGAACTGCTTTTTAAGATGGTCCAACGAGGCATTGCAGCGGTTTATGGCCCGCAGTATGTCCGCAAGTGTGGGCTGCACATCCTCATCCCCAGCACCCTCCTCAATGCCATCCGGGAGCTCATCTGCAGAGGCCTCAGCTCCAGGCTCGATCCCTGCCGGGATGGGCGGCCCAGGGTCAGCCGAGCTGGCAGCAGCGCTCAAGTCCTTCTCCTTCCCCTTCCCTGCTGGGCCAGGGGATTTTTGGGCATAGAAGCGCATGTCGCGCTGTGGCTCCTTCGGCGGGTGCTTCGGGTGCTTGGGCGGCTTGTTTGAGGAGGAGGCAGGCCTCTCAGAGCCCCTGGAAGGACGCTGCGGGAGGCCGGGAACGGCGCCATCTTGGGTTCCAGGCATCCTCGTGTCCCCGCGTGTCTGACGGCGGAGCATCACCCGGACACAATGAAAGGAGAGTCCCGGCGTGTGCCCCGATGTGTGAGGATGCGGCAGTGACCCGGTAAGTGACTGTGGAGACCGGGGAAAGGATCAATATGCAGGATACTAGCGGGAGCTCAGTGAGATGCGTCCTCTCACATGCCGCTCCAGGCCACGCCCCATAAATATTCAATTTTGAAATAATTATACATTCAGTTATCTTCTTCCATAACTCACCACCAGACCGGTCCACCAAACATCCGCCGTCTGTCCTCAGTCCTGTGTCTGTTCTGCCCACCATCCTAGAACATCCAGCCTGCCCTGTGTGAGATGGAGTGCGCTGATGTCTGACGTCATTACGCACACCACAATCACGTGAGTGATGTTCTCCAGAGGAGACGCTCCACCCCATCATACTCATCAGTTTGCACTACAGGATAAGATGGGGAAATGCCCCCCCCCCCCGTAACGTGCCGCAAACTGATGACACACAAAACTGCTAGGAAAAAATCTTGGGAGCCAATATGCTGCCTCTCTCCAAGCTCCGCCAATGGACCCAGTGGGACCCATGGTAGGGCTGGCCCTGACTGTGACAGTACTAATGACACTGGCTGGGAAGAAGTTAAGATTAGGGGCGATCAAAGGGTTAACTGTGTGCCTAGGTTGTGCTTACTCAATATGGGGGAGGTCATTTGACTAGGGGAAGGCAAAGATCTGTGTTCCTGCTTTGTAGAAACACAGGATCAATACCTTCCCTTCTGACAGAACTTGTTTACATAGACAGACTGCTGTTCTGCCGAGTCCTGTGTAATCGGCGGGTGATGATGGATATCGAGTTCCCGGTACCTGCCGCTGGGCTCCCGCTGTGTGTGATCACAGGGGGAGCAGGTCGCCGGAGGCACGCGCCCCAGACCCAGAAGTGTCAGATCATGTACTAGGTACCTGATCTGGAGCAGAGTGGCCACTCTGCTGCAATATTATAGTTGGTGGTCCGCAGGTGGGTAAATGAAATGCGCGGGGATGCCCTGACCCTGCCTGAGAAGTGGCACATCTGTACAATGTATAAAGTCTACTGCCGTAAAACTGACAACAAAGAAAAAGGTGACAAAATGAAATCTCCCGCCGATTTGTTCTGATTTTATACAAAGCAGCAAGGGATTCCCTCATTTATACAAGATGTTTATCCAAAATGAGAATCTGATATAGATAATAAAGGGGGAACACCACTCAAAAAGTGTGGAGGTTCCACCATAATTCATACCAGGCCCTTCAAGTCTGGTATAAATGAAAAAGGAGAAAAAAATGGATTGAGGCCTCTAAAGAAAAATGTGTATTTAAATTGCTGGCAAAATGACAGCTCCCAGCTGCTTCATTCTGTTTGCAAAGAAAACAGACATTTATCTGTATCAGACCCTTATCCTAGGTAAGGGTCTTATATGGGGTCTTCTATATCCTCCCAAAAAACAGCATGAGGCCTCCTTCAAATTCTATATATGGATTTTATGAGGGAAACCCAAACAAAAATCAAGAAACAAGTAAGGTCCTGTGACAGGAGTCACTTTGGGGAGGGGGGCTTGTGGATCCCAGATTACTTTAGAGAGGGCAATAAACTCCTTTTACAGCTTCCCTGGCCCCTCTTATGTGTAAGTCACCCTGTGTCTATTAGGGGCACAGGGTGACCAAGAACCCCAGTCGGGTCTGCACTAATCAGACTCGCTGTACAACAAAGCCGCATTTTGTGTTACCCCGGTTATCCTGGGTTCTATATGTGTGGTTTGTGTTGAAAGAATGAAGGGCCTCTTTCACTTGGGACCATAATATTTCTGAACAATATCCCTCAAGAAATATATAAAGATAAACAATTTGACTTTTCAGATTGCTTGAATATTGTTGGAGTCTCTCATAGAACCTGGCTAGATTGTGAGGAGGGGTGGGGTTTGTTATTGGTAAGTGCCTGTATCCCATTGTTCTATTGTTTCTGTCTGCCTTAAGATCAACCTTTCATGGGATGTATATGTGTATGTGGATTGGCTGCTAAGGGGGAGGGGGGATTGTCCCACAGTGTATATCTCTTTGTGCCTGTGTTTGAATAAACTGTTTTTATCCTGGAAGGTTCCAAAACGTATACAAGCTAAGCTGTCGGCTAGCTTTGTATGAGGGCGGCTGGGAAAATCTGATCTCTATGTCACGACTGGGAGGAAGCCATATAATGACGGAAGTCCACAAGTACAGTGTGGGTTGCAGTTTCCGTTACAGGTCCCCCCAAAAATGTATACCATCAATCATGGCGTAAATTGTGCTTGACATAATCGACAGTATAGCACTGGGCACTGACTTTTCGGCAATGGATGACCATTCTTTTGTCATTAAAAGATTTGTCCTTCAGGTCTGGAATTAATTTTAAGGGGGGTCCCACACACAAAAAAAAACAAATGCATGAGATCCCCTCCAAAATTCTATTGCAGATGCTTCAGATCTAGTATGGATTTTTGGAGGGAACCCCACACAAAAATCAAGAAGTATGTGGAGTTCCTCTAAAAATCCATACCATCAGTCATGGAGGGAATCTTGCTTGACATGATCTATATTGCTGGGCAGTGGCTGAGTGTCAGTGGATGTACACTCTTTCAGCTTTTAAAAAATAATAATAATGCACATTTTTTTGCAGGTAAAACAATGTGCATTTTTTTTTTAATAGGAGCCTGCAGATCACAGATGCAATGCAAGGCTTCTGTAGACTGTCAGTGTAAGCTGTCGACTTGTAACACCTATGGGCAGGCAGTTACACAAATGACAGAAACCATCAATGGACTACCTTGGGCCTACAAACCGGCAGATGGAAAGGATGATGATAAATGTAGGTTTTCCATTCACAGAATTTTATTTTTCAATTGTGACAGCAAGTGTGGGGAGAAGATCCCCGACTCGCTGTCACTTGAGGTGGCGCATTGGGGAGAGACCGCAGCAGTGGAAACATGTTACATGTTCCACCATGTAACATCTTCCCAATGGTAAACGTATCCTTTAACCATTTCAATACCAGGCACTTTTACCCCCTTCCTGCACAGGCCAATTTTCAGCCTGAACGACAATTGCAATGACAATAAAAATATGAATTGTTTTATCATCTTTGTTCCACACAAAACACGTTTCTGTTATAAAAATGTATTCTGCTACTTTTATTTGGTGAAAATTACCCCAAATCAGTGTTTAATATTTAGCCTGTAGGAAAGTTATAAAGTCCACAAATGATGGTATATATCTGCAAATCAATCAATCCTGATGTACTGAGATCCGAAAATGACAGGACAGGAAAAATATCCCCCAAATAACACCTTTAAGGAAAGTAGATAGTCCGGGGTATTTAGTGAGAGGCATGGCGCGTTTTTTTGAATTTGTAATTTTTTTGGAAAAGGAAAATAGCTTTTTTTTTTCACTTTTTTTTTTTTTTTAATTTTACATACTGTTACCAGTGCAGGAGAGCGTCATCATATAACTGGTGTGGCGGTGATCAGGGACACTGACTGGTGACAGTATGTAAAAAAATAAAAATGTACATACTGTGACCAGAGCAATACAGTGCTACCGTAGTAAAGCTGTACTACTCTGGGAAGTTAATCAGAAGTTTTTTTTACATGTACCACCCTCCTAGGTAGGTGCTGGTGGGAGAGTATAGTTTTTGGCTCTGTCTAATTATTAGAGGGGCTGCAGGTAAAACTACATTGCTTTCTGCTTACCAGAGAGCAGGATCTGTTAGTGAGGTCTGCTCAGTGTGCTCAGTATGTGATTCATTGTGCCTAGAGAAGCGTTTCACACTGGTCCAATAGGGAGGCATGTTGGACAGTGGGAGGAAACCTGCCAAATAAATGCATAGGCTTTGATACGGTCCTGGTGATTTGCAGCGGCAAGTTGCCTCAGTGCATTCTGTGTAAGAGCCAGGAACACATGTGCTGCGGGGTCTTTGGCTGGAGAGCAGAGTCCCGGAGGGAGGGGGGGTGGCTGTATCCCCCTTCTGTTGCGGTGGCACATGGTCGCAGGAGGTCATCCTGAAGGCCGGAGGAATGGATGAGAGGAGCTGAACCCAGAGACCCAGGAGAAATGACTGAAGGGGGGGGGGGCCCTGGAATAACAGTATCATGAGTACAGGGACTGATGTCAAGGGGCCTGACCTGAGGGGAGCCACCCTACATGTAGGATAGTCAGAGGACGGGTGTCAGCAGTAGAGATAGAGAGGATGCTGAGGAGAGTGTCCTGAAGATAATTGCTAGTCCACCAAGTCATCTTAGGAAAATAGACTTAATTCTAATTCATCTTTAATGCCAGGGTGAATCAAAAGCCTGGCTGTACATGAAGGTGGAAGTCATCCAACATTGTGTATAGTTAATTCGAAATATCCCACTATTCCCTTCTCCTATCCCTAATTTATAATAGAACACATACAACCAAATACCCCTGGACTGATTATTGAAATGAGCCAGAGGAAGGAGAACAAAAGAACTGTATGCTGGCCTGGTAGCCCAGGGGGACCTGGAAAGTCTGACTCTGGCAGTCCTTACCGGGGCAGTACTACATATATTCTATGCTTGCTTTTAGCTGTGAATTTAACTGCTATAGGCAAATATTCTTACTGAATGACAGTGTGTTGTGATTGGCCACAGCTAATCACATGGAACAAATAGGCTGTGATTGGCCCTGTCTGTACCATATGATCACTGTGCCCAATCATAGCTAGCATACAATGGTATGAAAGGAAGCCATTCATTGTTTACAACTGTCACGTGATCTGCTGCGTTTGTTTACAGCAGTCACATGATTCCGGCAGCTATTGCCAGATCGTGCCACCCGTTCTTGGGAGGATGTCATATGATGTGCTCCTAGAGCAATAGGGTTCCCGCCCGGCCATCATTTTACAATGGCATGGGCGGGAAGCAGTTAAAGGATTTGTCCTCCAGGGCTAGTATGAATTTTAAAGGGGGCCCCACGCAAAAAAAAAAAATGGCATTGTGTCCTCTCAAAATTCTATTATAAATAAATCCATGTTGAGAATGAACCCCACACAAAAAAATGAAAAAAAAGTGAGGTCCCTCCTCCCCAAAAAAAAAAGAAGCATGAGGTCCCCTCCAAATTCTATGCCAGAGACGTTAGGTCTGGTATGAATTTTAGGAGGGAATCTCATACAAAAATCAAGAAAGCGAGGTCCCCTAAAAAATCTATACCATCAATCATGGTGGGCATTGTGCTTGACATAGTCTATATCGCTGGGCAGTGACATGTTGGCAAAGGACGTATGTTTTTTTTTTTTTTTTTTTTTTTAATTAAAGGACTTGTCATAAACTGTCTCTGTTTTTTTTTTACACTTTTTTTCTTGAATAAGTAGAGGTTCTATGTACCCCTTACTCTTTCACATGGGGAAATATAATATAAATGTGGTGTAATTTATGTATGTTGTATGTTGGTTTTACACATTTTCAATAAATGATGCATTTTTATATACATGGATGGGAGTCAGCAACATATGTTTATTTTCATGGTATTTCCTTTACATGTATCTGAAAGTACCCTCTAGAACTCTTTTATAATTAAAAAATATAGAGGAGGAGGTTGAGCTTGTATCCATCCTAAGTTTGGTGTTTATAGTGTATTCTAGATTGGTGGAATCAGTTCCCTCTATTGGATTAAAGGGGAAAGCCTTGTATACCTTGTAGGACTTTGTGGTGTGTTTTTTCCAGGGTGCACAGTGACGCCCCCCCTGAGGCACACATCCAGAAGTATCCATGATCGCTGGGTCCTCCAGACCCAGCGCATTACAGATTGGGGTAAAGGGCCAATGACAGAAGTCCTTTACCATGTGATTGCTCTGTCCAATGACTGAGCGATCGTTTGTCAACAAACCGGCGCATGTTGGGTTCAGCTGTCAGTGAGCCAGTGCAGCAGTGCAAGTGGGCTGGATCTGAAGTGCCCACAGTGCTGATCTGTGCCTCATCCGTGCTCATCAATGCGACATCAGTGCCCATTAATGCCTCATCAGTATCCATCCATACCTCATCTGTACTCATCAATGCCACATCAGTGCTCATCTGTGCCCATTAATGCCTCATCAGTACCCATCCATACCTCATCCGTGCTCATTCATGCCACATCATTGCTCATCCATGCCCAGTCTTGCCTCATCTGTGCTCATCAATGCCTCTTCTGTGCTTATCCATGCCTCATCCATACCCATCCATGCCACATCAGTGTTAATCCTTGCCTCATCTGTACCCATCCATGCCACATTAGTGCTCATCTGTGCCCATATATGCCATATCATTGCTCATATGTGCCCTATCCATGCCACATCTGTGCCCATCCATGCCACATCAGTACTCATCTGTGCCACATCCATCCCACATCAGTGCTCATCCATGCCACATTCATGCCTCATCTGTGCTCATCCATGCCACATCCATGTCACATCAGTGCTCATCCGTGCCTCATCCATGCCACATCAGTGCTCATTTGTGCCACATCAGTGATTATTCATGCCACATAAGTGCTCATCCATGCCACATCAAAGATTATCCACGATTCATCCGTGTCACTTAAGTGCTTATCCGTGCCACATCCATGCCGCATCACTGCTTATCCGTGCCTCGTCCATGCCACATCAGTGCTCATCCATGCCACATCAGTGCTCACCTGTGCCACATAAGTGCTTAGCCATGCCACATCCATGCCACCACAGTGCTCATCAGTGCCAAATCCATGCCACATCGGTGCTCAACTGTGCCACATCAATGTCATTAGGCACTGTAGTGGCACTGAGTGAGCACAATGCTCATCAGTGCCACTACGGTGCCTCACAAAAGTCAGAAAATTAGATGTGTAATTTATGTCCCTAGAACACCTGACGGTACTCCCCTGCATGTTGGGCCTCTGTATGTGGCCAGGCTATGTAAAAGTCTCACACATGTGGTATTGCCATACTCAGGAGGAGTAGCAGAATGTGTTTTGGGGTGTAGCTGCAAGTATGCATATGCCATGTGAGAGACAAAAACCTGTTAATATGACAATTCTGTGAAAGCATAAAAGAAATAAAATCTTTATTTTTCAAAAAATTGTGGGAAAAAATTGCAACTTCAAAAAACTCACCATACCTCTTACTAAATACCTTGGAGTTTCAACTTTCCAAAAAGGGGCAACTTGTGGGGGGGGGGGGGGTATTTGCAGTGACCTCGCTTGTCTCAAAAAATGAGATAGGCCGTCAGTACATTAGATGTGATTAGGTGTGATCAATTTTCAATGATTGGTACCATAGCTTGTAGATTCTATAACCTCCAGAAAGACCAAATAATAAATGCTTATTTGGGTTATTTTTACCAAAGATATGTAGCAGTGTAAATTTTGGACAAAATGTATGAAGAAAAATTACTAATTTCCAGATTTTCATAACAGAAATAAAGAACAATGAATTAATTTTATCAAAATGTTCAGTCTTTTTTCATCTGTAGCGCAAAAAAAAAAAAAAAACAAACAGTGGTGATTAAATACCACCAAAAGAAAGCTATATTTGTGTGAAAAAAGTATATACATTTCATATGGGTACAGTGTTGCATGACTGAGTAATTGTCATTCAAAATGTGAGAGCATTGAAAGCTGAAAATTGACCTTGTTGTAAGGGGGTATAAATGCCCAGTGGGCAAGTGGTTAATCAATAAAGGCATTAAATCATGGCATTGAAATAGATACTAGAGAAGTGGGCTACTTGTACCACAGTACTGCGTGTGCTGGTGGATAGACCTCAGTGGTCTCTGCTCCTGCATGCCACTTGTATATGCGAAAAACAGTGATCTCACTTCCTGTATATACAGAAAATTAGGGACTTCACTTCCTGTGTTGAAGTTCTTCATCCTGCATCAGTGATTATATTAAATTCTAGGCGTGCATACGGGGGGTGCCGGTTGGTCCTGGGCCCACCTTAATCACCCAGTGTGGTGCAGATTCCTCCTGCTGATATTTCACCAAAGCCCCCTCAAAAGGGCTCCTAAAAAAAAAAAAAAAAAAAAAATGTAAAAAAAATAACAATTTTTAAAAAATACAAAAACAAATACTATCCACTGCTCTACTGACACTGTCCATATTTTAAAACATAAAAAAAATTGTACATTTATTTATAAGAGTGTGTGTGTGTGTATATATATATATTTACTGTTTATATACCCATTTGTGTTTGAGCCTGGGCCCATCCTAATCAGGTGCAGATTCCCCCTGCTGATTGCTGATATTTCACCAAAGCCCCCTTAAGAGGGCTCCTAAAAAAAAAATTGTAAAAATAAAAAATGTAAAAAAAAAACAAAGATACAAAAAAAATAAGAATAAAAAAAAAAAAAAAAACTACTGACATGTCCACTACACTACTCACACTGTCCATATTTTAAAACATTTAAAAAAAATGTACATTTATTTATAAGAGTGTGTGTGTGTGTGTGTGTGTGTGTATATATATATATATATATATATATATACACACACATACATATTTACTGTATATATACCCATTTGTGTTTGAGCTTTGAAGTGCACACCCTAACGCAATAAGCTGCGCACACCGATGATGGAAATATAAATACTATGGATTTTAAAATAAGAAAACTAGGTGTAGTATAATTCATAACCACCTTTCCCTTTTCATTGAATTGATAGCCTACTCAATTAATAATTGATGAGTGACTCAGCTGCCTCTATCTTGTGTTCCACAATCCTAGTAACTAATTTAGGAAACACATTAATACAGTGTCCTATTAACTGTAATCTATAGCACAGTAGACTTTGCCTTGATCCGTCTACTTTGGTCTAACTTATGCAGAAATATTGAAACAAATCTTTTTCTGTGTTAGTTCCACCTGTACTGAGACCTACCATATCATTCAACGTCATGCAAAACTCCAAATAAAGGACAAAGGAATTAAAATGAATTAAATTGAATTTAAAATTACATTTAAATTAAATTACATTTAAATGTAATTAAAGAGGTGAATGTGTGCAAGGATATCACTTTCAGGACTTCGTTTTTATGTATTACTTGTCCTAGTAGCCTTCTTAAAAATATAAATAACAAGAACTATCTGTCCTAGTAGATGTTTCAGAAACACGACCTCCAGCCTGGAAACTGTGTTTACTACTTGCAGTAGCTCCAGGCTGCCACTAAAGGCGCTGAAGAATAGATACAAGCTGCTCATTTTTCCCAATACAAAGCTTGTCTATTTTCTTCCCTGTAGCTCCCTCTAGTGGTGACCAGGAGCAGTTGCAATAGGAAGAGAAGAGTTACTTCTGCACTAAAGATCCTGTACCTGAAACACTTTTTTGTACACAAAACAGCTACCACTTGCAATTTGTATTTTTGATCAGAATGAAGAGACACATAATAATAAAGTTATAAAAGTCAGTTCATAACTCCACATGGGACAAAAAAATAGCATAGCAAGAAAAAAAAAACAATAATGTATACAATTGTGATTCAAGTAATAATGTAATTAACCACTTCTGGACCGGAAGATTTTCCCCTTTAATGACCAGGCCATATTTTGCAATTCGGCACTGCATTACGTTAATGGACAATTGCACGATCGTGCGACGCTGTACCTGAATAAAATTGGTGTGCTTTTTTTTTACTACAAATAGAGTTTTCTTTTAGTGGTATTTGATCACCTCTGCGATTTTTGTTTTTGCGCTATAAACAAAAAAAGAGCGACAATTCTGGAAAAAAAATATATATTTTTCACATTCTGCTATATAACATTCTCGAAAAAAAAATAACTTAAAAAATCAAAATTTTTTAACATTTTATGCCAATTTGTTTCTGATATATTTTTGGTAAGAAAATCGCAATAAGCGTATTTTGATTGGTTTGCGCAAAAGTTATCGCGTCTACTAACTACGGGAAAGACATGTCATTTTTATTATTTTGGGTTTTTTTTACTAGTTATGGCGGCAATCTGCGATTTTCAGCGGGACTGTGACATTGCGGCGGACGGATCGGACCCCTAACTGACATTTTTGGGGGACCAGTGACATTACTACAGTAATCAGTGCTAAAAATATGCCCTGTTACTGTAATAATGACATTGGCAGGGAAGGGGTTAACATTGTGGGTGATCAAGGGGTTAAATGTGAGCCTAGGGGAGTGATTCTAACTGTGGGGGGCATGGCTTTTGAAATGATCATAGAGACATGCGACTCAATATAGAAGGATCACAGGAGCTCTGTGATCATTCCAGAGAGAAGAATGGTCGGCTGTGTTTACAAAAGCTGACCGTCCTCCCTCAGCGGGGAATGATCGCGGCTGTCAGGCGGCAATCGGAGCCCCCAGCCCCATGCATCGGAGTCCCCACTGCCAAGTGGGGGTGGGAGTGCGCCACTGGCGGCGCATGCTCGCCCCCTAGCTGCAGGCGCGTGACTGACGTAGGTCTATGTCAGTTTGAGCAGGGGGGCAGCACTGCCGCAGTAAAAAGGCGGCGGGCGGTCAGGAAGGGGTTAAATGTTACTAAAAAAATTTACCTTTCCTTTTCAATCTGCAGCGCTGTAATTTTCTGTAAAATGCAATGCCATATGGCATCCTGGAGGTGTTCTTTGGCTTACTGATTCTTCCAGAAGTCTGCACTAAGACACAGGTCAGATTTTGGGCATGTAACGAAAATGTCATTCTTTTTGAGATACTCCCAAAGGGAAATCATGTCTAAAGAGATGCAGACCCTACAGATTCCTTCCCCACATGGACACAGACAAACTAACCGATATTTCTTCAGAATAACCAACGGTAGGATTCTGCAACAAAATTTGTTAAAATCCCTGCAATGTACAGAGATTACTCAGAGGGGAATGTTTTTCACTCTTTAAAATACACTACACATCAAATCTGTTTTATAGTTTTGGATATCCACAGTCTGATTTTGTTGCCTTCTTTGTATAGATCTGAAAAACTCCGCTGAAAATAAAATGATTCTTTGACCCCTGATTAGCTAAAAGAAACCTTTAGTAAGACAGTATACAGGCTGCCATTGAGTTCCTAACCTCCATGACGGTATTCCCGAGTGTGGCTCGGGGTGGGATTTCACTGCCATAAGCAGTAACCCTGAGCCACACTCGGGGTACCGCCAGGAAGCATCGCTGGATCCTTGTAGAGGTTACTTACCTTGTCGCCGGGATCCAGCGATGTGTCCCTTCGGCATACGGCGGCCGGATCTTCCGCCCGATGCTTGTAAGCCCCAGCTTCCGTCTCCTGCGACGTGACGCTCGCAGGGGGGGGGTGGAACCGGCGGCAAATTTGAAAAGTAAAAAACACAAACACACTGATTTCATTACAAAATAAAGTAAATTGATATTAGATTGCCCCCCAGTGCCCTTTCCTGCAGTTTTACTGTACTTATATACACACACATATATATATATATATATATATATATATATATATATATATATATATATATATATATATATATATATATATATATATATATATATATATATAATGTGTGTGTATATACAGTATATATACTTTAACTTATTTATAGTCATTTATTATATTATAATTTTTGATTTTGTGTTTCAAACTTTATCATATGATATCATAGATGTTATAAAGAAGAACGCACAGTAAAAAAAAAAAATCATATGTAAATAATTGGTTTGGGCTGCTCATTGTTTAAGAATTACTAGCAAAATAATTGTACCGCTTTCAGCACCTAAAATCGGAAAGAATCATACCGCCAGGCAGGTTAAAGAAGAACTACACTCACCGGCCACTTTATTAGGTACACCTTGCTAGTACCGGGTTGGAACCCCTTTTGCCTTCAGAACTGTGTTAATTCTGGCATAGATTCAACAAGGTGTTGGAAGGATTCCTCAAAGATTTAGCTCCATAGTGACATGATAGCATCACACAGTTGCTGCAGATTTGTCGGCTGCTCATCCATGATGCCAATCTCCCGTTCTACCACATTCCAAAGGTGCTCTATTGGATTGAGATCTGGTGAGTGTGGAGAACATTGGAGTACAGTGACCTCATTGTCATGTTCAAGTGAGATGATTTGAGATTTGTGACATGGTACTTTATCCTGCTGGAAGGAGCCATCAGAAGATGAGTACACTGAGCCATCAGAAGATGGGTACAATGTAGTCATAAAGGGATGGACATGGTCAGCAACAATACTCAGGTAGACTGTGGTGTTTAAACAAAGTTTTTTGGTACTAAGGGGCCCAAAGTGTGCCAGGACAATATCCCCCACACCATTACACCACCACCAGTTTGTATAGCTGAAATTGCATTGCATTGGAACTGAAATGGTGGAGGACCCTTTATTTGGTCCGCACCTCAATTGGATTGCATGGTGTTCAGACCCATGCAATCCGATCCCTGGCCAATTTCACAGTTCGCACTGCATTCTACAAACTGATTTGGGGTGTCATTAAGATTACATTGACACCCGCAGTGGTTAGCAGAGAGCAGTGTGAAGTGCCTGCGAGTCAGATGTGATGCAGGAACCCACACAGAAATTGTGGTGGTTCCCGCATCACATCAGTGTGAACCCAGCCTGAATGTACTCACAAGGATTACATATAGAGGTGTCAAACACAAGGCCGTGGCCCTCGCACCTCTCCTGCAGCTACAGGAGAGTTCTAGCCCGCCTTTGATCCTCCTCTAGACCCTGCACTTTCTTCTTCCCAGCAACGCCCCAGCTTCTTCCCAGCAGCAGCACAAGGTAAGGGAGGGTGGGAAACTCTTAAATTCTGATGGTGGGGGCTGGGGGGGCTCTTGACATCTGATGTAAGAGGGGTGGGGTGCTCTGGACATCTAATCTTACAGATTCAACCAGCCCTTTGGGGGCAATCATAATGCTGATGCGGCCCAAGAAGAAACCGAGTTTGACACCCCTGCACTAGAGAAAAAAAATAAATGTGATGGTAGCCATTAAACATTCAGTCTCTTTCTTTGTGTACCGGAGACTTCAAAGAAGATCTCAACGTGTCTCCTTCTATTCTTTGGCGCAATAGCACATACTTCTTATCCTTGAAATGAACTCGAGATCAACTGGAACCGTTCTTGCAAGAATTTTCTAACCAGTGTGGACACTATTGTTTTCAATGTCTGGTGTGCTCATAAAGCGTACAGTAGAGGCACGTTGCTACAGTTAGCGGCAAGAGAGAGGAGGAGGATGCAAGGTGTCGACTCATTGCTGTCACAAATTAAATCCTTAGAGGTACAGTACAATCTAAAACTTCACCCACTTCTACCCTTACTGAAAATAATTTGCGGTGTAGGCAACAACTCCTGCTACTTCTGTTGAATGAACAGGAGAAAGCATTAAAGACTGCAAAAGCGACATGTTATGCCCAAGGTAACAGAGCAAGCAAACTCTTGGCCAGCATGCTGAGGACAAGGCAACCAAAGTCCTGGCCTCCCTTTGTAGTGGATCCGGTAAGGAATTCACAGGTCTCCCATCCAACTGATATTGCTAATGCTTTCCAGAAGTACTACTCCACATTATACAAATTAAAGGATTATCCTACCACTGCCCAGCCTACGGATGCTGCTATCTCTGCATTTCTAGATACATACAACTTCCCATAGTAGACCCCACCGTGTAAGCCAAACTCAATGCACCTATTACCTCTTCTGAAATCCTTTAATTTTTTTTCTTGAGTTGAGCCCAAATCTATGTTTGATTTAAACAGACAGTTCATGAATACTGTATGGTGTTTTGGTGTACATGGCATGCTTTCCTTGTTGTTTCTCCTTTCTTTTCCTTCTCTTCTGTTTCAGTCTTTGTTTTCCATAGTAATGGGGAATGTCTGTTCTTGGATGTTTTTCTCTTTTGAAAGCCCCTCTGTCCAGTTGAGAGAGATTATGAGTGGGCTTGGTTCTTAATACACTATATTGTCACAAGTATTGTGACACCTGCCTATACACGCACATGAACTTTCATGGCATCCCAGCCTTAGTCCGTAGGAGTCAATATTGAGTTGGCCCATCCTTTGCAGCTATAACAGCTTCAACCCTTTTGGGAAGGCTGCCCATAAGGTTTAGGAGTGTCTATGGGAATGTTTGACCATTCTTTCAGAAGCACATTTGTGAGGTCAGGCACTGATGGTGGAAAGAAGGCCTGGCTCACAGTCTGCGCTCTTATTCATCCCAAAGGTGTTCTATCGAATTGAGGTGCACAAAGCAAGGTCCATAAAGACATGGATGAGCGAGTTTGGGGTGGAGGAACTTGACTGGCCTGGACAGAGTCCTGACCTCAACCTGATAGCACACCTTTGGGATGAATTAGTCCAGAGACTGTGAGCCAGGCCTTCTCGTCCATCATAAGTGCCTGACCACACAAATGCGCTTCTGGAAGAATGGTCAAACGTTCCCATAGACACACTCCTAAACCTTGTGGACAGCCTTCCCAGAAGAGTTGAAGCTGTTATAGCTGCAAAGGGTGGGCCAACTCAATATCGAACCCTATGGACTAAGACTGGGATGCTAATAAAGTTCATCTGCATGTAAATACTTTTTTACAATATAGTATATATTGTATTATGTATGCCTTATTTTCCTTACCTGAGAGCGGTGTGCTCATTACCACATTGTCAAATGCGATGTCCAGTTGTGTCTGGTGTATTTTATTTTCTTTCTTTGTAAAAATTCAATAACAATGATTGGGTCATAAAGATATGAGTGCCTATGAATCCCTGGCCATAGAGATGAGGCATCCATTTTCTTTTTGAAGTCTTTGCAATACGATGGACTTTATTTGCCTTCATGTTGCTGCACTTTGTTCTTAAAAATGGACAATACAGTTGACTGTTGTTACTGCCCTTGTATTCATTCTCAGGCCTTTGGGCCCATGTATCTGCACTATTTTTTTATTCAAATAAAGTACTTGTGGAATATATATAAAGAAATGAGTGACCAGCAACTGTTCAGTATGAAGAAGTGAGTCAAAGGTTTTATGAAGAAAAGCTTTGTAATGGTTTTTCCTGAATGTTAGAGTAAAGTAATGTATGTAGGAGATTGTTGACCCGGATCCATAATCCGTTTACCTTTGGACACCAGATATGTGGCATAGTGCCCTCCTGGAGGCATGCTCGGTAACACGTAGAGGGATGATTTGGTATAAAGTAGGCCAGAGAGGCTGGTATAAAATAAGGCATAAGATTTTGTGTTTGGATTCCAAGCAGAAACAAGGTGCAGTCATTGAGTTCTTGATGAAGGAGGGATGCAGGCTGTCTGACATCCACAGAAGGCTACAGACAGGGCCGGACTGGGAATAAAATTCAGCCCTGGAAATATTTTCATACCAGCCCCATAGCATTATTATACCAGCTCAACAGCATGTCATTATATTCTTGTTCATAAAAAGGAAAACCATGCATTTTTAAGCACATCTGAAGAGTATATTATAGATAAGACAGATATGAAAGCATATAGGGCTTTATATATATTAACTCTGGTTCAAAGTGGAAAAAGTGCCATACATGGTACAGGAGGTGGTCATAGGCTGTGTGGACATGGCACAGGAGATTTAAGAGGCTGCGAGCATTGTACAGGAGGATATGTCAGAGGCTGGGGGCATAGTACAGGAGATGCAGGGGCTGCGGGCATGGTACAGAGATGTCAGAGGTTGCAAGCATGGTACAGGAGATGCAGGGGCTGTGGGCATGGTACAGGAGATGCAGAGGCTCTGGACATGGTACAGGAGATGCAGGGGCTGCGGGCATGCAGAGGCTTCGGCATGGTACAGGACATGCAGAGGCTGCGGCATGGTACGGGAGATGCAGAGGCAGCAGACAAGGTACAGGAGATGCAGAGGCAGCAGACAAGGTACAGGAGATGCAGAGGCTGCGGGCATGGTACAGGAGATGCAGAGGCTGCGGGCATGGTACAGGAGATGCAGGGGCTGCGGGCATAGTGCAGGAGATGCAGGGGCTGCGTGCATGGTGCAGGAGATGCAGGGGCTGCGGGCATGGTGCAGGAGATGTGGGGCTGCGGGCATGGTGCAGGAGATGCAGAGGCTGTGGGCATGGAGCAGGAGATGCAGAGGCTGTGGGCATGGAGCAGGAGATGCAGAGGCTGAGGGCATGGAGCAGGAGATGCAGAGGCTGAGGGCATGGTGCAGGAGATGCAGAGGCTGAGGGCATGGTGCAGGAGATGCAGGGGCTCTGGGCATGGTACAGGAGATGCAGGGGCTCTGGGCATGGTACAGGAGATGCAGGGGCTGCAGGCATGGTACAGGAGATGCAGGGGCTGTGGACATGGTACAGAGGATGCAGACATGGTACAGGAGAAGGAAGGCCGGCTGTGTTTACAACAGCTGACCGTTCTACTCTCTCAGCGGGGAACAATCGCGGGTGTCAAGATGGCAACCGGAGCCGCTTGCCCTGTGCATCGGCTTTCCCGCTGACGAGCGCTCGCCCTCTAGCTACCTGGGCGACATATAGCTACGGCGGTTTGCCCAGGAACGGCTGCCTGCCACAGTATAACTGCAGCAAGCGGACGTAAATTGGTTAAAGACCTCCAACATTGAGTTCAGTGAAGGCAATAAAGACCCCTCCCCCCAGCATTGATGTCAGTGGATGCAATAAAGACCCCCCAGCATTGATGTCAGTGGATGCAATAAAGACCCCCCAGCATTGATGTCAGTGGACTAATTAATACCTGCAGCATGGATGACAGTGGATGCATTAAAACCCCCCATTATTGATGTCAGTGAACGCAGTAAAGACCCCCAGGTTTGATGTCAGTGGATGCAGTAAAGACCCCAAGCATTGATGTCAGTGGACATAATAAAGACCCCCCATTATTGATGTCAGTGGACACAGTAAAGACCCCCAGCATTGATGTCAGTGGACATAATAAAGACCCCCCATCATTGATGTCAGTGGACGCATTAAAGACCCCCAGCATTAATGTCAGAGCACGCATTAAAACCCCCAGCATTGAGGTCAGTGCACGCATTAAAATGCCCAGGAATGATGTCAGTGGATGCATTAAAACCCCCAGCAATGATGTCAGTGGATGCATTAAAACCCCCAGCAATGATGTCAGTGGATGCATTAAAACTCTCCAGCATTGATGTCTATTGATGCATTAACCACTTCTGGACCGGAAGGATTTGCCCCCTTAATAACCAGGCCATATTTTGTGATTCGGCACTGCGTTAATTTAACGAAGAATTGCGCAGTCCTGCAACGCTGTACATGAATAAAAATGATGTCCTTTATTTCCCACAAATAGAGCTTTCTTTTGGTGGTATTTGATCACCTGTGCGATTTTTATTTTTTGATGTCAGTGGACACATTAAAACCTGCAGCATGGATGAAAGTGGATGCATTAAAACCCCCCATTATTGATGTCAGTGGACGCATTAAAAAACTCCCCCCAGCATTGATGTCAGTGGACATAATAAAGACCCCCCAGCATTAATGTCAGTGGACGCCATAAAGACCCCCTAGTATTAGTGTCAGTCTACGCAAAAAAGACTCCCAGCATTGATGTCAGTGAATGCAAAAAAGACCCCCCCCCCAGCATTGAAGTGAGTGGACGCATTAAAGACCCCCAAGCATTGGTGTCAGAGGCTGCATTATCAACCCCTAGCACAGGTGCCAGTATTATTAAACCCCTCCCCCACATTAATTAACCCCAGCAATTATGTCAGTGGATGCATTAACCCCCTCCCCCCCCCCCCAGGATTGATGTCAGGGAAGGCATTAAAATTTCCCAGCATTGACGTCTGTTGATGCATTAAACATCCCCCCCCAGCATTGATGTCAGTGGACCCATTAAAGACCCCGAGCATTGGTGTCAGTCGACGTAAAAAAGAACCCCCAGCACTGATGTCAGTGCACGCATTAAAACTCCCAGCGCCGATGTCAGTGGACGCATTAAAACCCCCCAGCATTGCTGTCAGCGGACACAAAAAAGACCCCTAGCATTAATGTCAGTGGATGCATTAAACCCCCCAGTATTGATGTCATTGGACGCATTAAACCCCCCAGTATTGATGTCATTGGACGCATTAAACCCCCAGTATTGATGTCATTGGACGCATTAAACCCCCAGTATTGATGTCATTGGACGCATTAAACCCCCAGTATTGATGTCATTGGACGCATTAAACCCCCCAGTATTGATGTCAGTGGACGCATTAAAACCCTGCAGTATTGGTGTCATTGGACGCATTAAACCCCCCAGTATTGATGTCAGTGAACGCATTAAACCCCCCAGTATTGATGTCATTGGACGCATTAAACCCCCCAGTATTGATGTCAGTGAACGCATTAAACCCCCCAGTATTGATGTCAGTGGACGCAATAAAACCCTGCAGTATTGGTGTCATTGGACACATTAAAGATCCCCCAGTATTGATGTCAGAGTCTGCATTATTAACCCCTAGCACAGGTGTCAGTATAATTAACCCCCTTTCCCACATTGGTGGTCAATGGCATTGAAATGTAACCCATTCCACCAATGTGGGGGGAGGGGGTTATTAATACTGACAGTACCACAAATGCAGAAGAGGGGAGGTGGGTTAAAATTAGTGGCGATCGACGGATATCGTTTTTTTAATGCCAATACTGATATTTTGGTGATC
Organism: Pelophylax lessonae; assembly: GCF_965119305.1. Lineage (NCBI taxonomy): Eukaryota > Metazoa > Chordata > Amphibia > Anura > Ranidae > Pelophylax > Pelophylax lessonae. The sequence continues at coordinate 197,512,310 of NC_138776.1, forward strand.
GGATATTGGTATTTTTTTATTCTTTTTTTTTCTGCAGGTAATCCTTGTGGAGGGATCTGGGTGTCTTAAAGACCCCAACCCCCCCCCCCCCCCAGCACCGAAAAGCATTCAAAACACCAAGTTTGGCTGTTTTGAATGCAGTCAGTTTTTTTTAATTCGGCGTCAAGTACCCAGGGGGATGGAGAGCACAGGGGAGAGGGGGGGGGGACTGGAGAGCACTGTCTGGGGGGAACTGGAAATCACTAAGGGGGGAGCCAGGGAGCTGGAGAGCACTGGGGGAGCCAGAAAGCATGGGGGGGGGAGAGATGAAAAGCACTGTGGAGAGCTGAAGAGCACCGGGGGGGGCAAAGGGCACGGGGGGGCTTAAGGGCACTGGGGGGACTAAAGAACAATGGGGGGGGGCTAAGGAGCACTGAGGGGGGGGGGAGGGGCATTATTACATTCAGAGTATAGCACTGGTACAGGTAGGTGTCCTTCCGGGTCCGCAGTTTGCCCTTACTGTCAGTCAGTGGCCAGCAGCAGCAGCAGCCGAGGAGATGACCCAATCAGGTAGCGGGGAGGGCCGGCCGCAGTTTGCCTGGAGACACTGTGACTGGCTATCAGCAGCAGTAACAGCCGGGAGATTATCAACCAATGAGGCAGCAGAAGCGTCATTGGAGGGCGGGGCCGGCCGCATGAACGTGATGACGCGGGGGTGCGGTAACCGAAACGGTTACCGCCCCCTTCCGCGTCATCATCACTATGTTATGTGTGCTATGGGGTATAGGAGAGTGTTGGGAGACGCATGGAGTGTGCTATGGGGTATGAGGAGAGGGGTGGGTCTGAGGAAGAGGGAGGTTCTAAGGAAAGGGGGGGTCAAAAGAAGAGAGGGGGTGAGGAAGAGAGGGGGTTCTCTACTAAGACAGATAAATTCTTTTTACTGCACAGCCTGCAAAGGGGAATTAGTGACAAAGGACAATAATGATCCTGAAGACCCCTATATATCTAACATCAGCTCTTTTTATTGGAAATGTCACAATGGGGGTACAGGGTCAGAGCCAACAGCCCCCCTTATGGGCGCCCCCCCCTCCCCCACCCAGGCACCATAGCAGCTGCATGGACTGCGGTGGCAATTGTTACTTCACTGCATACAAAATCCATGAGACCCCCTCTTTTCAATCAACGGGTGTCCTCATTTCTGAGCATACATCCCCTCCCCCACCACTATTATTGATGCATAAAATATATTTTTAAAGTCATTTTATTGTTGGCTATTTTTAATTACAATGTATTTTTACTCATGGATTTTCATAAATATACATTAAAAATTATTGTATAAGTGTCGGTTCACATTTCTGCGATGCGGGAACGCTGCGAATATACAGCGTGTTCCCGCATCGCATCCGCACCCCTGGCAGTTCACACTGCCATATGCCATACACTGGGGGTGTCAATTAAAAGTTAACGACACCCCCAGATCAGATGGCATATCAGAGTGCAATCTATAAGTTGGCACAGAATCGGATCACACTAGTGTGATCCACCATGCCATCCGATTCTGCTGCTGACCAAATAAAGGGTTCTGTGCGAGATCGGTGCGATTGCGGTGGGAATTCAGTCATACAATCTGTATGGGTGAATCTGCAGCGCACAGAGATGGCATGTTATTTTAGGAGCAGTGCGCTCAGAATTACATGCCATCTCTGTGATGGCAGAAATGTGAAGCGGCACTAAGCCAACATTTATGGTTTTGCTGTTGTTTTGGCTAAAGTGGTGAAGGGTTCACCCAGAGGGGGGCTTTAGCAGAGAAATGCTTTATAAATGCAAGAAAGTCATGGAAATAAAAAAATAAGATGGAAATGTAGAAAATAAATGTCTGCTTTCATGGTAAAATAAATCAATAAATAAAAAGAGAATAGACTGACAGGCTGATGGGAAAAGCACTGATATATTTACTGGGAGACTTTAACAAGGATTACCAATGACATTTTCTGGGCTCCAAATTATATAAGCCTGGGGGGGGGGGGGGGTTAGGTGAGGAGATGGGGGGGGGGGTGAGGAGATGTGGGGGGGGTGAGGAGATGGGGTTCTAGGGAAGAGAGCAGAGGGGTAGGTGAGAGGGCTCTAAGGATGAGGAGGAGAGGAGAGGTGTGAGGAGGAGAGAGGGAAGGTCTTGGGCTGAGTTCTCCCCCCTTGTACTTACCACACCGGGAAGCATAGTTTTCCTCCCTCCAGCCATGTGACCACAGGGGATAGAAGGAGGACGGGCAGCCTTCCCTCACTGTACAGCGGCGCTCTCTATTGCCACCTGCAGGCTGGAGGGAGGAGAAAGTCTAATCCTCTCCCCAGCTCTGTCACTCCTATCAGTAAGCATCGGCAAAGAGCGGCCTCACTGGCAGCGCGCGGAGGTGGGCTCGCGCTTCCTCTGATTGGTGCAGGGGGCAGGCGGATCATGTGACGTATTTAACACGCGGAGGCGGAGCGGCGCCATTTTTACTTTTGGTTGCCAGGGAGCGGGAGTGTCTCCTGTCACTGCCGTCACAGCGCCCAAAAGCGGATTTTTCTGACACTACAGCCACAGCTTCTACAGTATATCTAATCATCTGTATCCAGGAGAGACAGTAAGTGTCATTAGCTGTCATGTCACCTTACCAGTGAGGTTGGGTCCAGTGTCTGGATATGTGTGTGTGTGTGTGGGGGGGGGGGGGGGGGGGACAATAGAGACCTGGACCCGATTTGTACTGTAAATGATCTGTCAGTGTTTTCTCTCCTCCCTTCTAGTTGGAGGGAAGAGAAATCACTTTTTCACACTCAGGATCAGAGCTGCCATTAGAAATCACAGGGGCCCAGAACAGCCTCCTGACAGAGGCCCCAAACAGATTACCTGACAGGGCCCCCCCCCCCCCCTCACAGTTCAAATCTTTTCCCAACTCACTTCCCACCCCAATTCCCCTCCTAGCAGAAATCTTGGCAGTGAAAGGTTTAATGGTTTTCTTTAACTTTTTAGGTTTATTAACCACTTAAGCCCCGGAAGATTTTACCCCCTTCCTGACCAGGGGGTATTTTGCGATTCGGCACTGCGTGACTTTAACGGACAATTGCGCGGTCGTGCGATGCTGTACCTAAACAAATTTGATGTCCTTTTTTTCCCACAAACAGAGCTTTCTTTTGGTGGTATTTGATCACCTGTGCGATTTTTTTGATCATGCGCTATAAACAAAAAAAGAGCGACAATTTTGCAAAAATAATATTTTTCACATTTTTTTATATGAAATTCCCCCCAAAAAAATGTAAAAATCTAAATTTTTTAACATTTTCGGCCAATTTGTTTTATGCTACATATGTTTGGTAAAGAAAATCGCAAAAAGCGTATTTTGATTGGTTTGCGCAAAAGTTATCGCGTTTACTAACAAAGGGAAAGATTTTTGTCATTTTTGGTGTTTTTTTTTTAACGCGTAATGGCGGTGATCTGCGATTTTTTTTTGCGGGACTGCGACATTGCGGCGGACAGATCGGACCCTTGACTGACATTTTTGACACTTTTGGGGTTACCAGTGACATTTCTATAGTAATCAGTGCTATAAATATGCACTGTTACTGTAAAAATGACACTGGCAGGGAAGGGGTTAACTGTATTGGAGAGAGAGGGGTTAAGTGTGTCCTAGGGGCGTGCTTCTAACTGTGCAGGGACATGGCTACTACTGTAAAAACAGAGATCAACGGTCCTACATAGTAGAACCGTCTGATCTCCATTTTTACACAGGGGAGAATGACAGGCGGCTTGTTTACATAAGCCGCCTGCCTTTCTCCCTCTCTACCGACCATTGCAGTGTGACCTGCGGACATCGGGTCCGCCGGTCACACGCACGGACTCCTCAGTGAACGAGCCGGGGGGGGGGGCGCGTGCTCGCCCGATATTGGCTCACAAGCCGGTCACAGGCTAATGACGTATATATACGTCACTTTGCCTGGCCAGGGCTGACTGCTGCAGTATATTTACTTGCGGCGGCCGGCAAGCGGTTAAGCACAAACAGTTACTGTGATTTTTAATCTTGCACAGTATTATTTCTGAGGGGAGCGCAGCCCCTGGTGGAGTCTTTTTTCTTTAGTACATAACTGTTAGAGCCATAATTTGGGGAAACAATTGTGCTAGTAGCAGCTTCCAAGGTCAGCTATACCAGTAATAAGAGCCTAAACACAGGATTCTCATTGTATGGAAAAAGAAGAGCACAGGTAATACTGGTAAATGCTCCTTTCACCTCTGCCTGGCCGATTTTGGGAAGACCTTTCAGAGTTCAGTTCCTCCTTAAATGATGGCGTTACTGTTTCACTGTTCAGGGTTTGTATATAAAGTACGTTTCTGCTCTAGTATGATGGGGAATCGCTCACATATATAAATAGGGAAAGGGGACATATATAAATAGGGAAAGGGGAGTTGTAGGTTTCAGGACAAGGTGTCACATGCTTGTGATGAATACAACCTACTCAGGAAAAGCCATTTCTCTTTTTGGTAACTGAGGATCAACTATGTAATTCATGACATAACTATCATATACTTAAATGGATCAATCCACTAAAAAGTCAAATTTACATTCTAGGTGTATCCTGGTGGGTTGGGTCATTTTGCCTTCTTATATGGCTACTCCAAGATCTTCTTATAATAAATTTCAAATGACATTCCACTAGAAAGGTGAGAATCAATGGGTCAGATGAAGAGCACTGATTTTCTAAGCCAAGCCTTACACAGAGCGAACTTCTTTCCTGAGACCATGGGTTGCAATAAAGAAAATCAATTGATTTCCCCATCAACACCGACTTTCACAGAGCCATTGTGTTCTCCTGGCGGGGGAAGCTGTCCGCACTGAGAGAACACAGTGATTTTTGCTAGCAGCTATAACAGCCACTAGCAATAATCGCCTATAAACTCGGACAGGCTGGTTGTACCCAGGTTGATCGATCAACTAGGATACATTCAGCCTGCCCATACATGGTTCCGATCTCGGCCGGTTCCTGCTAGTTACTTAGCTGTCCAGTTGGTTCTCTGACTTCTATACCATGGGAGTCACAGCCTTAGAGCAACAAGTGACATCAGAAAATCTTTGCATGTGTTTCTGGGTCAGTGGCTCAGAAAGTGCTAAAGCCCAAAAAATGAATTTCTGTACACAGGCTCCAAACAACTCTGTTTTGAGGTGGGGGAGGGGGGGGGGGGTAAAAAAAAATGCATACTTCCAGATTGGTGGTCTTTAGGAGTTATGAATGCCATTATGTCAGTGGAAGGAATGGGGTCCTTGTGTTAATAGGAAAAGGTGGCCCAGCATTGGTGTTCTATGAGACTCAACTTGCAGACTTCATCCCCTGTGCTTTCCCTCATAGGGAGGTCACAACCAGGCCTATAAGCACCATTGGAAAGGAGTTCATGCCACCTGAGGGTGTCTGATATAATGCCAGGTGCTGGAACGATCTGCCTTCCACCCTCAGACTTTCTGAATACAGTAGCTTGCAATGAGAAAGCTCTGCATGTAGGGCCTTCTCACAGGGGCTGGTCTATGGCAACCACCTTGCCATAGTTTGGGGACCTTTGGCTTAAGCCTTGTTCCCACAGGCATTAGCTTGAGTAAGATCAGTATATGCTGCAAACTTCTTCCCAACTTCTAGCAAAGCACTCCAGTTTAGAGAGGTGATACACACATCACAGAGAGCTGACTGTCACATTAACCTCCCTGGGGGTATTCCCGAGTGTGGCTCGGGGTTAACTTTCAGTACCAAAAGCAGTAACCCAGAGCCACACTTGGGATTACCACAGAATGTTATTCACCTTCCCTGCGATCCCCCGCCGTCCCCCCTGCCATCCTCCCCGTCGTCCTCATACTCTCTCCCCGCTCTGTGCTCGGCCGATTGCTGGCACTTGCCTTCCGGTTCTCTTCCCTGCGAGCGTTGCGATGCAGGGGGGTGGAACCGGCGGCAAATTCAAGTGTAAATACACCAAATGACATGATACAAAGCTGTGATCCTAACGGATTACACTGTATCATCCCATTTAACCACAGAATTTCACCGGGTGACTTTTCCAGTGCCCTGCCTGTGCTTTTCCAGTGCTTTGTGCCCAGAAAATAGAGAACGACCATGGCGTCCAAAAAGCGTTCTTTTTGCGCAAAAGCACTTTTAGACGAACTGGAAAACAGCGACAGCGAAACGGAGTTACTTGAAGAACTGAGCGATAGCGATTTGTGGGAAAATTCGTCATCGGGTACGGAAAGTGACGATAGCGACGATTCTGATGTCTCTTTCTAGCACATAGCTTGTGGAATTTGGGAAGTATATCAATTGATTCTTCAGAATTTTCAACAGAGTTTTGTGCCAGAAAGAGACATCGGAATCATCGCCGTCGTCACTTTCCGTACCTGATGACGAATTTTCCCACGAATCGCTATCGCTCAGTTCTTCAAGTAACTCCGTTTCGCTGTTGCTGTTTTCCAGTTCGTCTAAAAGTGCTTTTGCGCAAAAAGAAAACTTTTTGGACGCCATGGTCGTTCTCCATTTTCCAGGCACAAAGAACTGGAAAAGCACAGGCAGGGCACTGGAAAAGTCACCAGGTGAAATCCTGTGGTGAAATGGCATGATACAGTGTAATCCGTTAGGATCACAACTTTGTATCATTTCATTTGGTGTATTTAAATTTTTGAATTTGCCGCCGGTTCCACCCCCCTGCGTCGCAACGCTCGCAGGGAAGGGAACCGAAAGACAGGTGTCAGCATCGGCCGAGCACACAGCGGGAGGACAGCGGGGGGAGGACGGCAGGGGATGGCAGGGGAAGGTGAGTTTTAAAATATAAAAGAACAGATTTGCATGCAAAACAATGTAGCGCTTTTAGCACAGTAATCTGTACATAATTAGACCGCCAGAGAGGTTAAACATGCTTCTAGTAGAATTGGGGGAGCTTCAGCACTTATTGCTGTGTAGGAAAATGGTGGTTGCTTGCTGAAGCTTGCTAGCAGCTTGTTTAAATGACATTTTCATTAGGATTTAGGTTTGCCCTGCCCAAAGCTTAACCACTTGCCCACCGCCCATCGCATATATACTGCGGCAGGCTGGCTCAGCTGCGCCAATCGCCGTACCTGTACAGCGGTTTGCGGGAGCACTCCTGGGGGGAGAGCCCATGCCGCCGCTGGCACGCACCCACCCCCACTAGGCAGCAGGGATGCCGATCCACAGGGCCGGTGGCCGTGATTGCCGCTGTGCACCCGTGATGGCTCCCCGCTGATAGAGAACACCAGTCAGCTGTTGTAAAGACAGTAGACCGTTCTTCTCTCTGAAATTTTCACAGAGTGCCTGTGATTCTCCCATATAGGATCAAATGTCTCTGAGTTCATTTAACAAGCCCATCCCCCATACAGTTAGAAAACACTCCCCTAGGCTCACACTTAACCCTTTGATTACCCCTGGGTTAACCCCTTCCCTGCTCGTGTCATTATTAAAGTAACAGTGCATATTTTTAGCACTGATTACTGTAGTAATGTCACTGGTCCCCTCAAAAGTGTCAAAAATGTCAGTTAGGGGTCCAATCTGTCCACCGCAATGTCGCAGTCCCGCTAAAAATCGCAGATCACCGCCATTGCTAGTAGAAAAAAAAAATGACATAAATCTTTCCCCTAGTTTGTAGACGCAATAACTTTTGCGCAAAGCAATCAAAATGCACTTATTGGGATTTTTTTTTTTACCAAGAATATGTAACAGAATACAAATTGATGCTAAAATGATGAAAACAATTGATATTTTATTCTTTTTTTGGAAATGTTATATAGAAGAAAATGAAAAATATTGTTTTTTTTTTTTTTAAGTGCCGGTGTTCCGTGAGAATTACCTACCCGTGAGAAAAACCTACCCCCGTCACTTCTGGTTCACGGCAGTCTGTGTAACGCGAGCAGTTACATTAAAACAGCTGTGCTGCACTATGAGTCATCTCCGCTCCTGTCCCGGTCACTTCCCTGCTCGCGGCTACTAAATATAAAAGCGGCGGCGGCTGTATGAAAAGATAAATCACGGAGCCGCCAGCCGCTTTTATATTTACTAGCCAAGATCAGGGAAGTGACCGGGACAGGAGCGGAGATGACTCATAGTGCAGCACAGCTATTTTATGTCATCGCCGCGTCGGTAGGTTTTTTTAACGGACACCGAGATCGTTTCAGACTAGTGCGCATGCGCACTAGTCTGATCCTCAGCTCTTCCATTAGGTATCCGGGGCTGTGAGCATGCGCACTGCTGCGCTGCTCAGCTGTTCCTGGCCGGAAGTGATGAGGGGTAGGTTTTTCTCACGGGGTAGGTAATTCTCATGTTACACCGGTTCACATTTGTGTGATCACAGAGATCACATGTAATTCGGAGCGCACTGCTCCTAAAATTACATGCAATCTCTGTGCGGTACAGTTTGTATGGCTGAATTTGCACCGCAATCGCACCTAACCCGCACAGGACCCTTTTTTTGGTCTGCAGCAGAATCGGATCGCATGGTGGTTCACACTAGTGCGATCCGATTCTGTGCGAACTTTCAGATCGCACTGCGATATGCAATCTGATCTGGGGGTGTTGTTAACGGTTAATTGACACCCCCAGCGTGTCGCATATGGCAGTGTGAACTGCCAGGGGTGCGGATGCGATGCGGGATCACGCTGTATATTCGCAGCGTTCCCACATCGCAGAAATGTGAACCGGCACTTAAAGGCTTTTAAAGCATTGCCTATGGACAATTGTAGGTAGCGCAGTTTGTCACCATTTCACAAGCATGCACATGACAAGTTTGGTATCTATTTACCTGATGCAACATTATCTATTATATTTTAGCAAACAAAAAAAAAAATGTGTATTAAAAAAAAAAAATCAGACCTCTGTCTGATCAGCTGTCTTGTAGGGCAGAGGAGGGATCGACGATCTAACAGACCCTTGATTTCTCCACGAGGAGTGCCTGTCACCGGCCAAAGCTATCACAGGGGGTCTTGTCCACCCCTTGTAATAGCAATAAAGTTCAATGAAAAAATATATTTTAACCACTTCCATACCAGGCCATTTCTGGCACTCCGCTCCTACATGTAAAATTCATCATTTTTTTGCTAGAAAATTACTCGTAACCCGCAAACTTTATATATATATTTTTTTTAGCAGAGACCCTAGGGAATAAAATGGTGGTCATTGCAACTTTTTTATGTCACACGGTATTCGCGCAGAAATTTTTCAGATGCGCTTTTATGGGAAAAAAAAACTTTCATAAATAAAAAAAAAAAAAAACACTACAGTTAGCCCAATTTTGTTGTATAATGTGAAAGATTATGTTATGTCGAGTAAATAAATACCTAACATGTCAGGCTTTAACCACCTCAATACTGGGCACTTAAACCCCCTTCCTTCCCAGACCAATTTTCAGCTTTTAGCGCTGTTGCATTTTGAATGACAATTGCTCGGTCATGCAACACTGTACCTAAACCAAATTTATGTCATTTTTTCCCCACAAATAGAGCTTTCTTTTGGTGGTATTTGATCACCGCCAGGTTTTTCTTTTTTGGTGCACAAATAAAAAAAGACCCAAAAGTTTGAAAAAAAAAAAAGTTTTTTTGTTTAGGTTATAAAATTTTGTAAATAGATACGTTTTTTCCTGCACTGATGAGCACTGATGACGCCGCACTGACAGGCACTGATGAGGAGACACTGATGGGGTGGCACTGATGGGATGGCACTGATATGCAGCACTGATGGGCACTGATAGGTAGCACTGATATGCAGCACTGATGGGCACTGATATGTGGCACTGATAGATAGCACTGATATGCAGCATTGGTGGGTACTGATAGGCATCCCTGATGGGCACTGATAGGCAGCACTGATGGGGACTGATCGGCGGCACTGATGGGCACTGATAGGCGGCACTGATGGGTGGCACTGATCGGCACTGATGGGGGGCACTGATGGGCACTGATAGGCAGCACTGGTGGGCAATAATGGGCACTGGTGGGCAGCACTGATAGATGGCAATAACGGGCACTGGTGGGCAGCACTGATAGATGGCATTGGTGGGCAGCACTGATAGGGGGGCACCACTGGCAGGCTCTCTGAGCCCTGTTTGCCATCCCTGGTGGCCATGGTGGGCATCCCTGGTGGTCATGGGTGGGCATCCCTGGTGGCTCTAGTGGCACCCCCTCCCCCCAGGGCTGCACTGGTAATCAATCATCTGATTACCAGCACAGACCCCCCCTGTGATCAGTGAGTAATTAGAAATACTCACTGATCACCCCGGCTGCAGAATCGATCCTCTCCTCTTCTCCTCACTGACAGGATCTGTCAGGAGGAGAAGAGATCGAAGCCGTTACAACGGCTGTATTGACATTACATGACGGCTGTGATTGGAAACAGCCGTCATGTGATCAGGAGGGCCAATCACAGGGCCCTCCTGCCGAGTCTTGTTGCTCTGTGTCCTAGGGACACAGGCACATCGAGATCGCGCCGCTGCGTGTGCCCACGGCGGCGCGATCTCTCTCCTTCAAAAGGACGTTCCGGAACGTCCGATCAGAAGGACGAGACTCCCACCCGGCCATATATGTACAATGGCCCGGGTGGGAGGTGGTTAAAATTGCGCACACTCGTGGAATGACGCCAAACCTTGGTACCTAAAAATCTCTATAGGCAATGCTTTAAAAAAGTTTACAGGTTACCAGTTTAGAGTTACAGGGGAGGTCTTGTGCTAGAATTGTTGCTCTCACTCTAACGTTTGCGGCGATACCTCACATGTATGGATTGAACGCCATTTACATATTACATATGTGGCCATGACGAACGCATACGTTCTCTTCTGCATGTAAGCAGGCGGGGATAAGGGCACTTTAATTTTTTTATTTTATTTTTTATATTTTATTTTTTTTATCACTTTTATTCCTATTACAAGGACTGTAAACATCCCTTGTAATAGGAATAGTGCATGACAGGTCCTCTTTATGGAGAGATCTGGCGTCAATAAGACCTCAGATCTCTCCTACAGGCTGGAAAGCCTGAAATAAAAAAAAAAAATAAATAAAAAAAAAACGATCTTGGCTATCCAGCCGAGCTCACAGTGGTATTAACAACTGCCAGGCCAGGCATGACGTCATCACCTCATGCCCTGACCTTCAAGAGTCAAACAGACTGCAGGGGACCATCTGGTCCTCAGCAGTCTATATGGTGTACTTCCGCTGGTGGCCGATTCCTTCCCCAGCATGCCGATCGCACGGGAGAGTCAATAGAAGCACCGGAGGGCGGCGGGAGGGGGAGATGTCCTCTCCCGCCACCTATAAGAACAATGAAACGGCTGAACAGCCACTATGATTGTTCTCATGGTGAAGGGAATCGCAGGCTGAAAAAAATATTATCTGAATGATGCCTGCATCTGCACCCATCATTCAGATATCCCCACCTAAACCCCTGGATGTCATATGACGCCCAGCGGTAAGGAAGTGGTTAAAAGAGTGTAACAAAAAAAATGCAAATAAAAAAAAATATTATTCAAAATGAACAATTTAAATGACTCCCGCCTGCCCCCATGATCATGCCAAATGCAATTGTGTGCTTAGGTCTGGCATGCATATGTAAAGAATGATTGCATCACACATGTAAGGTATCGCTATGAACCTCATAGTGAGAGAAAACATTCTAGTGCCAGAGCCCACGGATAACCTATAAAGGCTTTTAAAGTGTTGCCAATGGACAATCTCAGGTACCGTAGTTGTTGCCATTTCACAGGAGTGCGCAATTTTCAGTCTTGGTGTTGGTGACGTATTACCGGACACAGCGTCATCTTTTATATTTTACCAGAAAAACTGGGTCTAATTTTGTGCACTAAAATTAGTTTGAGTGTAGTTTTCAAGAAAATATACAGTATGATGTATTATAGCATAACCCAATGGTCAAGAATTATATGGAGCTGCGTCTGTCAATGGATGATAGAGAAATATATATAAAATGTTTGGGGGTTCTAGGTAATTTTCTAGCAAAAGATATTGGCTTTAACTTGTAAGCAACAAGTGTCAGAAAAAGGCTTAGGAATGAAGAGGTTAAGATGCCCAGAGGGGGGGCATAGCTTAAGATCACATGACCACCGTAGTTGGCTGTCATGTCATCCAAAAATCCGTTGTCTACAAAGCGCTAATGACTGCAATTCACGCAAATATGCGGCCTCTCTGCGCTAAGGCCCAGGGGCCGAGAGGCCGCTAAATTTTACACAAGAAAAAAAAACAACCAATAGAGAAACTGCATATCACAAAGAATGCACTTTTCACCACAGGTACATTACAGGAGATACAAAGAGAATGCTGGTGCATTTAGTAAAAAAAGAAAAAGGACATAAGCACTCTTTAGACCGTAGCAACTTGGTTTCCAGGCCTGTGGCCTGATGTGGGTCTGCCATTAGTACCGGAATCCTCTCCAGCCCATGTGAGCTGAGTCCCTGGGTGTGACAACTGAAGCAGCGACAACTCCAGCCTCTTTGTTTTTGGGTTTTTATTATAAATTAAAGGGGATGGGAGAAGGGAATGAGTGGCATACTTCTTTAGGCTCAAACTAATTACAATTGGGACTTTGATCCTGAAAATGCCCGTTGGCGCTTCCTTGACGCCAGCCGGCGCCAGCCAACACTCACTGACTCTGAGAACACTCTGTATAGCAGAAGAAGTGTTGAATCCCTGACTTATAGTCCAGTAGATCCAAGACTGAGAACCATAGAACTCCTGACACTGTTGTGCAGTAAAAGTCACTGAATACTTTCCCCCGCCTGGCACAGCTTGAGGTAGTATATTGTAGAACTCTGTATAACTGTCACTGTAACTGGCACGCACTGTACAATTCAGGGCCCAGACTGCAGGTGCCCCCTTTGACCTTGAACTCTTCAGGGTCCACTGACTATGTACCCCCTTTGCAACTTCAGGGTCCTCTACCTAGGTACCCCCTTTACAGCTAGCTGACACTGGATCCCAGAACCTCTCCTGGAGTGGTCCCCTCTGACTCTAGGCAGACCCCCAGGGGCAATCCGCAGTACTCACAACCTGTGTAGGCTTTCCTGGGACTGGACCCCCCTCTCTCTCTCTCCGTAGGTTCTCGGCACACCGGATCCCCTCAGCTCAACTCAGCACTCTCTGGATACTCGGGCGACAACCCGCGACATCCTCCTTCCTCAGACAGGAGGAGAGACAGCCGCACTCTCCTTCCTGGGACTCTGCTCCCGCCAAAGACACCCTGTCATGCACTTCCCCCAAACTTATACCCACTCAGAGAATCATTTGCAGCCTAATCTGCCTTCTGGGGTAGTTACAAGCTGGGATTTGTCCCCTGATTGGGCTTCCCACACTGCCCTATGAGAAGCCTCTCACAGAAGCCAGTGGGGATACTTCCCCTTCAGCAGGCAAATCTGAAAGCCCTGACACCCTACCTAACAAATCACAGCCCTGCTGTTAGGCAGACAAGGCCCACTATATACTTACCTAGCACCTACCTGTAGGGTGCTACAAGACAAATAGAGGGTGTGTACCAAGTTAATGTAATCACCCGTAAAGGCGGGCACATAGGCGTAAACACAATACTTTAATTGCTCTAAAAAATACAATATAGAAACATAATCAAGTATATAAAGAGCCTCTGCCAATATCTTGAATGGCACGAGTATCAATTCTGCCATCTATGTAGTCATAACTATGTAGTAATTTATAAAGTCGCAGGTGCAAATATATAAAATCAGCATTTTTTGCTAGAAAATTACTTAGAACCCCAAAACATTTTTTTTAAAGCAGGGGCATGAGAGGATTAAATTGTGGGTGTTGCATTTTTTTTTATATCACACGGTATTTGCGCAGCTGTTTTTCATTTGCTAATCTATTTGGAGGGCAATAATATGTTTTAATGCACAAAAACACAGTAGAATACCTAATTCTTTGGTCAAATATATATGATGTTAAGCCACGTAAATAGACACCTAACATGTCAAGCTTTAAAATTGAGCAAACAAATGGAATGACACAATAAATTATCCATAGACGAGGCTTTAAAAGCCTTTACAGTTTACCAGTTTAGTGTTACACAGGACACTTAGCGCTATAATCATTGCATATAATATTCTTGCCACAACGTTTGAGGCAATAACTCATGTGTCATGTGCGGTGGGAACGCCATTGATATATGTGTGTGTGTGACCTACGTATGCATTTGCCTTTGCGCATGACCATGGGGGGACAGGGGGGATATCCATTTTTTTTATTTTAATCATTTTTTTTACAATTTTTTTTGTTTACTTTTATGGCTACTCAGAAGGGATGAACAATATCCCTTGTGATAGCTGGAGCAGTGCCAGGTCCTCTTTATAGAGATCTTGGGAAGTTCCAATCTTCAATCATCCCTATGGTTAGCTGGCGGAACTGCTGGATTCAGTCCCGGACTCCTCAGTGGAACAGGAGAATCCACATTGCCCCTTCCGCTGCCAGTAAACGCGATCCAGCGGCTAATTAGCTATCACTAAATTAGCCACTAGGATCACTTTTACATTAAAGAGCATTGCTGGTTAAAAAAATAGATACTGGAATGTTGCCGTTAGCTGCAGGTCCTATCCCGGTATAACCACTTCAATCTGGCTACGTACGGGTACATCACGGTGGCTGAAGTAGTTAAATTATCTCCTATTTTCAGGTTTACCTATGAGACAGCCACCTATCACACTTGAAATCTGTTAAAAATGAGACACTTGCACAAGTCATTTAAGGTTTAAAATTCTAATAGAAAAGGTTATATGACAGAAATACTAAAATCTATCCATTATTATTACAGGCATGGATTCACCAATTGCCCATCGCACACGGTCAAGAACTGCTCTACGACAGCAACGGGAGAACGCCAGGTCCAACAGGAGTCGATCTCCAAGGGAGCGCATCATTGCTGAGGACCAGCCAGCACCAGCCAGACCACCGGCCAGGGAGTATCAGGAGCTGCCCACATGTGCAATCTGCTTGAGTGAAATGGAAGCAGGAGAGGACACTACAACCCTACCCTGCTCCCATGTATTTCATTCAAGCTGCATTGGAACATGGAGGGAGCAACGCAATTCATGTCCCCTTTGCAGAGCAGTGATTGATGTTGTTCCTTCACAGGATGGACCCAGAAGGGTGTACCGGAGGGTCGATTTCTTGGACATGCCCCATGGAGAAGACATCGACAACTTTCTTTTTCACTTTGAATATGATGAATTTGGAAATCCAGGTTTTATTTTTTACTTTGACACTCGAAATCCAAATGTTGTCTTCTATCTCTAACATCTTTTCTGTTTATTTAGATCCCTGAAATCAGAGGACATCTGGTGAGTTATTAATAAACAGGAAGACAGGACCGCCTACTTCCCTTCCTTTACAGGTCTGTGGTGTGGTATTGTAACAATCCTACAGGCTCACCTGAGTCAGAGGACTGCTGGCCGGAGGTAGGAGTGGAGCCCAGTTGCAAGGACCGCAGGCTGGTAGTAGGTGCAGAAATCTGGCAGAGGCGTGGTCAGACAATCCGGGTTGGCTACGGTGGTAGCTGTACTGGATACCGGATGGACACCAGGTAGTACTTTGATGAGATAAATATATAGTGTTGCGCAAATAAAACATTATTAAATTAATTAATTTTGTGCTTAAATAAATAAAAATCCAAAATATTCATATGTGACATAATATTAACCACTTAAGCCCCGGAAGATTTTACCCCCTTCCTGACCAGGGTTTTTTTTTGCGATTTTTTGCTGCGTGACTTTAACGGACAAACTGAGCTTTCTTTTGGTGGTATTTAATCACCTGTGCGATTTTTTGATCATGCGCTATAAACAAAAAAAGAGCGTAAATTTTGCAAAAATAACAATATTTTTCACATTTTTTTTATATGAAATTCCCAAAAAAAGATGTAAAAATCAAAATTTTTTAACATTTTCGGCCAATTTGTTTTATGCTACATATGTTTGGTAAAAAAATCGCAAAAAGCGTATTTTGATTGGTTTGCGCAAAAGTTATCGCGTTTACTAACAAAGGGAAAGATTTTTGTCATTTTTGGTGGGTTTTTTTTTAACGAGAAATGGCGGCGATCTGCGATTTTTTTTGCGGGACTGTGACATTGCGGCGGACAGATCGGACCCTTGACTGACATTTTTGACACTTTTGGGGTTACCAGTGACATTACTGCAGTAATCAGTGCTATACATATGCACTGTTACTGTAAAAATGACACTGGCAGGGAAGGGGTTAACTGTATTGGAGGGGGAGGGGTTAAGTGTGTCCTAGGGGCGTGCTTCTAACTGTGATGGGACATGGCTACTACTGTAAAAACAGAGATCAACGGTCCTACATAGTAGAACTGTCTGATCTCCATTTTTACACAGGGGAGAATGACAGACGGCTTGTTTACATAAGCCGCCTGCCTTTCTCCCTCTCTACCGACCATTGCAGTGTGACCGGCAGACATCGGGTCCGCCGGTCACACGCACGGACTCCTCAGTGAACAAGCCGGGGTGGGCGCGCACCTCAGTGGGTGCGCGCTCGCCCACTATTGGCTCACAAGCCGGTCACAGGCTAGTGACGTATATATACGTCACTTTGCCTGGCCGGGGCTGACCGCCGCAGTATATCTACTTGCGGCAGGTCGGCAAGTGGTTAAAGTGCCAATAGTGCTAATAAAGTAGTAAAATATAATATATAATATAATATTCATAGAAAAGAGAAAATATATAGATATAAAAGTCCAGTGTGCAAAGTGCAAAAAAGCCAATAAATAAAGTCCAAATATGGACACATATGTCACATATGAATATTTTGGATTTTTAATTATTTAAGCACAAAATTAATTAATTTAATACACAAATATATAGGAGAATAAACCTATGCGCTACCACTAGAAAAAAGAGCGGGGATAAGGAGGGGGCTGATAGCAAAATGGAGCACCCGGACTCCGCAGCTAATTCCTTAGTGTCACCACATACAAAGTAAGTCAAAGAGAAAAGGAAGAATCAGCGCAAGATGTCCCTACTGGATGAACCATAAATATAAGAGTAAAACTAATAGAAAGATACATACTTTTTAAAATCTTCTATGATCCTAAAAATGTAAATGATGTGCAGCCGTAAATAATCAAGTGCTTATTTGTGAAATAAAAGTTGATGATAAAAATACTTTTAAAATGATATACAAAAGTGCTCCTATAGATAAACAATTAAGATAAAAAAGAAAACGTCTTAATGAGATAATAGATGAAGTGATGTGAAAAACTCAAGTGAGTGCCCTCTGAAGAGTGAACCCCTACAACCAAAAGGTTGCACAATGGGTATGTGAAAGTGAAAAATCTTATTCAGATAATAGATGAAGTGATAAATGAAAATCGGGTAAGTGCCCTCTGAAGTGTGAACCCCTACAACCAAGCAGGCTGTACAACAGGTATATAAAATAAAGTTGATAATGTGCCAGTGAAAATAGCAAATGAATAACAATAAATGTGCCAGTGAAATAGCAAGTAAATAACAATATCTTTTTAAAAGTATTTTTATCATCAACTTTTATTTCACAAATAAGCACTTGATTTTTTACGGCTGCACATCATTTACATTTTTATGATTATAGAAGATTTTAAGAAGTATTTATCTTTCTATTAGTTTTAATCTTATATTTATGGTTCATCCAGTAGGGACATCTTGCGCTGATTCTTCCTTTTCTCTTTGTTTTAATTAATTTAATAATTTTTTATTTGCGCAACACTATATATTTATTTCAAATAAGCACACTATTATGAGAAGTGGAGCGTCTGATTTAGAGCCTCAGGGTCGCTCGCAGGATTTATTCCTAGTACTTTGATGAGGACACAGGTTCACCTGAAGTGCGGAAACTAAGTGCTAGCTGGTTTTCACTAGAGCCCCTGATGGTGGGGATAGACTGCGCTGCAAGCTAACACCAGCTCGCGGTCCCCAGGATCACCCAGCCAGGCAGAGTGCAGGTTCGGTCCGGAGGCGGAGGAGCAGACAAGGGATAACCAGAGAGAAGTCAGATGGGCCAAAGGTTGGGGTGGGCAGCAGTAAGCGTGGTCAGACAATAGGGATCGGCAACGGAGGTAGCAGTTCAGTAGGTAGGGACAAAGCAGAAGAGTAGTCGGTAGTCAATTCCTGGTCAGCAGTGGATATGTGGTAATAGGCAAGAGCAGCAGGTGAGGAGAATTTGATCAAGGCTCAGGAGCTCAATAATCAGCAAGCTGGAGTGAAAGGGGCTGGACTTATATGGGAAGTACCAGCTGTGGGGAAACAAGGGTGATGAGCAAGGCTTGGCAAGACTAGGGTTGAATAATAGGCTTCAGGGAGGAATGCGTAGAGAGGACAGTAGCCTTGTAAGCAGGGCTACTGCATGGGATGTGGCTGGTCACGAGTTCGAATCCCGACAGGTATACTGAAGCTTACAATAAATATCTACATTCCTGCAAATATCAGGGCCGATGAGAGAGAACTGTGAGCCTGCTACGGCCACAGAGAGAGAGAGAGAGCTGTAAGCCCAGCGGGGCTGCAGACAGAAAGAGAGAGCTGTGAGCCTGGCGAGGCAAAAGAGACAGAGAGAGAGCCATGAGCCTGGCGAGGCCAAAGAGACAGAGAGAGAGCCGTGAGCCCGGTGAGGCCAAAGAGACGGAGAGAGAGCTGTGAGCCCGGTGAGGCCAAAGAGACAGAGAGAGAGCCGTGAGCCCGGTGAGGCCAGAGACAGAGAGAGAGAGAGCCGTGAGCCTGGTGAGGCCAAAGAGACAGAGAGAGAGAGAGCTGTAAGCCCGGCTGGGCTGCAGACAGAAAGAGAGAGCTGTGAGCCTGGCGAGGCAAAAGAGACAGAGAGAGAGAGAGAGAGCTGTGAGCCCGGTGAGGCCAAAGAGACAGAGAGAGAGCCGTGGGCCCGGTGAGGCCAGAGACAGAGAGAGAGAGAGCCGTGAGCCTGGTGAGGCCAAAGAGACAGAGAGAGAGAGAGCTGTAAGCCCGGCTGGGCTGCAGACAGAAAGAGAGAGCTGTGAGCCTGGTGAGGCCAAAGAGACAGAGAGAGAGAGAGCTGTAAGCCCGGCTGGGCTGCAGACAGAAAGAGAGAGCTGTGAGCCTGGCGAGGCAAAAGAGACAGAGAGAGTGAGAGAGAGAGCCGTGAGCCTGGTGAGGCCAAAGAGACGGAGAGAGAGCTGTGAGCCCGGTGAGGCCAAAGAGACAGAGAGAGAGCCGTGAGCCCGGTGAGGCCAGAGACAGAGAGAGAGAGCTGTGAGCCTGTGAGCCTGGCGAGGCAAAAGAGACAGAGAGAGAGAGCGCTGTAAACCCGGTGAGGCCAAAGAGACAGAGAGAGAGCAGTGGGCCCGGTGAGGCCAGAGACAGAGAGAGAGAGAGCCGTGAGCCTGGTGAGGCCAAAGAGACAGAGAAAGAGAGCTGTAAGCCCGGCTGGGCTGCAGACAGAAAGAGAGAGCTGTGAGCCTGGCGAGGCAAAAGAGACAGAGAGAGAGCCGTGAGCCAGGTGAGGCCAGAGACAGAGAGAGAGAGAGAGCCGTGAGCCTGGTGAGGCCAAAGAGACAGAGAGAGAGAGCTGTAAGCCCGGCTGGGCTGCAGACAGAAAGAGAGAGCTGTGAGCCTGGCGAGGCAAAAGAGACAGAGAGAGAGAGAGAGAGAGAGAGAGCTGTGAGCCCGGTGAGGCCAAAGAGACAGAGAGAGAGAGCCGTGGGCCCTGTGAGGCCAAAGAGACAGTGAGAGAGAGAGCCGTGAGCCTGGTGAGGCCGAAGAGACAGAGAGAGAGTTGCAAGCCGTCGGACTGAACTTGCTTTCACCTTAGAAAAGTAAAAAAGGGAGACCTTTACCAATGCTGCATCCTAGTAGAGTGTATACTAACAAAATTAACAAGACATAATCCTGCTATGATGGACTTTATTGGCACTAACATGAGACCGACAATGTATAAAGAATTGTCTTTATTTAAACATGTCAAAAATCACAATACACACCCAAAAGGGGCAACTATTAAAATACATGTCAGACTTGATTTATTTAGGAAATATCACCATGAACACCTATACACCTATAATTGCTGGTCAACCAGCTGGTGACCAGCAATTAGGATAATATCTTTGTCAATTGCTACAAATGTATAAGTGTTCATAGTGATATTTTCTATAATATCACTCATGTGTGACATGTATTTTAATAGTTGCCCCTTTTGGGCGTGTATTGTGATTTTTTTTTACATGTTTAACCCCTTGCCTACAGTGCACTTTCACCCCCTTCCTGCCCAGACCGATTTTCAGCTTTCAGCGCTCTCACACTTTGAATGACAATTACTCAGTCATGCAACACTGTACCCATAAAAAATTTCACACAAATAGAGCTTTCTTTTGATGGTATTTAATCACTACTGGGTTTTTTATTTTTTGTGCTATAAATAAAAAAAGGCTGAAAATATTGTGAAAAAATGAATTTTTCTTTGTTTCTGTCATAAAATTTTGCAAATTAGTAATTTTTCTTCACAAATTTTGGCCAAAATTTATACTGCTACTTATCTTTGGTAAAAATAACCCAAATAAGTATATATTATTTGGTCTTTGTGAAAGTTATAGAGTCCACAAACTATGGTGCTATTCATTGAAAATTGATCACACTTGATCACACCTGATGTACTGAAGGCCTATCTCATTTCTTGAGACACTAAAAAGTCAGGAAAGTACAAATACCCCCAAAAGACCCCTTTTTGGAAAGTAGACATTCCAAGGTATTTAATAAGGGGCATGGTGAGTTTTTTGAAGTTGTAATTTTTTCCCACAATTCTTTGCAAAATTAAGATTTTTATTTTTACAAATTGACGTATTAACAGGTTATTTCTCTCACACAGCATATGTATACTTGGAACTACACCCCAAAACACATTCTACTACTCCTCCTGAGTATGGCGATACCACATGTGTGAGACTTTTTCACAGCCTGGCCACATACAGAGGTCTAACATCCAAGTAGCAACATCCGGCATTCTAGGAGCATAAATTACACATATAATTTCCTGACAACCTATCGCACTTTTGAAGGCCCTGGAGCACCAGGACAATGGAAACCCCCATAAAATGACCCAATTTTGGAAAGCAAACACCCCAACGTATAATTTTTGAGGCATAATGAGTCTTTTGAACGTGTCATTTTTTTCCACAAGTTTTTGGAAACTGTGGAAAGAAAATGAAAATGCATTTTTTTTTTTTACACAAAGTTGTCCATTTATTAAATATTTCCAACACATAGCATGTACATATCAAAAATTGCACCCCAAAATACATTCTGCTATTTCTCCTGAGTATGGCGATACCACATGTGTAACACTTTTACACAGCCTAACCACATACAGAGGCCTAACATCCAAGTAGCACTTTACACAAAGTTGTCCATTTATTCACTTTTAAGACTGGGCCTATTTTTTACACTTGGTGTTTAAAAGCTAAAATCATTTTTTTTGCTAGAAAACTACTTAAAACCCCCAAACGTTATATATTTTTTTTTAGCAGAGACACTAGTGAATAAAATGGAGATTGTTGCAATATTTTTTATCACACCATATTTGGTCTGACATCATAGTCTTCCAAATGCAATTTTTTTGAGAAATATTCACTTTTTTTAATTAAAATATAAGAAAACAGTAAATTTAGCCCAATTGTTTACCATAATGTGAAAGATAATGTTATGCCGAGTAATTAGATACCCAACATGTCATGCTTCAAAATTGCGCACGCTCACCGAATGGCGCCAAACATTGGTACTTAAAAATCCCCATAGGCAACATTTTAAAAATTTCTACAGGTTACTAGCTAAGAGTTACAGAGGAGGTCTAGGGCTCAAACTATTGCTCTCGCTCTAATGATCGCGGCGATACCTCACATGTGTGGTTTGAACACCGTTTACATATGTGGGCGGGACTTGGGTATGCATTCGCTTCTGCGGGCGAGCTAACGGGACAGGGCGCTTTCATTTTTTTTTCCTATTTATTTTATTTATTATTTTTTTATTTTTACACAGTTTTAAAAAAAAAAATGTTTTGATCATTTTTATTCCTATTACAAGGAATGTAAACATCCCTTGTAATAGAAATAGGCATGACAGGTCCTCTTTATTGTGAGATCTGGGGTCAAAAAGACCTCACAACTACACTAAAAAAGAAAAAAAAAATTGTTGAAAAAAAAAAGGGCCTTTAAACCGGTTGCTAGGCAACGACTTTTGACGTAGCTCCGGTCCTCCAAGACCATAGAGTCGAGTGAGGGCCATCTTGCCCTCTCTCGACTTCCTGTTTCTGAGGATCCGGGTGCGGTAAGCTGGGAAAACCTCTGGGACGCGGCTGGAGGGGGGGGGGCACCTCTTCCCCTGCACCGTAAGGGTAATTCCGCGGCGAATCTGCCATTGGGACCACCCTTATCTGAAAGCCAACCGCCCGCCGTTTAAAAAAATACCGGGGTTATGACAGCTATCTGCTGCCATAACCCCAGTATTTAGCTTTTAATGACCGATGTATATAGTCATTAGGCGGTCGGTAAGTGGTTGCATGTATATAGCAAAAATTGCACCCCAAAATACATTCTATAAAGGAAACTGTACAGGAATAGTCCGAGTCCATCTCCGCCCTGCTACTATTAGCGATTTCTAATTCTGAATCAGATTTGGATATGGATTCGGATAATGATGAGAGCTCCCCGGTGCTCTCATCAGTCATGGAGAGGACCTGAAGGGCCTCCTCGCTGCTGTACATCCTTTTTGACATGCTGGCTGTGATGGGCTGTTTGACGGGTGACGGTTGACTGCGGATGATCACTGATGGGTGGCAGGTGACTGATAGGTGGCAAGTGACGGTCACTGATGGGTTGACAGATGACGATGACTGATGGGTTGACAGGTGACAATGACTGATGGGGTGACATGTGACAATGACTGATGGGGTGACAGGTGACGATGACCGATGGGGTGACAGATGACGATGACTGATGGGGTGACAGGCAACGATGATTGATGGGTTGACAGATGACGATCACTGATGGGGTGACAGGTGACAATGATTGATGGGGTGAGAGATGACGATCACTGATGGGGTGACATATGACGATCACTGATGGGGTGACAAGTGACGATGATTGATGGGGTGACAGATGACGATCACTGATGGGGTGACAAGTGACGATGATTGATGGGGTGACAGGTGACGATGACTGATGGGGTGACAGGTGACGATGACTGATGGGGTGACAGGTGACGGTGATTGATGGGGTGACAGGTGACGGGCGATGGTCACCGATGGGTGACAGGTGACGGGCGATGGTGCACGGCGGTACTGATGGCAGTCTCTGGTGACAGGGGAAATTTAGGCTACGTTCACATGTGAGCGTAGAAATCGTGGGCAGAATCACCGCGATCCGGAAATCATTGCAAATCGCGGGGCGCCAGTGCGTTGCCCATGATTTGCAATAGCACCCCAAACGCTGTGCGATGTTGCCGCGATTTCCGCCTGCTGAATCGCGTTAACATTGTGCAAACAACGCATGACGCCCCAAAGAAACTCTTGTACCTTTTTTGGGTGTCATGCGATGTTTGCGTGATGTTACCGCGACTCGGCAGGCGGAAATTGGACTGTGTGGGGACCTTTATTTTTGTGCTTTTACTTTTACAGGTGTACAGAGCAGTAACTCACTGTTTCTGGCTCCGCTCTCCACACACTGGAAACTGTGTGAGGGGAGAAGAGCTAGTAACAGTAAGTTACTGCTCTGTGTTTACATTTTGTGATCGGCTGTGAATGGATGGACTGCCGGTGACTAGCTGTGTTTCTAGGGAACACAGAGCCACCGACATGACCGCGCTGCGCGCTCTTGATCACGCGGTCATCTTCTGGGCTCCTCTATTGTGATCGACTGTGTGATTAGATGCTCATTGGCTGTTTCCCCCCTGCCGGTGACGGGCTGTGTCCCGGTGACACGCCGCCACCGACAGTGCAGGGCGGCGCGCATACGATCGCGCGCCTGCCCTGCCTGAATGGGCCGCCGTCATATGACGGCGGCCCAGAACAATGGTCGCACCGCTCCGCCGTGATATGACGGCGGCAGGCGGCAAGTGGTTAAAGTTATTTCAAATGAATACATAACAGGGTTAATGGGGGTACTTTACATATGATTACATTTTGCGTTCAACATTATAGCTATACTGTTGTAGAAGATTTTCACTAGGGATGGGTTCTGTGTTTCGACTCGAACATTAGCTGTTCGTGTGTTCGCAGAACGCATGAACAAACGGGGCGTTCGGCGGGAAGTTCGCCCGCCAATGAGCGCCCCATAATGCACTGCGATGTTGCAGTGCATTGATTGCTGATGATTGGCCAAAGCATGCACCTGACCTGTATGCTTTGGCCAATCACAGCACAATGTCCTGAGGGTGCCTTTGGCCAATCATGGCTGAGGGCCTAAGTCCACGTCCCACACTACATAAGGCTGCTGCTTACATGGCAGCCATGTATAGTGTGTGATAATGGAGATTAGGCAGGTAGTTAGTGGATAGTGAGTTGAGTTAGATTAGTGCAGTCAGCGTAGTGTACAGGCATACTCCACTTTAAAATGTATGAATATGTTGTAGTCCTGAGTCCCCTCTCGGTGCTCCCCAAGTTTTGTGTCCCTGTCACTTATGGTTTGGGAGCAGTGCAATGCCAGGCTGACCAATATTTCCCATAGATGCCAATGTTAAATACGGAGAGCAGTGCCACGTCATGCTGACCAAGATTTCCCATAAATGCCAATGAGCACTGAAAGCTGAAAATTGGTCAGGGCAGGAGGAGGGTGAAAAGTGCCCTGTATTTAAGTGGTTAAGGGGAACCCTATGACAGAATCTAAAAAAAAAAAAAAATGGTGTGGGCTCCCCCCCAAAATCTATACCAAGCCCTTTGGGTCTGGTATAGATTTTAAGAGGAACTCCACATCAAAATAATTTTTTAAAAAAGGGCGTAGGGTCCCCCCCCCCATAATCCATACCAAGCCCTTTGGGTCTGGTACTGATTTTAAGATAAACTCCATACCAAAATTTAAAAAAAAAATGGCATGGGGCCCCCCTAAAATCCATACCAGATTCTTATCTGAGCATGCAGCCAGACAGGCCAGGAAAGGTGGGGGATGAGCGAGTGACCCCCCCCCCCCCCCACCCACCTGAACCATACCAGGCCGTTTGCCCTCAACATGGGAAGGGTGCCCCCCAAAGCACCTTGTCCCCATATGGGGACAAGGTCCTCTTCCCAAGAACCCTGGGCTGTGGTTGTGGGGGTATGCGAGTGGGGGGCTTATCGCAATCTGAAAACCCCCTTTTAAAATAGGTGGCCCCAGTTCCCGCCCCATTTACCAAAAAAGTGTAAAAAAGTAAAAACCACAGAACACAATTTTTGACAAGTCCTTTATTAAAAAGAAAAATAAATTCAAAAACGCTTTGTCTCTTCAGAGGCTACCAGCCGTCTGCCCGGTGAATGGGTAGGGGTACGATGTACCCTATACCCATTAACATAGGGGGGCAGGATCTTGTGGTCCCCTAGTTAAAGGGGGCTTCCAGATTCCGATAAGTCCCCCACCCACAGACCCCGACAACCACAGCCCAGGGTTGCTGGGAAGAGGGACCCACCCCCCCCATGTCGAGGGCATGTGGCCTGCTATGGTTCAGGAGGGGTGGGGGCATGCTCAGATACGAGTTTGATATGGATTTTGGGGGGGGGACCCCACGCCGTTTTTTTTTTTTTAAATTGTGGCCTACGCCGTTTATTTCATTTTTTATATCTGTATTGCCAGGAGCCGACAATACATTACAGCCGTGAGCAAGTTTAAATTACATTTCTCTTACGTACTCCGACAGTCGCCGCCTCTTCATATTCGTCACTAATGGGGTTATTGACCTTTGCTCCGTAGGAGTGCTAGGCAACAGAATATATTAATATCAAAGCTTTTAGCATATCCCACCCCCAGGGGGTGGTCCCCTCAGTCAATACCTCCTTGCTTCCTGCATACCAACTCAGTTTCATATGCCTAGCTCAGGAGTGCAGGCTGTTCCTGTGCTGGGGCTCTTAGTCTCAGCCACTTTTCTCTCTTTTTGATTTTATTTGAAGTTTTTTTCTCTTTCTTTTCCTTAGCTGTTTATTTCCAGCATTAGTTAGTTCTTCTGATGAAGATAATCGTGCGGAGCTGGGTCTCAGTCTGGCCACCCTGGATCCCAGGGCTCAGGGCCAGGGGCTTCCCAGCCTGCCATCGAGCGTTCAGCTTAGGTTTTGCCCTGGCACATTGAACGACCCATCCCTGTTCGCTGCAGGGATGCTATCGGTGAGGTGGCTACCTCACTGGACGCCATTGCGGTTTCGCACCGCAACTCCACTGCGTCATGCTTGCGACACTCCCTGTCCTCAGTACTGCGGTTTGGTCACTGGAGTAGGCTCCCCACGCCATCCGGACTGGTAAGTGTATCTCTATGTGGGGACCTGTCTTTTTTGGGTGTCAGTCTGGGACTGTGTGACCCTGCATGTCTGTGTGACTGCTGTGCTCCCTGTCAGCTCCTGTGTGCACTTGCTGCCTGTGTGTGGGCTGTGAGGGGGGGCTCTCCCGCTCTGCTGGGTGTCATGTGAAGCAGTAAGATTTTTAGACATGCTGTGCGGCGATCGCTGCGGCGATCCGCCATTTTTCTTGGGAAAATAATTATGGTGGAAGGTCCTGTGTGGTACCGCACACGTTTTTGGCGCCAAACGCCGCCATTTTGAGCGGCGATCGATCCCACATGTCAGTGCCATGTTCTCTTTGCCCAGGGTTTTGTCCTCAGCCGAGCGGCCATGTTTGTGTAGCCTTGCAGAGGCTTCATGGGGGCGGTCAGTCTTGCATCACTTCCTTTTCCTCTGGCACAGCGATCGGTGCAGCAGCCTGTGTGAGCTCTCCAGGTTTTATATCTCTTTTTTTTCCTGTATTCCTTGCCCAGTTTATTATCCCTGTGGGGGTCAGTGTGTTCGGTGGGTGCGGTGGGCAGCGCTCACCGCGATCTTAAAGGGGCAGTACCCTTTATTAATTTTTTGCTGGGGCATGGATTCTCAGGATTGCAAGTTTCCTCCCACCCTGGTGGGGGGCCAAGGGGCTGCTGCTTCCCCCGAGGGGGCTGATCTGGCCACTATTGTGGCAAACTTGGCTGCTCAGGTGCAGATGCTGGTGGCTGATCGATCCACAAAACGGCCCAGGGTGTCTATTTCCTCTGATTCAGAGGGCGATGGGGCTGCTATGGCTGGAGTGCCCTTCTCAGGGTCTCACTCATCCCTAGACCTCGTGGGGTCTGACGGGGAGGCTGAGGTGGAAGGGGTTGATAATTCTCCCCCTGTCTCGTCTGAAGAGCTTGCACTCATGGATGAGTTGGTTGCTTCTATCAAGGAAACACTGCATTTGCAGGATGACCCATGACCTCCTGCTTTGATGTCCTCTTATGGGACGCAGAGAAAACGCAAAACATCGCAGGTTTTTCCTTGCTCTACGGAATTTCAGCGCGCGGTTGATGAGCAATGGCGCAATTTAAAAAAGCCTTTTGCTGTGCCGAGTAGATTCAAGCTGCGTTATCCCTTTACACCGGCTACTGATGAGCGTTGGTGTGTACCGCCTCAGGTGGATCACGCGGTGGCGATTTTGAATAAATCAACTGCGATCCCTGCTGAGGATACCCCGGTGTTCCGGGACCCGACGGACAGGAGATTGGAATCTCTGGCCCGTCATGCTTATACGGTTGCTGGCTCTATGCTGAAGCCTATTTTTGCTTCCATTATGGCAGCCCAGGCTATTGCGGATTGGACGCAGGTGCTCCGGCGCACTCTGGTGGCTGACTCTGCCCCGCCGACAACTTTGGCTATGGTGGATCAAATTCATCAGGATGTCATGTATTTGTGTGATGCGGACTTGGATTTAGTCCCTTTGGCTGCACGTCTTTCTAGTGTGGCGGTCTTGAACCGTCGCCTGATATGGTTGAAATGTTGGTCTGTTGACCAATCTTCTCGCAAGACTCTGGCAAATTTGCCCTACGCGGGATCCCGCCTTTTTGGCGAATCTTTGGATACCCTGATAAAGGGTATTTCTTGGGGTAAGAGCACTCTCTTGCCCCAATCTAACAAGACTAAGTTTGTTCGCGGTAAGAAGAATGCTTCGTTTAGGCCCTCTCAGGGGTCCTTTCGTGCCTTTCGGTCGCACTATAAGGGCAAGCCCTTCAAAGGCCAAGGCTCCCAGAAGAAGCCGTGGGCGGGTAAGCAGAAGTCCGGCCAGTCCGGATCCGCTGCCCACAACAATGCGGCCTGAAGGGGCGCCCTCACCCGTTTCTGGGGTGGGGGGACGTTTGTTCGGTTTTCTTCAACCCTGGCTGGACCGCATTCGGGACAGGTGGGTTCAGGAAATCGTTCGATCTGGATACAAGATCGAGTTTCTCTCTCGGCCGACAGGCAGATTTTTCCCCTCAAACCTTCAGCTGACTCCGGAGCGCTTGCAGGATCTGCACCTGGCGGTGCGGGACCTGCGGGCCCAGGGAGTGGTGGTTCCGGTGCCTCATCGGGACAGATTTCGGGGGTTCTACTCCAATCTGTTCACTGTGCCCAGAAAGGAGGGCAAAGTATGTCCGATTCTGGACTTAAAAGCTCTGAACCGCTTTGTGCGGGTTCGCACGTTTCGCATGGAATCCCTGCGCTCGGTGGTGGCTGCCCTGGTTCCGGGGGAATTCATGGCCTCCATCGACTTGAAGGATGCGTACCTACACATCCCCATTTTCGAGGGTCACCAGAGGTACCTTCGATTTGCCATTGCGGAGGGTCATTATCAATTTGTGGCGTTACCCTTCGGTCTCGCTTCGGCTCCGCGGGTTTTCACCAAGGTGCTTGCGCCGGTTCTGGCTTTACTGAGGGCCCAGGGCATTTCGTCGGTTGGACGATAAATTTTCCAAAATCGACGTTGTGTCCGTCGGTTCGTCTTCCCTACCTGGGGATGATTCTGGACTCTGTTCAAGCGAAGGTCTTCCTGCCGGAAGACAAGCATTGGACACTTCAGTGCGAAGTCAGGTCCCTCAGGGACAATCAGTGCTCGTCCCTCCGGACGTGTATGAGGTGTCTGGGATTGATGGTTTCGGCCTTCGAGGCGATTCCCTTCGCCCAGTTTCACACACGGGAGCTTCAGGCGGAAGTCCTGGCCAAGTGGGACGGGCGTCCGCAATCTCTGGATCTGCGGCTGTCGTTATGCCATCTCACCTGAAGGGGTCTTTTGTGGTGGCTCCAGTCCCCGGCGGTGTCGGGGGGCAAGTCCTTTCGTCCTTTGTCATGGACGGTGATTACCACGGATGCCAGCCTGTCCGGCTGGGGTGGTGTTCTGGGCGTTTTGTCCGCCCAGGGAACTTGGTCGGAGGAGGAATCCTCCCTTCCGATCAACATTCTGGAATTGCGGGCGATATCTCTCTGTCTTCTGCGTTGGACGGACAGGCTTCAGGGCCGTCCAGTTCGGGTGCAGACGGACAATGCCACAGTGGTGGCCTACATCAACCACCAAGGAGGCACCAGGAGTGCCCGGGCGGCTCGGGAAGTAGCCGACATTCTGTCTTAGGCCGAGACGCACATCCCGGCGATCTCTGCAGTTCACATTCCGGGGGTGGAAAACTGGCAGGCGGATTATCTGAGCCGCCAGACTCTGGACCAGGGAGAATGGTCCCTTCACCCGGATGTCTTCCAGATGTTATGCGCGAAGTGGGGGTCCCCAGATGTGGACCTGTTCGCGTCTTGTCTAAATCACAAGGTGGAAAGGTTCGTGGCAAGGATGCGCGATCCTCGGGCAGGCGCCTCGGACACGTTAGTGACGCCCTGGCATCAGTATCGTCTGATGTATGCCTTTCCACCGATTCAGCTGCTGTCCAGGTTCCTTCGCAGGTTGGCCTCGGAACCGAAAACGGTGATTCAGGTGGCACCGGACTGGCCTCGCCGGTCTTGGTACGCAGACCTCGTGAATCTGGCGGTCGACACTCCGTGGCGTCTGTCTCTTCGAGCGGACCTTCTGTCTCAAGGGCCGATATTCCATCCTGCTTTACAGTCGCTGGCTCTAACGGCCTGGCTGTTGAAAGCCAGGTCCTGAAGGATAGGGGTCTCTCCCCTGAGGTCATTCCCACTTTGATCAAGGCCAGGAAGGCCTCTTCGGGGAAGATTTACTACCGTACTTGGAAGGCGTATTTTGCCTGGTGTGAGTCCAGGGGGTATTCCCCTCGCTCATACTCGGTATCGAGAGTGTTGGCTTTCCTCCAAACTGGAGTGGACCAGCGTTTGGCGCTGGCCACGATTAAGGGTCAGATTTCTGCGCTGGCCATTCTTTTTCAACGTCCTGTGGCGTCTAACTCTTTGGTTAGCACCTTTGTTCAAGGGGTGCGACATTTGGTCCCTCCTAGGAGGGAGCCTTTGCCTCCGTGGGATTTGAACCTTGTTCTGTCCGTGTTACAACATGCTCCTTTTGAGAATATCAGGGAGATCTCGTTGTCTTTGTTGTCCAAGAAGGTTGCCTTCTTAGTAGCGATTACTTCGGCTAGCAGGGTGTCGGAGCTGGCGGCCTTGTCCTGCAAGTCTCCGTATTTGGTGATTCACTTGGATAAGGTGGTCTTGCGACCTAACCCATCTTTTCTTCCGAAGAGAATTTCTGAATTTCACCTCAATGAGGACATTGTCTTGCCTTCGCTTTGTGCGAAGCCTAAACATCAGAAGGAGGTGGCTTTTCATTCCTTGGATGTTGTTCGGGCGATCAGGATGAGGGACCTCGGAAGGGTATGGCGGCACTTCTACCATCGCCAAATGGATCAGACAGACCATTGAGCAGGCCTATGCTTTGAGGGGGAAGGTTCCTCCCATGCCTGTGAAAGCGCACTCTACCAGATCTCTGAGTACGTCTTGGGCCTGTGATCATCGGGCTTCTGTGGCCCAGGTGTGTAAGGCGGCGACTTGGTCGTCCGTTCACACCTTCTCCAAATTTTGCAAGGTGGATGTTCAGGCATCGGCAGATGCTTCTTTTGGCCGTAAAGTCCTTAGTGCGGCAGTGCCTTAGGGTCCCTTATTTGGGCTCTTGACTGCTGCTGAGGTACTTGTTTTTCCTGGGTTGTTGCTCCTGTTGAGCACGTTTTCCTGTTGCCCGGTTGGTTTTCTTACTTTGGTAAGGTTCCTTTCGCTGATGTGGGTATTGCGTTGCTTTAGGCGCGGCTGCTGTTTTTCCCACCCCTCATGTCTACACTGCTTTGGGACGTCCCCATTAGTGACGAATATGAAGAGGTGGTGTCTGTCGGAGGACGTAAGAGAAAATGGAATTTTTGTAAAATCTTACCTGTAAAATTCCTTTCTCTGAGTCCTCCGACAGTCGCCGCCCCCGCCCCTCTTTTGGGGTTTGTTTGTATACTCTACTGCTATTCTACTGAAACTGAGTTGGTATGCAGGAAGCAAGGAGGTATTGACTGAGGGGACCACCCCCTGGGGGTGGGATATGCTAAAAGCTTTGATATTAATATATTCTGTTGCCTAGCACTCCTACGGAGAAAAGGTCAATAACCCCATTAGTGACGAATATGAAGAGGCGGCGACTGTCGGAGGACTCAGAGAAAGGAATTTTACAGGTAAGATTTTACAAAAATTCATTTTTTTTCCTTTTGAAATGTCAGTATTGCTGCAGCAGACTCCAAACATCGTACAGATGCGCCACTTTACAGGCACATTAAGGGAACCCCCCCAGGCACAATATTTAAAATAATTTTTTCATTTTTATTGTTTCACTTTAAGCATCATTAAAATCACTGCTCCTGTAAAAATGTTAACTTAAAATTTTTATTTTGCATTGATACATGTCCCCTAGGGCAGTATCCGGGTCCCCATATACTTTTTATGGCAATAACTTGCATATAAGCCTTTAAAATTAGGACTTTTGATTTTTCATGTTCGTGTCCCATAGACTTTAATAGAGTTTGTATTTTCGCTAGAACTTTTTCCCTGTTCGAGATGTTCTGGTGCGAAATGAACAGGGGGGTGTTTGGCCCATCACTAATTTACACTAAACATATTTTATGTACAAATGAAGCAGAGTAGGAAAGGTTTTCCACTTTCTAATACAGTGACAAACCTCTGAGTACCTCCCTTGTGGACCACAGGGAGGTCTCTCTGCTCAAATTCTCCCCAGTCAGCTTGAATATCGTCAATGGGCTCTTTCAAGTCTACAACCACTCAGGCTCGGTTCACACTACTGTGATGCAATTTTGACTCGATTTGCAGTGTCATTATGTAGAGTAACTTTGATGCAAATTTGCTTGCATTTTGGATGTAGTTTACATATTCGATGGGGCCAAATTACACTGTAAATTGCACCAAAGAAGCACAGGACCCTTTTCTAATGATACCTTACAGCTGAGCTGCATTGATGTGAATAGGCACCATTGGAAGCAAAGTTATTTCCATTGTGATGTGATTCAATGTGACCCAAGTCGCATCTGAAATCGCATCAGTGTGAACCAGGCCTCAAAGTTTATTCAGATCTCTCCAGTGTGGAGCAAATTAGTCTCACAATACTATTAAACAGCAGATCTAAAGCCCCGTACACAAGCATAGAAAATTGGCTTGTTAGTATGATGCTTCCTACAACCGACTCTGAAAAAAATCTGGTGTGCAGACTATAACATTTTTGTTGGCCGTCAAAACACGGCCGATTTTCGTGCAGTCAGTACTGATTTCGACAGGGAAAAATCTTATGAGCAAGACTGGGCATGCTCAGATAAGAAAGAACACAAAGAAAGCAAACCAACACTTGACATCACTTCAGAAGCAGATTTTTGTTGGGCGAGAAAATTTGTGTGCAGTCTAGGCACATTTCAACCAACAAAACACAACTCTGGACAAAAGACGGACGATTGGTCGGCCGATAATCGTTGCGTGTGTACGGGGCTTAATTGCTAAACAAGAAGCTCTTTTGTTAACCTTCTGTTAGCAGCAGGATAAATATCTTCAGGTTTTCATCATTCTGCTTGTAAATGGAAAACATGTTCAGAAATTGAATTGATAGACGCAACATGACTTATGCTGAGTTATTTGATACTCTATGGTTATGCTATTCTTTTATTTACACAGGATTCTATCCAAAGATAATATGGTGCTAGTTATGTGTTTTCTGGTGATGCTGCCAGCAGTGATAATCATCCTATGGAGAAGAAGTCACATGCCTGTACTTTCCCTGGATGGGACTGTGTAATCAATATAATGAAACAATTAATCAGCTGCACAAAGTGTGAAGGGTGTTGGTGTCATTTCCTGAACACACCCATATACAACACATAGCTGTGGAAGTAAAGACATTGCTTTATGAAATCATGTAGTGAGAAAATGTTAGGGTGCCATTGCTGACCTCTGAAAATCTAGCTTTCTGGCTGCCATGCTGATCCAGCAGATCAGCTGTTCTGACTTCACTCTGACATTCTAATCTGCATGCTTGTTTCAAGTCAGTGACTGAAAAAGTATGCATACCAGAGACCTCCAGACAATTAGTATTCTTAAGAGGGGGTCACCGATGGCAGACCATTTACAGTATTTACTAGAAAAGTGAAGTTACGATGTGCCGAGTATTATAATTTGGTGGGACCGTTTTCTTCAAGGTACCTCTCATGGGCACGAAGCACATTACCATAGCTCTCCGGGTAGAAGTCTCAAGATTTAAGAAAAAAAAAACATGCCAGGCTATTAACAACAGCTTAAAAAGCTTGTTATAATAATTGTTGAAAAAAAAAAATCAACATGTTTTGGGGTTTCTTTAAGTCCCCCTTCATCTGGCTGCTATTCCAGCATTTGCAGCAAAGTTTAAACATGCTAATGAAATCCAAACCTAGCATATGCAATTTTTGGTAAATTTGTGGAACTGAAAGCATTGGGACTTTATATATGCCAAATGAGAACAAACACATAAGTAAAAAATGTAAAGTTTTTCCTTTACAAAGCTTTTATACAAAAGGACCTTCCAGTAATTCCAAGCTACATTGGTATTATGTATACATGCATTTGTACGTGGTCTACGCGTTTCCTGGGATCCCCGGCTTCTTCAGGACTATACATGTTTCTTGTTTATACATAAGGCTCTTACTGTGATTAAAAAGAAAACAGGAAAAAAAAAGAATTACAAAACAGTCAATATGAACAAAAACAAATGCATATAATCCATATTTACAGCATAATTACAAACTCAAATTACCTTGTGATTGCAGAGAGGGGGGAAAGGGAAGGAGGAGAGGGAGAGAAAAAAAAAAAAGAAAACCCTATATAACCCCAAATAATCTCTATAT
Organism: Pelophylax lessonae; assembly: GCF_965119305.1. Taxonomy (NCBI): domain Eukaryota; kingdom Metazoa; phylum Chordata; class Amphibia; order Anura; family Ranidae; genus Pelophylax; species Pelophylax lessonae. The sequence continues at coordinate 197,546,655 of NC_138776.1, forward strand.
TTCAACAACATATTAGAATTGTAACAGATTATATATATACCCAATTGTATAGCAAAGAATTACCTATAATCCAAGGAGGTTTGTTGCGAGAGATTTGCGTCACTAAAACAGAGGAAAGATATCGGGGAACTTTCTCCTGATTTTTTGTAAATCCTATGCAATTCTTCATTTAGATTCCCCCAGCACAATATTTCTAAACCCTGATGAAGAGGAACTTCAACCCCCCGAAATGTGTTGGATGTTTTTTAATGATTGCTACAATGAATAAACTTTATCTAAGAGGTCAATAATAGGCCAGTTGCTCTCTTTTCTCTACCAATCTTGAGCCCCAACAGGATTACTTAAAAAAAAAACTGCAGAATGCATTGAGAACATATGATTTACCAACAGCTGGGGTGTCATACTAGGTTTATTATAATGCTTAGGACAATGTATTGCAAAACTGGGCAAACCACATGCTCAGGAATGGATCACACAACCATTGCTACAAGAACTATCAGTGGTGTTACCAGAAGACTATTTTGCTGGCATGTTAAGCAATGAAGGACATTGATTACAATGGTTTATCTGCTGAAAGTTCGTTAAACAGATGTTTGAACGGAAATTTAAGGAAAGGACATTATCATCTGCGGAAAAAGAGAATAGAAGATTCATTGACAAAATCATTTCCGAGAAGCTTTGTAGCTGTTTCTGTGGCCTTTGTCTTATGAACTGAATATTTATTATTCTTTTGTTTTAGTGTTTACCTTTTTTATGTTTTGTACTCATGTCGTATTATAAAAAGGAAAAAAACAGATAACCTATTGTGCCCCTTGTGTGAGATCGTGACCGGTCACATTTTGTTTTCCCAACATTAATGAGCCAGACTGTTTAGTAAAAAACACTGAAATGTTAAGTAGAATAGTACAAATTCCAACTGTTGAAGAGTACAACAGAAACAAAAAACAACCGTGCTAGAAAATGAACATATAACCTGTTGCAGCTGCTGCCACAGGAAACTAATATAGTGCCCTAAACTTCCGTATTATAAAGCCCCAAAAGAACTGAAAAGGGCTATAGCACTATACACCCAAACAAAGAAACTCATTGAAATAAAGTCCAGAAACATAATGGGGTTTATTTCCTATAAGGGCTCTTTCACACAGGCGGACCGTTCAGATCCGCCTGTGTTTTTTTGGCGGATCTGAACAACCCTCCATGCATCCCTATGGGGCATCGGATGTCAGTGAAGACATGTCCGCTGATATCCGATCCGTCAAATCTGGACGGATGGAAACCCGATTTTCTATCCATCCAGCGGATCGGATGAGAGCGGACCGACGGTCCGTTCCCATCCGATTTCCCCCATAGAGATGCATGGGGAACTGACAGCTGTGTCTCTACACACAGAGCGGAGACACAGCTGTCATCCTCCTGCTCAGTGGGGGATTGGTGGATCAATCCCCCGCTGAGAAAAACGGACTCCGTCCGACGGACGGAGTGTGTGAAAGGGGCCTTACTGAAGAATGCAAAATCTGGTGCAGCTGTGCATGGTAGCCAATTAGCTTCTAATTGCAGCTTGTTCAATTAAGTTTTGATTAAAAAAAAAAGAGCTACACCAAATTTTGCACTCTCCAGTTTTAGAAAAACAACCCCAAAGAGTCAGTCCAATGTTATGTGCATAGAATGATAATAAATGTAATCTCGTAGCTGTGCTCTGGGATTTTGTCCAATAACAATGGTGCAACTTCAGATTATATATCAGTGTGCCATGTTCCAACTCAGTGGCTCCACACCATCCCAGTAGGTGATCCTCCAATATGAATAAATAAATTACCATGGTGGAACCAACTATTTCAATAATTAGAAAGAAAAAATAGAAATGTAGCAATTTGCAGAATATATGTATTTATTTATTTATTTACATGTTTTTGGAACCCTCCTTTTGACATTTTTTTTTAAATACTATTTTTAACAATGTATTTTTGTATGGTTTTATCAATATTTGCATATTTTATATTTGTTGTATTTAATGTGATTTACATATTATTATACCTGTATTCCTTTGCAATATTTTTTTTTTATACTTTAAAGTGTAACTCCACTTTTGTTGAGAAAAAAAAAAACATTCCCCTCTGGGTGATCTACAGTATGTACATTGCAAGGATTTTAACAAACTTGGTTGCAGATTCTTACCTTTTGTTATTCTGAAGAAATCATGGTTTGCTCCTCTGTGCCCCTGGGCTGGGTGGGTCTCATGGGAGTGGTTTCATAGTATCTGTCAGCTGTGGCAGTTGCAGGGCTCTAATGAGGAAATCTGCTTGGCCTGTATTACTTTAGATGTGTTCCTATTAGGAGTATCTCACCAGAAATGACATTTTTGTGGCAGGGGATACCAGAAATCTGACTTGTATCTTAGTACAGACTTCTGGGAAAAATGGTGAGCCAATCACACAAGCAGGAAATGATGTTTCTGGGATGTAGTCAGTACACATTCTGTGTACAGAAGAGCTCCAGGTAGATAATATTGCATTGCATTTTCAGAAAATAACAGCAGCTGAAGATTGAAAAGGAAAGGTCATTTTTAATAACATTCAATTACAACATGATTTGTGTCGCAATTGTACACGCTTTATTGTTTTTTCTTTATTTGCTGATATTTTTTCCCCACGAAAGTGGAGTTACCCTTTAAATGGGGAAGTCAAAATAGGTTTTTGCTGTGTTTGCCCTACATCCACACAAGATGGCGCTGTATATGGGGCATAAGGCATAGGTATATTGGTATTGTTAAATAGATGTAAGAATGTATAATAACATACTGAGACATTAAGATCATATGCTGTTGTGCTATCTTGTGAGAAGATAAGGGAATTATATGTGCAATAGCTATGTTTGGTAAGAAGGCAGCAACTCTTAGTATGGTTATATAGGTGGGGGTTTATATATATATATATATATAGTGAAGAACAGAGTGAAGCCAGTTTTTGTCTGCTCCTGAGGAGGTTGCATAGTAATAATGAAACGCGTAGGCAAAGACTTCTGTGACAGCACTTTTTATTTTTGTTTTTTATTGTTTGAGCCAGATGGACTTGTGTCTTTTTTCAACCTGACTAACTATGTAACATCCACTCGGTGGAGCGCACGCTGATTGCACACAGCAGTTCTTCCTATTTTGTGTACACACTCCTATTAATACATGCATTGGATTATTTTTTTTCCTAATAAAAAAAGGTGTTTTCACCATAAATGGCTTTTTCTCCCTTAACTTCATTTGTTTATTAACCAAACTTGGCAAGTGACCGCTAGTGATGCATAAGGGTCCGGATATCCTGGAAGATTGGGTGCATACCTTCCAGTGGATACCTTGTGCACTTTTTTGACTCCCTTGCTAACACATGGGGTCAGATTTCTCTGGTGAGTGTGGTGTGTATTGGGGAACCACCTACAGGTATGGTGTGGAGGGACTGGAACATGACATGCTGATATATCATTTGAAGTTGCACTATTGTAATCCACAGAGCACGACTATAAGTTTGAATTTATAATCATTATATGCACATAATATTGAACTGACATTTTATGTTTCTGGACTTTATTTCACAGAGTTTGCTTATTTGTTTGGATGTATAGTGATGTGTGCCATTTTAGTTCTTTTGGGGCTTTATAATACTGAATTTCAGGGCACTATATTGGTATCCTGTGGCAGCAGCTGGCATAGGTTATATATTCATTTTCCAGCACGACTGGTTTTTGTTTGGTTTTCAACAATTGAAGAATGGCTGGAAAAATAGCAAACTAGGTGCTGCCTCAAAGATATTCATGTTGGCCCTAACATGGACTTGGTTCTAGGTCGAAAAGTGAACTCACAACACACATGTGTTGGCGTAACACACAATAAAACATGCATTTTTCAATGTATTTCCAAAAAGCAAGGTAAAACAGGGTATATGTGCTCTGCTGTGCCAATCTTATAGTATATGTTGGTCTTGTAAAGATCGGAGTGATTAGACTGAATAGGTGCATGCCTTTTCAAGAAGTTGTGCCAGTCCAGAACTGCATTTTTAAGGGCATGGCAGCCCATTTTTTTTTTAATGGAACGGTAAAATTCACAAAAGACTGCAATTTGCGACACAGGAGTCCCACGCTTACTGTAACTTGTTACATCACTTCAGCCTCCTGGTTTGCTAACCTGCCACACGGCTGCTTCGGGCCTCATGCCTAGGCCTTAGGTCTGCTCCTCAGACCAACACAAAGGTTTCCCTCCAGTCAAGCGCTCTCATAGCTTACTCACAATCAGCTTGTTACTGCTCTGTGGCAGACTACATCTGCCTCCTGCAGACATGCATGCTTTGACTGCTCCCTGCAATCCCTCTGACTCCTAGAGAGGATGGGAGTCCTCCTGACTCCCATGCACTGACCTCCTATCTGTTGGGTTGAGCCCCCAGCTTTAACCCTGGGTCTAATATGAACTCAGCCCACACCTATGCAATCAGTACATCTGCCTCTCCAAAACTCTGACCTAAACTGCTAAAATGAACAGTGATACGGGCTGGCATCTCCACAGTCTACCGTTCATCAATGGAAAAAATGTGAGGGCTTTTTCTACTATGGATTGCTTCAAATGACGCTGTACCATTTTAAACTAAGACCCGCCTTAGAACAGACGCCATACAATATCTTCTTTTAATGCCCCATACACACGTGCCGATTATCTGCAGACTTACCTTTTCTATGTAGTGCAAGGGCCTGCCGGATTGCATACAAATTGAAAGTGTTTAGGTTTGACCTCATATTATATGGTTTTGGTAAGTCTGCAGACAAAAGTCTGCAGATAATCTGCACGTGTGTATGGGGCATAACTCTACTCATGTATTTTTCCTTTTTCACTGGGGCCTGATGTTTGCTAGTTTCTATGCTAAGCTCCACCAGCATCCCTCCCTTTGTCAAAGGAAACGGTTTCAGTGGCCAATAAGAGCACTAATAGGGCGTGTGTCAAATGGCTTTTGTTTGCTTTAGGTAAACGTTGCATTCTCATACAAATCTATAGGAATGCAACAGTTGCTTGAAGCAGGTCAAATGCATGTTAGAAGGAGGTCTAATGCAGATCAATTGCACCTGTTAATGAACCCTGAATTACCTTGGGAGCCCCTCAAACTAACGGCATCAACACAAGCCCAAAGCCCATCGACAAAGGCCCTTAAAGTGGTAGTAAAGGTGTTTTTGTTGATTTATACTGTACCTACAAGTAAGCCTACAGTATACAAGGCTCACCTGTAGATACAGTAAATACCTCCTCAACATGTATTGTTTAGGAGATATTTACTTAACCACTTTAGCCCCGCTTACATTGAGGCTACTGCGGCAAAGTGCCGCGATCCCGTCCAGCGACGTAGACCTACGTCGCTGGACTCCGCCCCTTGTGGGCGGCGCTCGCGCGCCGCCGGAGGCTCGCTCCCGCTGTGTTCATTCACAGCGGGAGTCGGGCCAGCGGAGGAGCAGCGGCGATTGCCGCTGCTCTGCCCCGATCGTCGGGGATCGAGTCTGGAGATCCGCCCGCTGTGTGTAAACACAGCGGGCGGATCTCCATAGTGACAGGGACTGACAGATGACTTTATCATAAAGCAAAGTGTCAAGCCCCAGTACCAAAATTAAAAATATAATAATTAATACTATGAATTTTTGTTATATTGTAGGGCCACACAATGGGACTATGCGCTGTTTACCTTAGTCCATAAGTTTGCCTAATGTCGTATTACCATTGCATTGTGTATTAGTTGAAGTGTGTGTATAGCCAAATCATTTTTTCCTGTTGTGGATAGAGTGGAGAGCTAGTAAAAACATGTGTCAGGTTGTGATTGCTATCTGTGACAGATTTGCTCTCTCTTTTTATCCTGGTGACCACAATAATCAGAACAGAAAATGATGGAAATCAAAAATTTTACAGTTGTCACTAAAACAGGAGTTAAGCCCCATACACACACGCAGATCGTCGTCATACAAATGTTCGTCTTTTCTCCCCGGGATGTCGGTGTCTGTTGAAAAGTGCAAAGACAGCACAAGGACAGCACAAGAATTTTGTCCGCAGACTTCAGCTGACTGCAGAAGTGATGTCATGTAATGGTTAACTTTCCCTGTGTTTTTTATTTTCTGAGCATGCCCAGTCTTGCAAATCTGCGGTCTGTCGGCTGATTTCTGTACTGACAGGCAAACAATTGTCCGTTCTGGTGTCTGCAGACAAAAATTTTCATGTTTGCAAGAAAGACTCTTGTCTGCAGATTGTGTGCAGACATCTGTCGGAGGCACCATACTAACACGCATACAATCGGCAGATCTTTCGTCCGCCGACGTTTGTATGACGACGATCTGCGTGTGTGTACGGGCCTTAAGGGGGAAATCTTCCAATGGGAGTAACTTTATTGGTGGCAACTGTGTAAAATGGGAATTTCTGCACTTTGAATAGATCACCTCTCACTTCTTGTTGCATTTCCAAAAACAATTTAAACAGCAAAAATGAACTGAGCAGTTTTACCCTTTCCATACTTCCAAAGAGGGCTTTTTATCAGAGCCGCTATTATACTGTTCTCATGTGTCAGCCTACGGTTAAGTGTATGTAACCCAAAATAATAATGTTGTGTAAATAGCTCTATTTTTGACTTGTAAATGTAGTTGTGCAAGGTTTTTTTTTTTTTATATTATTGTAAGTACAGTAAATGCTTAATAAATACTTGTTGTTCCTGCTCTTCATTTAGTCCTTTCCATAATAGGGTGACAACGCTATCCCACCAGCTCCCAATGTTGCAGAAGTATTTGTCACCCTCCTGTGTAAGCTACAAACAGCCGTGCTTTCATCTAGTGCTGTGGGAAACACTCCCTGCTAGTTTACTGACAGCTGCTCTGACCATTTAGCAACCAAGACTTGGAATTTATGCCTTAGTGATGCTACTAACAACCTTAAAAGGGACCCCCTCCCCTTTAAAACTGCCAATGCTATTTAAAGGCAACCAGGTAAACAAGTGACTTACATCTATCAATCAATGCCCCTTTTTAAAATTTTCCCACATTGCCACTGGATGTCATTTGTATGCATCCTGCTCCCACACTACCAGCTTTAAAAAACACCATAATTAGTGGCCAGATTCTTCCTATGTGTTATCTGTGTTGGCCCACTGATAAAGGCAGGCCCAAAGCAAAAAAAATAAAAAATAGGCGCAGGGCCTCATGATGGGGTTTACAGAATACAGGACATCAAGGGTCAATTGGCTGGGGTGTAGCAAGAGGTAAATTATTGGGATTGGTCCAGGAGTGATAGGTGGAGTTTTGGATAGGGGGCATGCTAGGGACAGAGAGTTTGTTTTACAGACCCTGCTGGTGAAGTCGGAAGAACAGGAGTCAAGAACAGGAATCCTCGCCCTCCTGCCCTGTTTTGGGTTGTTTGGTTGTTTTATTTGTAAAAAAAAAAAAACAAAGGAAAGGGTTTGGTGGTTAGGGTCTTGGAAGGCATTAATATTCTTGGAAAAGTTCATAGGGTGACCCATCTAAGGCAAGGAGCCCTCTAGGGGATCCCAGGTAATGCGCAGCTGGGGACCATTAAGTATTAACCCTGATACACAATGCTAATTTGATTTTTGGTGCCTCCCAAGATCGGCAACCTTTATGTTACGGGTACTGGATTTGGTATTGTTTCTGTTTTAAGAAATGTTTATTTTGTTAATTTGTTAAATGAAATGTAAATTTTTCTCAATATTGGTGTTATGCATTATTTGTTCAGAGCTAGTGGCATGGGTTTCAGTTGGGAAGAAATACGATGGGTTGAATTTATCTGTAATACACGAATCCTATCTTTGACAGATCTTGCGCATGTGCAATGTGAGATCTGGCACAGAAATGAAAATGCCTTTGCCAGAAGTTCTCGCAGGATTTTGTGAAATCTGGAGAGATCTTGTAGTGTATAGACAAGGTGATGTAGCCTTCCCAGGGTGCATCGCTGATGGCCTGGCTACATCACCAGTGATTTGAAAAAGGTCCCACAGTTAACAGTGCATGTCAGAGCACAAACCAAGCCATGAACTCCTAGGAATTGTCTGAAGACCTCCGGGACAGGATTGTATCGAGGCACAGATCTAGGGAAGGGTACAGAAAAATCTCTGCAGCATTGAGGGTCCCAATGAGCACAGTGGCCTCCTTCTTTCATAAATGGAAGATGTTTGAAACCACCAAGACTCTTCCTAGAGTGGGCTACCTGGACATACTAAACGATCGGGGGAGAAGGGCCTTAGTCAGGGAGGTGACCAAGAATCTGATGGTCACTCTGATAGAGCTCCAGCAGTTGTGGACAGAGAGGAACCTTCCAGAAGAACAACCATCTCTGCAGCACTCCACTAATCAGGCCTGTATGGTATAGTGGCCAGACAAAATCCACTCAGTAAAAGGCACATGACATCCCACCTGGAGTTTGCCAAAAGACACCTGAAAGACGCCCAGACCATGGAAAACAAAATTCTCTGGTCTGATGAAAGAAAGATTGAAGTCATGTTTGGAGGAAACCAGGCACCGCTTATCACCTGGCCAATACCATCCCTACAGTGGATCATGGAGGTGGCAGCATAATGCTGTCGGGATGTTTTTCAGTGGCAGGAACTGGGAGACTAGTCAGGATTGAGGGAAAGATGAATGCAGTAATGTACAGGGAGATCCTTGATGAAAACCTGCTCCACTGTGCTCTGGACATCAGACTGGGGCAAAGGTTCATCTTCCAACAGAACAACAACCCTAAGCATACAGCCAAGATAACAAAGGATTGTCTATGGGACAGCTCTGTGAATGTCCTTGAGTGGGCCAGCCAAAGCCCAGACTTGAACATCTCTGGAGAGATCTGAAAATGACTGTGCATTGATGCTCCCCATCCAACCTGATGGAGTTTGAGAGGTCCTGCAAAAAAGAATGGGGAAAACTGCCCAAAAATACGTGTGCCAAGCTTGTAGCATCATACTCAAAAAGACTTGAAGCTGTAATTGGTGCACAAAGCTGCTTCAAAGTATTGAGCAAAGGCTGTGTTTACTTATGTACATGGGATTTGTTTCCTTTTTTATTAAATTTGTAAAGATTTAGGGTCCATTCACACTAGCGCGACTTGTCAGGCGACTTGGTTGCCTGACAAGTCGCGGTCGGTCGCTCGCCATTGAATAGTACAGGACCCGTTCTAATAGGAGCGACACAAGTCGCTCCGACTTAGAAAAAGGGTCCTGTACTACTTTGGGACGACCTGGAGGTGACTTGCATTGACTTCAATTATATGAAGTCCCTGCAAGTCACGCCGATGTGCACCGCGACTTCACAGTTCGCCCCTGCAAGTCACGCCGAAGTGCACCGCGACTTCACAGTTCGCCCCAGCAAGTCATGCTGCGCCAGTGTGAATGGACCCTTAAAAACAAACTTCTTTCACATTGTCATTATGGGGTATTGTTTAGAGAATTTTGAGGAAAATAATGAAGGCTGTAACATAACAAAATGTGTAAAAAGTGAAGCGATGTGAATACTTTCCGGATGCACTGTATACATGTACACTTGATTAGACTGTTTTATGGTTGACCTCTATGCTTGCACTGTTAATGCCTGAATTTTACTTTTTTTTTATGACTGTCTTCCATTAATTCTATGCCTATGTATGTGGAATTGGACTCTTTGTTTGATATTTGTTTTCTCGTTTTGTAAGTTTCTTTACATTACAATAAAAATTCAATTAAACAAGAAAATATCTAAAGCAGCCCCCCCCCCCAAAAAAAAAATAAATAAAAGAAAACAAAGATAAAAATTTAACTTTTCTTATAATCTAAGCTGGTTTCAGTAAGAGTGGATGAGTCGTGGGTAATAAATCACAGCACTATACAAAGAAATAAAAACCTGAATCTGACTGAACAACCACCCTCTATATATAAAGAAAAGCAAAAACACAAACTGACAATAAACACCACTAAAGTTGCAAAATTCCTTACAAAATTTATTTACATATACATATCTTAAATTCAACACATATTTAAAAAGCTTGGCCAAGTAAATGTGCAAATTAAAAATTGTATTTAAAAAATTGAACAACACCCCCTTCTTCATATACATTCATTGAAAAAAAAAAAATGAGACCTGTGGGTGTGTTACAGTGGCAGGGAGGGAAAAACTCCCCATTGGGTTCACCTGACAGTAACGTAATCTCTTTCCACGCTATAATAAATAGTTAGCCTTAGGATTTAATATATACTATTATATATTTGATTTACTGTAAGTGATGTTTGCAGAGTTAATGACATTCAAAATGAATAACAACAAATGTCAGTAAGTACGGCATTGTTAGCAATCAGACATTAATTTGAAATTCAAGCAGGGGGCTGCCAAAAATCAGAAAATTAAAAAGGCATTCCAAAATCACATTTTATTTAATCTGTTGAGCATTTTCCACAAGCGACAAAATCCAGATTTCTGTTGTGATTTTTTTTCTGTCTCTTTCTTTCAGTGCGCTTATGAACTCATCTATATGTTCCTGTTTTCTTTTCTTGTCCGAAACAACTTCTAGACACGTTGTCTTGTTGAAATAGGCCGATGGTTGTCCACTCACCAGGATATCTGAAGCTGGAACAAAATAAATGTGTTTTACCAATGTGCGCCATTGTCTCTAATGGAATATGTTTCCGCTATGAACGCTGAGCAGAGAAGCTGCAATCCCTTCCCTTTGACTAGGAGACTGACCTGTCAGATATTGTCATAAAAGGAAGCACAGCAATACGAGCTTCAAATCTGTTCATTCACAATTAAAAGAAAAACACTGCCTGCTGTCCTTCTGCATTGTTATTCCATTCTGGGCACAGAGCTAAGAATACTGCCTGCTTCCGAGTCATGTACAGTGGCAAAGCAAAAATGCCATAAAGTGACCAAGCTACAGGGAATCCGGAAAGTATTCACAGCGCTTCACTTTTTCCACATTTTTTTTAGGTTACAGCTCTATTCCAAAATTGATTAAATTCATTATTTTCCTCAAAATTCTACAAACAATTGACAACATGAAAGTTTGTTTGAAATCTTTACAAATTTATTAAAAATAAAAAACTAAAAAAAAAAAAAAAAAAAAAATACCACATGTACATAAGTATTCACATCCTTTGGCCAATACTTTGTTGAAGCACCTTTGGCACCAATTACAGCGTCAAGTCTTTTTGAGTATGATTCTACAAGCATGGCACACCTATTTTTGGGCAGTTTCTCCCATTCTTCTTTGCAGGACCTCTCAAGCTCCATCAGGTTGGATGGGGAGCGTCGGTGCAGAGCCATTTTCAGATCCCTCTAGAGATTGCTAAATGGGTTCATGTCTGGGCTCTGGCTGGACCCCTCAATGACATTCAAAGAGTTGTCCTATAGCTACTCCTTTGTTATCTTGGCTGTGTGCTTAGGGTCGTTGTCCTGTTAGAACAGTGGTTCTCAATTCCGGTCCTCGGGACCCACTAACAGGCCAGATTTTAAGTATTACCTTGGGGGATGCAGACTAGAATACTGCAATCACTGAGCAGCAAATGAGATCACCTGTGATGTAATTTAGTTATCTTGCAAACCTGGCCTGTTGGTGGGTCCCGAGGACCGGAATTGAGAACCACTGTGTTAGAAGATGAACCTCAGCCCTAGTCTGAGGTCCAGAGGGCTCTGGAGCCGGTTCTCGTCAAGGATGTCTCTGTACATTGCTGCATTCTTCTTTCCCAAAATCCTGACTAGTATCCCAGTTCCTGCCACTGAAAAATCCCAACAGCATGATGCTGCCACCACCATGCTTCACTGTAGGGATGGTATTTGCCAGGTGATGAGCGGTGCCTGGTTTCCTCCGAACATGATACTTGCCATTTAGGCCAAAAAGTTCAATCTTTGTTTCATCAGACCAGAGAATTTTTTTTCGCATGGTCTAAGAGTCCTTCAGGTGCCTTTTGGCAAACTCCAGGCGGGCTGCCATGTGCCTTTTACTGAGGAGTAGCTTCCGTCTGGCAACTCTACTATACAGGCCTGATTGATGGAGTGCTGCAGAGGTGGTTGTTCTTCTGGAAGGTTATCCTCTCCCCACAGAGAAACTTTGGAGCTCTGTCAGAATGACCATTGGGTTCTTGGTCATCTCCCTGACTAAGGCCATTCTCCCCCGATAGCTCGGTTTGACCAGGCGGCCCACATTAGCAAGAGTCCTGGTGGTTCCAAACTTCTCCCATTTACGGGTAATGGAGGCCACTGTGCTCATTAGGACTTTCAATGCTGCAGAACATTTTCTGTACCCTTTCCCAGATCTGTGCCTCCATACAATCCTGTCTCAAGGGTCTACAGGACTTCATGGCTTGATTTTAGCTCTGAAAAAGCCCTGTTAACTGTGGGACCTTATATAGACAGGTGTGTGCCTTTACAAATCATCTCCAATCAACTGAGTTTACCACAGGGGGACTCCAAGCAAGTTGTAGAAACATCTCAAAGATCAGTGGAATCAGGATGCACCTGAGCACAATTTTGAGTATCTTGGCAAACGCTGTGAATACTTATGTACATGTGACTTATTTTGTTTTTTATTTTTAATAAATTTGCAAAGATTTTGAACAAACTTCTTTCACATTGTCATTATGGGGTTTTGTTTGTAGAATGTTGAGAAAATAACTAATGTAATCAATTTTGGAAAAAGGCTGTAACATAACAAAATATGGAAAAGTGAAGCACTGTGAATACTTTCTGGATTCACTGTATGTTCATTCAAATATTTACATATTCTTAGGAAGCACAACATGGTTTGATGCAGGCACGTGGAGCAATTCGTCCTTAAATTTCACTACAGAAGTGGTCTAGGAATATTTTGCTGTGATCTTTGATGTTGAATGAGTCCACAGTTCCTGTAGCTACTGGGGTCAATGAGGGCTTCTATTAAAACTCTTTTACGGCAAGTTAAGGATTGTTGCACCAATCACCCATAATATTATGACCACCCATAGTGTAGAAGTTTGAATCAATATGTTTATTTAAAAAAACTGAATTTTTGTAAAATCTTACCTGTAAAATTCCTTTCTCTGAGTCCTCCGACAGTCGCCGCCCCCTCTAAGTCATCACTGTTGGGTATTGTCATCTGCTCCGCAGGAGTAGCTAGGCATATAGACTTAGTTAAAAACAAAAGGCATTTGCATGTATACACCCCTGGGGGCTGTCCCATCTGGTCAATACCCCCCTGCAGTGTCCACTCCCAACTCAGTTTGGTAACATAGCAGTAAGAAAACAAGAACCCCGTATAGAGGGACGGGGGCGGCGACTGTCGGAGGACTCAGAGAAAGGAATTTTACAGGTAAGATTTTACAAAAATTCCGTTTTCTCTTACGTCCTCCGACAGTCGCCACCCCCTCTAAGTCATCACTGTTGGGATGTCCCAAAGCAGTATAGACATGAGGGGTGGGAGACGCAACCGTATAAGAGGCAACGCAGTACCCATAGCAGAGAAAGGAACCTTACATGCACTGTAAGAGAACCCACTGGGCAACAGAAAAAACAATGCTCAACAGGAGCAACCGCCCAGGAAAGCAAATACCAACAGACAGGGACCCATAAAAAAACAAGGGTCCTTCATGGCACTGCCGCACTGAGAACTTTGCGGCCAAAGGAAGCATCAGCCGATGCCAGAACGTCGACTTTGTAGAATTTCGAGAAAGTGTGCACCGACGACCAAGTCGCAGCTTTGCACACCTGGGCCACCGAGGCCCTATGCCAACAAGCCCAGGACGTACTCACAGATCTAGTAGAGTGCGCCTTAACAGGGAAGGGTGGAACCCGTTCCTTCAAAGCATAAGCCTGCTCAATGGTCTGTCTGATCCATTTGGCAATAGTTGCTGCGGACGCAGCCATGCCCTTCCGAGACCCCTCAGGAAGAACAAACAGGGAATCCGTTTTACGAAAGGATTCTGTAGACAGGTAAACCCTGATCGCCCGGACAACATCCAAAGAATAAGAAGAGGTGTATAATGAGAATCAGAGGAGGCTCACATACACTAGCAGCGCTAATATGTGAGCCTCCTCTGATTCTCATTATACACCTCTTCTTATTATTTGATTTTTTATAGCGGCTGCTTTACATTTAGATTTTCTATTTTATTAGCGCTGGGTTGAGTGGGTTTTATTCTTACTCCTATTATCAACATCCAAAGAATGCAAAGCAATCTCCTTCGGATGCTTAGGCTTCGTGCAAAGTGAAGGCAGAACAATTTCCTCATTAAGGTGAAATTCAGTGACCACCTTGGGAAGAAAGGACGGAAGTGTTCTCAACACCACCTTATCCTTATGAATTACCAAGTAAGGGGAGCGGCAAGACAACGCCGCCAGCTCCGATACTCTGCGAGCCGAAGTGAGCGCCACCAAAAAGGCGACCGTCTTTGACAACAGAGGCAAAGAGATCTCCCTGATATTTTCAAAGGGAGCACGCTGTAACACGGACAGAACCAAGTTCAAGTCCCATGGAGGTAAAGGCTCCTTTCTGGGAGGAACCAAGTGTGGCACACCTTGAATGAAGGTACGGACCAAGGAATTAGACGCCACAGGGCGTTGGAAAAGGATGGCCTGACCCTTTATCGTGACCAGCGCCAAACGCTGATCCACGCCAGACTGGAGGAAAGCCAACACTCTTGACACCGAGTACGAGCGAGGGGAAAACCCCCTGGACTCTCACCAGGCGAAATAAGCTTTCCAGGTACGGTAATAGATTTTACCAGAAGAGGATTTCCTAGCCTTGATCAGCGTAGGGATAACCTCAGGGGAGAGACCCTTGTCCCTCAGGACCTGGGTCTCAGCAGCCAGGCCGTTAAAGCCAGCGACTGTAAAGCAGGATGGAAGATTGGATCTTGAGACAGAAGACCTTCCCGCAGGGGCAGTCGCCCCGGAGGCGCCACTGCCAGGTGAACAACGTCGGCGTACCAGGACCGGCGAGGCTAGTCCGGCGCGACCAGAATCACCAGGTGCGGCTCCGAGGCTAGCCTGCGGAGGAACCTGGACAGCAACTGAATTGGAGGAAAGGCATACATCAGACGATACTGATGCCAAGGGGCCACCAACGCATCCGAGGCGTCCGCCAACGGATCGCGCGTTCTTGCCACGAACCTTCCCACCTTTTGATTTAGCCGAGATGCAAACAGATCCACGTCCGGGATCCCCACTTCGCACACAGCATTTGGAAGACCTCCGGGTGTAAGGACCATTCCCCCTGGTCCAGGGTCTGGCGACTCAGTCTGCTTGCCAATTCTCTACACCCGGAATGTGAACCGCTGAGATTGCCGGGACGTGAAGCTCGGCCCAAGACAGAATGTCTGTCACCTCCCGGGCCGCCCGAGCACTCCTGGTGCCCCCTTGGTGGTTGATGTAAGCCACCGCGGTAGCATTGTCCGCCCGGACAGGACGACCCTGTAGACGATCCGACCACTGGAGGAGGCAGAGCTTGATCGCTCGCAATTCCAGGACGTTGATCGGAAGGGAGGACTCCTCCTCCGACCAAGTGCCCTGGGCAGACAGGGTGCCCAGGACCCCACCCCAGCCTAACAGGCTGGCATCCATGGTGATCACCATCCAAACCAACGGACGGAAAGACTTGCCCTGCGTCACCGGAGACTGGAGCCACCACCGAAGAGCCAATTTTGTCTGACGACTCAAGGAGACATGCAGATCCAGGGACCGAGCCAGTCCGTCCCATTTCGCCAGGATCTCCGCTTGGAGAGCTCGCGTGTGGAACTGAGCAAAAGGTATCGCCTCGAAGGTCGACACCATCAACCCCAGGACCCGCATACAGGTCCTGAGTGATGATGCTGGCACATCCCTGAGGGACCCGATCTCGTCCCGCAATGTTCGGAGCTTGTCCTCCGGCAGGAACACCTTCTGAGTCCAGAATCATCCCCAGGTAGGGAAGACGAACCGAAGGGGACAACGATGATTTCTGAATGTTGATGGTCCATCCGAACTCCCTGAAGCGTTCGGACCGTGATGGACAGATCGCGCACCAGGTCCTGACTGACACTTGATCTTATGAGGAGATCGTCTAGATACCCCAAGACCGCAATGCCCTGAGCCCTCAGTAGGCCCAGAACCGGCGCCAGTACCTTGGTAAAGACCCTGGGAGCCGAAGCAAGACCGAAAGGTAACACCACAAACTGGTAATGGTCTTCCGCGACAGCAAACCGAAGGTACCGCTGATGACCCTCGAAGATGGGGGACATGCAGGTACGCATCCTTGAGGTCTATTGAAGCCAGGAACTCCCCTGGGCTCAGAGAAGCCACCACCGATCGGAGAGACTCCATACGGAATTTCCAAACTCGCACAAAGCGGTTCAGAGCTTTCAGGTCCAGGATAGGACGCACTTTGCCCTCCTTTCTGGGCACAGTGAACAGATTGGAATAAAAGCCCCGAAACCTGTCCTGGTGAGGCACCGGGACGACCACTCCCTGAGCAAGGAGGTCCTGAACCGCACGGTGCAAGTCCTGCAGACGCCCCAGAGGCAAATGAATATTTGAGGGGAAGAATCTGTCCGCTGGCCGGGAAAGAAACTCGATCTTGTATCCCGACCGAACGATTTCCTGAACCCACCTGTCCGAAATCCGGAGCAGCCAAAGTTGGAGGAAACCGCGCAAACGTCCACCCACCCCAGAAACGGGTGAGGGCGTGCCTTCAGGCAGAAGTGGATTGGCCCGTCGAAGCGGTATTGCCTGACTTCTGCTTACCCGCCCAGGGCTTCTTCTGTCCGCCCTGGGACTTGAAGGGCTTGCCCTTGGATTGGTTCCGAAAGGCACGAAAGGAACCCTGACTGGATCTAGGCGCAGAACTCCGCTTGCCCCGGAAGGACTTGTGCTTCGGGTTCTGGGGCAGCATAGTGCTCTTGCCCCCCGTGATGCCTTTTACCAGGGTATCCAACGCCTCGCCAAAAAGGCGAGAGCCAGCATAGGGAAAATCAGCAACCGTTTTCCACGAGGACTGGTCGGCCGACCAGCTCTTCAGCCATATCAGGCGTCGGTTAAGCACCGCGACACTGGAGAGGCGAGCCACCAAGGGGGCCTCATTTAAGGCTGCATCACACAGATACATAATTCCTTGGTGGATTTGATCCACCATTTCCAGCCGGGCAGGCGGAACATCATCAGACACAAGGTTGTTCTTAAGCACCATAGTCCAATCAGCAACCGCCTGCGCCACTAACATGGACGCGAAAATGGGTTTGAGCAGAGAGCCCGCCACCGTATAGGAATGGCGGGCCAAAGACTCCAAACACCGGTCCGTTGGATCCCGGAAAACCGGGGAATCCTCCATAGGAACCAAGGTAGCCTTGTTCAACACTGCAACCGTGTGATCCACCTGTGGAGGTACACACCAGCGCGATTCCGTAGCCGGCGTGAAGCAATTTGAACCGACTGGGCACCACGAACGGACGTTTTAACGTGCGCCACACTTCATTAACAGTGTAATGAAACTCAGCGGGACAGGGAAAAACCTGCGCCGACTTGCGGGTCCTGTGCGTCCCAAAAGAGGACGCAACGCCCAGGGGACTGGGCTCATCCTCCAAGTGCAAAGTTTCCTTCACAGAAATAATTAATTCATCCATGGTCGCCCGTTCTTCGGACGACCCCGGAGAGGAGGTATCAAACCCCTCCACCTCCGCCTCAGACCCCTGCAGGTCCAAGGATGAGCGGGACCCTGAAAAGGGCACACTCGCAGCAGCCATATCACCCTCTGAATCAGGGGAGAGGGACAATCTGGGCCTCTTACGAGCAGCACGTTCAGCCATCAGCATTTCCATATTAGACACTAAAGTCGCCACTACAGCGGCCAAATCAGGTCTCAGAGGGGCCACAGGAGAACTGGGCTGGTGGAAATTTGCTATCCGGAGAATCCATGCGCAGGTGAGAAAAAAAGGACAGTGCAAGATTTAGGTGCTGTCCCTTTAAAAGTGCTGCGAGTGCGCAGCCCACCGCTCCAGCTATAAAGATAGAAAAAGACCCCCAAACAGGAAGGAGACAAAACTGAGCCAGAAGCGACAGTACAGAAAAAATATTCCTGCTTCAGAGGAAAGAGGAAGTGCTGTAAAAGTAGGCTGAACCATCTGCTGCATGACCCAGGGAAAATGACTGCCCCATAGGAACGTATGGGAGACTCCACCAAAATGGCCGAACCGAGCGATCGGTCACCTCAAAAATGGCGGCGATTGGCGCCAAATCAGCATGTAGTTGTGCCCATAGAGAAGCTCACATGCCTGCCCAGTGTATAAAACAATGGCGGACTGCTCGGTTTCCCCCCGCCGCGGCCCATACACAGTCTGCACCCCCAAACACACACAGCGCCACAGCGCATGTACAAGCGATCCCCGCAGGGATCGCAGCAGGGAGTCACACAAGGCACAGACATGGGGAACACACAGCAACCAGGACTGCTACCCCACACAGAGGCCCCACACAGAAGTACTTACCTGTACCCGATGGCGTGGGGAGCCTCACAGAACGGAAAGCCGCTGTCCTCATCTGACAGGGAATGCCGTTTGCCAGGGACATTGCACTGCTGAGTCGCAGATGCGTCCAGTGAGGTAGCCACCTCACAGCTGCATCCCTGCTGCGAACAGAGATGGGTCGTTCATAATGCCAGGGCGAACCATAGCTGAACGCTCAATGGCGGGCTGGGGGTCCATCTGACCCTCTGTGCCCTGGGGAACCAGGGCGGCCAGTCCGAATCCCAGCACCGCATGTCCATCTTCGTCTGAAGAGTCGACTAAAAACTAAAGCTGACAAAATAAACA